>NC_034592.1:115251085-115278726 GCF_900095145.1 Mus pahari
GAAGAAGAAGAAGAAGAAGAAGAAGAAGAAGAAGAAGAAGAAGAAGAAGAAGAAGAAGAAGAAGAAGAAGAAGAAGAAGAAGAAGCCTGAGCATTTAGGTAGGAAATTATCTATCCAGATAAGGATCCAACCTGGGTACAGGTAGAGAAGAACTGACCTGGAGGGACAGGGCCTAACTACTGATATCTGAGGACTGGTGGCTCTCTTCCAGAAGAAGGAACGAAAATTTAGTCATTAATATTTTCACCTACCAGATGGGCAGAGATTAATTGCATCATTAGTGGTAGAGGAAAGGGGAAATGGACTCGGTTATTAGACTATGATTTGGCAATGTCTATCAAAGTCTAAAACATCAGATCTCGGAATCTTTCCACACATAGCACACACTAATGGGAACAGGATTTATGTGTCAGAGAGCTCAAAGCATAGTCCACTGCCCTTTAATCTCTTCCACACCTTCTTTCCGTCCTAGAGAAGCCCAAAGTGACTCAGAGTCAGCCACAAAGACCTGAGCTGTAGCAAGAAAGGTTCCCAGGTTCCCCAATCCCTGATCTCTTGTTGGTTCTTCACAAAAGACCCTTTTCATCTGCAAATGACTTCCAGCTCCTTACCTAAGCATTTTTTTCCCTACTCCTACCCCTGGCAAGAAACAGTGCTTCTTGCCTTCTGATGATAGATCGATCATAAGAGATACGCTCCATCACCTGAATACATACACTCTTACCCACAAACTCACTTTCCTGAAGGTCCCTTTAACCAGCTGGCCATGGAAGGTTCTCTGAGACCACTGTCCTTCTGGCACCCTCTGCATAGCAGGACTGACCACCTTTCTTTATAAAACTTGGGCTCTCCAATTCCTTCCTCACCCCAGCTTCTAGAAAGCGCCATCTTGTGCACTTCCCTCCTCTCATTACCCACTGGCAATCTGGCTCCTGTCCCTGGTTCTCCCCTGAAACTGCCTAAGCAAATTAGCCACGTTCTCCAAATTACACAATCTGGGGATCTTTACTGGAACTTTCTGGAGGCATTTGGCACGGCGGATGCTACGTCCTGTCAGGAAGCTCGTCCTCATTTGGCTTTGCAGCTGCGTTTCCTGTGGCTTTGCCTACTTTACAGTATTTCTACAGATTTCTTCCCCAGTCTCATATTCGTCTGGTCCTTGTCTAACACCAGTGTTGGGAGCAAAGAAAGTACATCTGGGTCCTGGCTTCAACCCCCCCCCCTTTTTTTTTCCGAGATAGGGTTTCTCTGTGTAGCCCTGGCTGTCTTGGAGCTCACTTTGTAGACTAGGCTGGCCTCGAACTCAGAAATCTGCCTGTCTCTGCCTCCCAAGTGCTGGTCAAAACCCTTTTTAACCAAGCATGGTGGTACACTTTTAACCCCAGCACTCAGGAGGCAGAGGAAGGTAGATCTCTACAAGTTTGAGACCAGCCTGGTCCACATAGTGACAAACAGGGCTACATAGACTTTGTTTCAGACAGACAGACAGACAGACAGACAGACAGACAGACAGGAAGAAAGAAAGAAAGAAAGAAAGAAAGAAAGAAAGAAAGAAAGAAAGAAAGAAAGAAAGAAAGAAAGAAAGAAAGAAAGCAAGTGTACGGGGTTTTGTTACTGGTTTTGCTGTCTGACTCACTTGAACTCCCCTCTTTAATTTTTTAAAATTTCTGTATGGGAGCTACACACGATGGGTTTACTTGTACAGGTCAGAGGACATTTTTGCCCTAAGCCATCTTGATGCCCCCACTCCTCTGGAACATTCTCTTTCATTACATCTCACTTTAGCCTTCTCTTGGAAACTTTCCAAATCCCTGGGTTGATGTAAGTGAACTCTCTCTACGCTTCTTAGCATCCGGAATGAAATCCTACTGAGTGATATATGGTTTTCTTTGTCTCTCTCTCTCCCAGAAGATGTCAGTCGTCCCCCCGGGGGGGGGCAGATCTCTTGGTTTATGCAGTTCTGTATGCCCATTATACACAGAGTACACAGAGCCCACCACACAGTCAGAACTCCCGTGCACCAGCGCTTGAGCTGGTAATTGACCAAACCATGAAGGCAAGCTTTGAAGGGGAAGGAGAACAGGGTCAGCCTCCTCGGTTCCTAGAGAACTGGGAAGCCAGGTAGACAGGATCCCCAAAGAAACAGAGTCATTAGGACACAGAGAGATACAGACATCTAAGAGGGGATTTGTTAAGTGAATTCACTCACTCAATTATGACACCAGAATGTCCCATGAGGTGCTGGCATGCAAGCTGCAGGATCAGAAAAGCTGGTGGTGTGACTCAGCCTGAGCCTGTGGGCCGGAGCCCGGGAGAGAGGCTGACCTCCCAGCTCCAGGCAGAGCTCTGCTGTCCCTTCCTTCCCATCCTACCTGTATGTCCCACAGATTTGATGAGGCCTGCCCACTTGACAGAGTTAAGGTTTCTTTCCTGAGCCTACTGGTTCAAACGCTAATCTCTTCTGCAAACAACTTCACAGACTTGGCCAGAAATAGGGTTTTAATGCTATCTGTCCATCTCTTGTCCCAGTCAAGTTGATATGCAAAATTAACCACACAGAAGCCCAGAAGGAGGCAGGCTAGATGGAAAACGTGGAATGACTCCATTGCTGGAGTAAAGGAAAATTTTTATAAAATTGTCAAGGGGGACTAGCCTGAGGCGAAAGGAGGGGAGAGAAACTACGGGGAGATATTGGAGGAATGTGTTCAACACATAGTTGTAATGTAATACAATTGTAATGTAATATAATATCATGTACATTGAATACATATAAGGAATCATTACATCAAAACCTGATAACCTGATGTGGGTTGAAATAGTTTTATTTGATAAAGGGAATTATCTGAACTTAGAAGCCCTTTAACACACTTATCCTTGGGAAGGGGATCAGCAGTATAGAATCCCAGATGTCGTCATTCTGCGGTTGACAGTGACTAAGCAGAAGCAGGAGTCTTCTGAGGAGCTTGGTGTGATGATCTGAGGGTTAGATGCTGAGAGATTTCACTATGCCACAGAGTTACGTGCATTCGTCTGTACATATTCTGCAAAAATTATTAAATGTGACATCCAAACTTAGGGAAAAATTCCCCAAGCCATATCTGTGTAAAGTAGTATAGTCTACCTCTAAGAATGAGGCCTAGGACACATGGTCAGACTGAAGGAGGTGAAGATATCAGAATGTGTACCTTAGGAAGTAGAAATTCGTATGTAGGATAAAAAGATGTATTCTTTTTTACAGAAGTGGGACCTGAGACCTACATTTTAAGCAGTCTACCACTGAGATTGCTAGACTCCACTTTCCCTTGGTTATACGCTACCTGGAAGGCACTGGTTTCATGACACTTGATAGTCACCTGCCCCACTGAGCCCTCACTGAGAATAGAGAAAGCACTAGGCGTGCTGTTTGGCTGGTTCCTGGTTATAAGAAATATGATATGAGAAACAAACATGGGGCTGGAGAGATGGCTCAGCAGCTAGGTAAAGGGCACTGCCTGTTCTTCCAAAGGACCAGGGTTTGATTCTTAGTAACTCCAGTTCCAGGGGATTTGACATCTTCTGGCCTCTGAGAACGCCAGGCACATACAATGCATACATACATGTAGGCAAAACACTCATACATATAAAAATAAATAAATCTAAAAAGAAGAAATAAACATGGTCATAGAAATAAACATATTACATTTTAAGAATTGCTCTGTCTGCTGTGGCATATGGTACTGGGCCTGGACCAAGAGCAGTGACTGTGCAGAAAGGGGACAGATGCAAACTACTCTGAAGTTCCTAGATGACTGAAGAGAAGGGAGGAAGCATGAGTAGCTTTGGGGCTTGGAGCATGGATAAGGCAGGTAGGAGAGGAGGGGATGGAGGACAATCTGGACAATCTGGGAGGCTTCCATCTGTGAAATTCTTAAAAAACCATCAGGTCAACCAATGGCTTTCTGCAGGGAGACTCGTTTGTGTGGACTTGGTGGGTGGGGCAGAGACTGGGCTGGGTCATACACACAGGAGTCATCAGTGAGGTGTGATTTCACCTAAGGATTCAATGGAGTTATCTAGAAAAAGGATATAGAGGGATAACAGGAAAGGCCCTGGGAAGACAAGGAATGCCACAGATCTTTGTTACCATGATTGACAAGGACACTGTCACAAATGCATACTATAAAAGTTAGTGATCAGCCCAGAGGTAGTAAAGAGTAATCAAATGCAAAAATAGATTCATTACCGGGCATGAATTCAGCACCTAACATGGTCTGAAATAAGTTAAATAATCGTCTCTCCTTTGTAAAACTTGGATATAGAAGGAGGAGGTATAGACCCAAGTTCAGTGTCCAGCACCCGCACAGGATACTCCACAACCACCTATAACTCCAGGGGATTTGATACCCTCTTCTGGCTTCTATGAGAACCTAAACTCATTTGGTATACACTCAGAAATAAACATATATACATAAATAAAAAGTGTTTTAGTTTTTTGTTTTGGGGTTTTGTTGTTGAGTTTGGTTTTGTTGTTATTGTCTGTTTATCTTTGGTTTGTTGTGTTTGGGGGTTATTTACTTATTTGTTTATTTGTTTTGGTTTTCTGAGTCAGATTTTCTNTGTGTAGTCCTGGCTATCCTGGAACTTGCTTTGTAGACCAGGCTGGCCTCAAACTCAGATATCCACTTGCCTCTGCCTCCCAAGTGCTGAGATTCATGGCATGCACCATCACTGCCTGGATAATAAAAAGGCTTTTTTTTTTTTTAAAAAATCTTAAAAAAAATTTAAGCCTAGGTATAACATAACTAAAGTTCACTGAATAATGGGTTGTCTGAAGTTTTTCATAATACATATCTCTGAAATGCCACCCAGATGAGGTTATGCACTACTCAGAGTCCCCAGCTTTCTCTCAGATACCCTCCAGCCACTTCTCCCAGGGAGTCACTAGCCTGTCTCTGTTAGTGCTGTCCATTTACTGTACTTGATCTAGACAGAGTCATGTGGCTGTGCTCGTCTGTGTCTGACAGTTTCCACAGCATTTCGTTTGATTTTTATCCCCATTGTTACTGTTGTGCCCATTTCTCAAACTCCGAAAGGCCACAAAAGAGCTGATTCCAATGCAACTGCACTAGATCTTTATTCAAGTTCGAGCTTGGGCCACACCACTGTCACTGATACAGTGGGACAGGAGGGGGAAGCCTGGAGTCTGGTTTCAAGCAAGCATTTATAGCGGCAAACAAACAAACAAGGGGGTTTCCGGCTTAGCACACATCCAATTGGGGGGCTATTATGGAATTTGTTGCCCTTTAAAATGATTGGCTGGAGTTGGGAGCCAAACCATAAATTATTATAAGTAAATATCTTTAGATGTAACTGTAACTTCTACTTTCCTCTTGATTGGTAGTTGTTAGTGAGTGACCTGGTGACTAGGGCTAGGGTCAGGCTTGTTGGTTAACTTGAGTTTAACCTTAGGTCAGGTTCTCTAAGATGGAGCCTGAACCCAAGATGGAGTTGGTCTGGTTATAAGTGGTCTGGGCTCCTTGACTTGCACATTACAGCTGCACAACATCCTATTACACAAAGGCCACCATTTATTTGTCATTCTTCTGTCAATTGATATTCAGTTGCTCCTATTTCAAGAGTATTACATGCAACAGATTTTTTTTTTTTTTTTTTTTTTTGGTTTTTCGAGACAGGGTTTCTTTGTATAGCCCTGGCTGTCCTGGAACTCACTTGGTAGACCAGGCTAGCCTCGAACTCAGAAATCCGCCTGCCTCTGCCTCCCGAGTGCTGGGATTAAAGGCCTGCGCCACCAGGCCCGGCACAACAGATTTTCTTGTACAAGTCCTTTGTAAAGGGATTGTGTCTTGTTTTCATGTGGCCCAAGAACAACCAAATGAATGTTATTAAAAAGCAAGAAGATTGAAAGAAAACACATCCCTGGCTCGGGCTCCTGTGTCTATACATATAGTTTATCCCAAATTAAAACTAATATTTTATTTTTTAAATATCTGCCTGCCTGCCTGCCTATCTATCTATCTATCTATCTAGTTCTTTTTAAGGAATCATTTCCCTGTCTCTCTTTTTTTTTTTTTTTTAAGACATTTACTTTGTTTATGTATGTGAGTACACTATTGTTTTCTTCAGACACACCAGAAGAGGGCATCAGATCCCACTACAGATGGTTGTGAGCCACCATGTGGTTGCTGGGAATTGAACTCTGGACCTCTGGAAAAGCAGTCAGTGCTCTTAACCGCTGAGCCATCTCTTCAGCCCTCTATCTATTGGTTCTTAGAGACAGGGTTTCTCTGTGTAGCCCTGGCTGTCATGGAACAAACTCGCTCTACAGACCAGGTTGTCCTTGAACTCACAGAGATCTGCCTACTTCTGCCTCCTGAGTACTGGATTAAAGACATGTGCCACCACCACCCAGCCCAAATTAAAACTTAATTGAGTTTACCATACTTTATTTGCTGAGCCTGACACCCCTATGTTCTTCTACATGATGGGTTAGCTGCTGTTGTCTTTGCTCTGTTTTGGTTGTTCAAGGCAAGTACTCTACTGGTGAGCTACCTCCACAGCCCTGTGATGGTTTGTATGTGTTCAGTGTGATTCAGTTTGATTTTTTTTTTTAAGATAGGGTCTTGCTTTGAAAGCCAGGATTGCCTTGACCTTGCTATGTAGACCTCATTGATCTCTGCCTCCTGAGTGCTGGGGTTAAAGGCGTACACCAGCATGCCTGGCCAGCCTTGAGTTCTTATTTATCTACTTATGGATTATTGAGACAGGATTTCTGGAATTTACTATACAGCCCTGGCCAGCCTGGAACTCATCAGGTCAGCTTGCCTCTGGCTCCTGGGGTCTGGGATTAAAGGTGTATGCCACCATGCGTGGTTCAGTCTTGAAGTCTTGGTCCCCTGACTCAGCCAGTCTTCTGGTGCTGGGATTTAAGCCATGAATCAACACAGCTGGCCCCATGATAGATTCTTTTGGTTTTGTTTTATTTGAGGAAAGTTGTTTTGAGACTCTGTAACCATAACTGGTCTGGAACCCCAAAATGGTCATGTAGACCATGCTGGCTCTTCTTGTCTCCCAAGTACTAGGATTATAGACCTGCACCATTATGCCAGGCCATGATGAGATTTCAATAAAATACTCTTAACTAAATAAAATGTGGCTCCTCTTGAGTGGGGGAAAGTCTGCTTAGGAATTTAGTCTGGGACTGTTGGGCCAGATGGGCTCTGTAAATATCTTCATTCTTTTAATAATGGGCTTATTCCAGAATCTGAATTCAGCATATGGAGAATGGAACTCCAAGCCAGACAATGCCGCCAGCTGCCGGAGAGCCTGCTGTCAAAAGGGATTGATTCCTTTCCCAGTGCTCCTGCTCCACCTGCTAAGGTACCTCACTGATGGTTTTCTAGCCTGTGGAGTCTCAGACAGGGTTGTCTAACATTTCAAAGCATTGTCCCCTAGCTGCTAACTGCCACCTTTCTTCCCAATCTGCCACCGTTCCTTAACTAGGGACTGAGCCCAAGGTCCTGTACATGTAAGGCAAGTGCTCTATCCCCACATCACAGCCTGAGCTCTCTACTCATCTTTTAATGTATTTTGAGACAAGTTCTTATTATGTAGCTCAGGATATCCTAGAACCTTCCTAGACCAGGCTGACCTCAGACTCATAGAAACCCACCAGCCTCTACCCCTCTAGTACTGGGATTAAAGATATGTGCCACCATACCTGAGTCTACTTCATTTATTAAAGTTTATTAAAGTTTAAGCAAACGCTCAGTCTAGCAGCTGAGCAAACAAATCCACAGTAGAAAATTTAAATACAGATTTTTAAATTACATAGATCGTTAAGAGCCTACATTTTTGTTAATTCTTAGTTTTTGTCATGTCAAAGACTGATTGTAAAATATAGCAATCGAAGTTGGGCCTGGTGGCACACAGCTTTATTTAAGGCGCTGGGGAGGCAGAGGCAGTCAGATGTCTGAGTTTGAGGCCAGCCTGGTCTCCAGGGCAAGTTCTAGGACAGCCAGGGCCACACAGAGAAGCCCTGTCTCCATGGGTAGGAGGTGGGGTATGGGGAGCTTCAGGCCAGGCCAAACAAAAGATTGTAAAACCCTGTCTCAATGCACCCCCCACCTTTCCCCACCATCTGGTCAAAAAATAAATAAAAACTTAAAAAGGCCTGGTTAAGTAAATGTTGGCATGTTTACAAGCTGCAACAGTGTGCAGAAATTTTACTAGATGATAAAGAAAATTAAAAATGGTGCTAAGTAAAAGAAAGAAAGAGAGAAAGAGAGAAAGAGAAAGAAAGAAAGAAAAAGAAAGAAAGAAAGAAAGAAAGAAAGAAAGAAAGAAAGAAAGAAAGAAAGAAAGAAAGAAAGAAAGAAAGAAAGAGCTAATTATGAAATGATGGTGCCTATCTTTCATTCCAGCCCTCTGGAAGTGTAGAGGTAGAGGCAGTCAGATCTCTGTGAGTTCCAGGCTAGCCTGGTCTATATAGTGAGATCTTTCTCTCTCTCTCTCTCTCTCTCTCTCTCTCTCTCTCTCTCTCTCTCTCTCTCTGTCTGTCTGTCTCTCTCTCTCTCTCTCTCTCTCACACACACACACACAAGACGAATGCCAGGTATACCTGAGCCCAGCACTCATAGATGGCTGCTAGAGAACATTTGAGTTCTCTACCACTGAGCTACACCACCAGCCTCTAAATAGCCTCTAAAAAGACACATTCTTGTGTGTGTGTGTGTGCATATGAAAATATGTCATACATTAGCGTGTGTGAGAGAGAGAATGTATGAGTGTGGGTGAGAGTGTGAGTGTATATACAATTGTGCCAGTATGTGAATGTGGGTATACAGAGAAAGCGTGAGCGTAAGTGTGTATGTGAGATTGGATTGGACTTGCACACGATTGTGCCTCTTTATTTCTGTTCAGTTTCAAGGGTTCCAGTTCGTCAGGGTCAGGAGGGTTCCACAGAACAAAGCAGCAGAGAGGATGTGGGCCAGACTATTCAGGATTTACCCTTGTGGTGGCAATGTACCCATGTGGGAAAGTGCCGGAGAAATTCATGGTCCATACTGAACTGGCTTCCAGCGCACCCTCCTCTATTGCAGAGGCTGAAAGCCGAATTGCATTGCTCTCCGCTGAAGTGCTCATGCGAGTATATGATTGAAAGCTGAATCCTTGGGGGTGGGGCAGGGGAAAGCCGAGGAAGGCCACCTGCTTAGCGGAGGAAGCAAGCAAGGCACTGGATTCCAAGTCTGACTACCTAGGCAGCTTTCCCTCACGTGTCCTAATGTGACAGAGGCTACCGGTCTGGTCCACAGTGTGATTAATCTGGAAAGCATCCTGACCTGAGCTCCCCTTTGTACATCCTTTTTACTTCCTCCCCACCCCCTTTTTCCTCTTTTCCCCTCTTCTGTGGTATGATTTTTGAGTGTACAGTAGTGTTCACATTGTTATGTAGCTAGCAGGTGTCTAAAACCTTCATTTTGCAAAATGGAAACTTCCCACTAATGGGCTATCCTGCCCCAGCCCAGCCGTCCAAGTATTCTCTTTCCAGTCCTTGATGGAACTGCCAGAGTTTGCCCTTCTGTGACTGGCTTGTTCCATTTAGGATAATGTCCCCAAGGCAGAGAGACCCCATTTGGTCCTGTTCACTGTTATAGTGTAGGAATGTATGCTCTACATCAGTTTCACAAGGAAGACAGACTATATCTTATTTAAATCCTTCACCAAGACTCTTGAATCTCTTTCTTTTCTCCTGAGTCATTTGGGAATTATCATACATATGATGACATTTCACCTCTAAACACTTTGCTATGAATCTCTCAAGAATAAAGACATTCTCACACACTGAACACTGCTAAATTCACACTGCTCAGTGATATGCTATTGATACTCAACTTCCTCGAGTTGTCCTGATAACATTCTTTGCTTTAAGTTCTCAGCCTTGCCAGTGTGTCAGCCCTTTACTACAGTTCCTCATGTGGTGAGCCCCGACCATTGAATTATTTTCATCGCTACTTCATAACTCTAATTTTGCTAGTTACCAATCAAAATGTGAATCTGTGTTTCCACATGGTCTTAAGTAGCCTCTGTAAGAGAGCTGTTCAACCAGCAAAGGGGTCGCAGCCCACCTTAGAAACAACAGGGTCACCTTCCTTTCTTCTTCCTAGATTCTGTTTTTCCTCATTCCATATAACAAACACACCTTCAATTTGCCAAGATGAATTCTTTCCCTCCCTGGTCAATGCAAACAGGCTATGTTTCACCATGCCCAACCCTATCTTTATCTGAACCTTCAGAAATACAAGGATTTGGGGGGAAAACAGACTCTAAAGGTGATGTTGGAGTCTGAGTGACCAAGCTCAAGTTGAAGTAATAGAATGCCAAATTCAAAGTGGGCAGCGAGGAAGGTACAGAAAACACCCTAAAAGAGGTGGGCAGATAGAGTCCAGCGGGGAGGTAGCTTGTCAGGAGGTGAGCTTATACTCACCAACTCCAAGGCTCTAGGTTCCAGTACAGCCTGGTGTCCTCAAGAGAGATGAAGGGTCTAAATCAGCAGTCTTCTGGTCACCCCCTCTCACAGCTATCCCCAAATCTGTACCACCCACCCACTTCCTAGAATCTAGTATACACACATATATACACACACACCACACACACATACCACACCACACACACACACACTCACACACACTCACACCCACACCCACACCATACCACACCCACACCCATAACGACACACACACACCACACACACACACTTCTCTCTCTCTCTCTCTCTCTCTCTCTCTCTCTCTTCA
Source organism: Mus pahari (assembly GCF_900095145.1). NCBI lineage: Eukaryota > Metazoa > Chordata > Mammalia > Rodentia > Muridae > Mus > Mus pahari. The sequence continues at coordinate 115,261,879 of NC_034592.1, forward strand.
GCTCCAGGTTTCATCTATAAGGATTACTCCCTTTCCAGGCCCCTCTGGCTGAGGCCTGCTGCCAGGTGCCAGCCAAGAGCCCAGGCAGTTGAGGATCTGTCCCTCCCTTGCAGTCCACTTGATCCCGTGTTTGGTGGCCCCTGGGATGTCTTCTGGGGCTGGACCACAGTACCTTCAGAAGGAAATTTTAGAGATGGGCCCTGTCTTCTTGGGTCCATATCACTCATGTTCCCTCTCCCTGCAACAAGAATTATTAAAGAGTAATAGGACTTTTTCTCTTGATTCTAAATCTACTCAGGGCCAATGTGGTCCTTGACTGTGTCGGGCCTCGCAATCGTCATCTGAAGCTGTTCCTGTCCTTTCTTTGCCTTTGGAGATGCCTATGCTCGGAAGAGTCCAGGTCTCAGGTTTGGCAGAGCATCCTTCAGTCCTTCTGTGTTTGTCTTCTCACCGTTGGATTTAGGTAACTCATTGTTGTTTTGTTTTGTTTCCTGAGACAAGGTCTCACTGTATAGATGAGGCTAGCCTTGAACTCACAGAGATCTGCCTGACTGGCCCTGGAATGCTGGGATTGAGGTATGCACTACCACACTTGGCCTAGCTAACCCACTCTTGACCAGAATCACAAAGAAGATGCCATGCGTTGCATATTATTATCATGGGTTTGGCCCATTCTTTTAGTACTCAGTCTTAACCTTTATCAAACACACACTTTGCAAGTATTATCTCCCATCCTGGAAGCTGGTTTTTCACTCTCCTGACAGTGTCCTTTCATACATAAAATTTGAAGTTTTGATGAAATCCAACTTGCCTATTTTTTTTTTTTATCTTGGCAAGGTCTCACACTGTAGCCTAGGCTAGCACAGAACTTCCTATGTAGCCCAGGATGGCTTTATAGATGGACCAATCCTGCTCTCTCAGTCTCCTGACCACTGGGATTTTGAGTATGAACTACTATTCTTGGTTGACAAATCCAGTATCATAAAGATTTTCCTCTGTTTCCTTGTATCTTTAACTTTTTAAATTTTCAATTTATTTGTTTACTCATTCATTTTTGTGGCGGGAGATGGGTGCACTCATGTCACATTGCATGTGCAGACACCACAGGACAACTTGAAGGGCTCACTTCTCTCGCTTCTGCCAAGTGGACCCCAGGGACCAAGCTCAAATGAGGTCTGTCTTGGTAGCAGGTGTCTTTGCCCACTGAATCCTTTCCCTGACCTATAAGCTTCTTATGTTTCGGCCTTTGTGTTCCTCTGTTTATAATTTCTCAAAATTAAACATAAGTTTTAACATTGGTTGCCAGCATTTAGAAGTCTGAAGATCCCACACAGCAATCTGTATTTCCTGCTCCTTTTGAAAAGAATCTAAAGCTCTGGCTGGCATGGCCTCTGACTGAGATGAAGTGCCCTGTGCCCAGGAGGCTGAGGAACATCCTGCCACCATTCCCCGGGCTCTATGTACAGGCTCCTTGCACATTTCTGTACCTTTCTGGCTCAGCTGGTGACTGGATTTGAAAGCCTTGGCTTGGGCCGTCTGGTACAGGCTTGAAGCATCTCTAGGTTAGGTTCTGAGTCAGTTGAACTGAGTCTAGTGTGGGATGTTTCTGTCCTCCAAGCTTCAGGAGATGGTGATGTTGGTGCTCTGAGGAGCACAGTCTGGGGCTGGGGAATCAGTCTCCCCACTCCCCAGTCCATTCTACACAGGGTGGTGTTCCACAGTCTAAAGCACCACCATTATTGGTGAGTGACCAGGGCAGCTACTTTTCACTATTTCTTGTGTTTGCTTTGTTTTATATCACTTTGAAATGGATGTAACCCAGGCTGGCCTCCTTCCCAAGTGCTCTGAGTACTGGGACCACCAGGCAGGTGGCACTGGGTTTAGCAGGATTGCCAGGGAAGGGGGGGAGTTTGGCTTCCTCATGAGTATCATGACTCCCATCCCTGTGCACAGTACATGAATCAGATATAGCGCAAATGCTAAGCCAAGTTGAAGAAGAGGCCTTGAAAATAAAACTTTGACATACCCATCCTCTCTGATGACCACATCCCTGAGGCTAACCCACAGGAATTCAAAACTACTTAGCTAAGAATCAAGGACTCTTTCCCACAGTCCAAGAGTCTGGGAGTCACTGTTTCAAGGTCAAACTGCTGCAAACCCCTGGATTTCCCAAACCTCTTGATTTATTTTTTTTCTTTTAAAAACAATTTCTCACTATGCAGACTGGAATTTGCTATGTAGAACAGGAGACAGGGTTACTCTTGAACTCACAGTGATTGATCCACCTGCTTCTGCTCCCCAAGTGTTAAGAGTAAAGCCACACACCACCACATTGGACCCTTTGCATTTCTAACCCAAGGGCATATTCAGTCTCTGTTCCCCTCATCCAGCCCAGCATCCTCTCATCCTAACACCTTCTGACGTCAAAGTGCGGTGTGTGTGTGTGCGTAGGACATGGGGCTAATTAGGCGGGCTGATCAGTGAGCTTCAAAGATCCATACTCGGCCCCCTCAGGACAGGGATCACAGACGAATGCCATCAAATGCAGATTTTTATATGGATTCTGGGGACTGAACTCTTATCTTCATGCTTACAAGGTCAGCACTCTACCAACACAACCCATTGGCTGTATGTTCTGTGTTGTGGGGGAGGGCATGTTTCTTTGTATTATTTGAATGTATGTTTGTGCTGAAGTGACAACTCAAACTGTCCTTGAAAATGGTTTATAGAGAGTGTGAGAGCAGCAAGCTTGGGTGGGGGAGATGGCTCAGTGGGTAAAGGCTCTTCCTGCCCAGCCAGTGGACCCTATGAGCAATACATTAGAAGGAGAGAACCATTCCCACAAGTTGTCCTCTGACCTCCACACGCTTGCAGAAGCTCCCAGTGTCAGAGAAGAACCAACTCCTGAAATTTGTCCTGTGACTTCATTAAAGCTGTTGTACTAGCACATCCCCCAACACACACACAGACACAGACATACAGACACACAGACACAGACACAAACACAGACACACAGACACATATACACACGATAGGTAAATATAATTCTAAAATTCTTTTTTTTTTTTTTTTAAAGAAAAGCAAGGAGCTGGGTAGTGGTGGCGGACACATTTTTTTTGTTTTGTTTTTTGTTTTTTTGTTTTGTTTTTCGAGACAGGGTTTCTCTGTATAGCCCTGGCTGTNTGTCCTGGAACTCACTTTGTAGACCAGGCTGGCCTCGAACTCAGAAATCCTCCTGCCTCTGCCTCCCAAGTGCTGGGATTAAAGGCGTGCACCACCACACCCGGCTGGTGGTGCACACATTTAATCCCAGCACTTGGGAGGCAGAGGCAGATGGAACTGAGTTCGGGGCCAGCCTGGTGTACAGAGCAAATTCCAGCCAGGCCTACACAGAGAAACCCTGCCTCAGGAAAAGAGAGAGAGAGAGAAAACCAAGGGGGGGCTGCTAGTTGGGAGGCAGAGCAGGCAGATCTCTGATAGTTCAAGGCCAGCCTGGTCAACATAGTGAGTTCTAAGTCAGCTACATGGTGTGAGTGTTTCAAATAAATTAATTAAACTTAAAAAGAAACACCATTTTGCATCTTTCCCTCTCTCTTACTCATGTTGGGGATCACCACTGGAAGCCAGCTTTGATTAGGGCAATTCCTGAAGATGAAGCATTTAGCCAAGAGCTGACGACCAGGTGGCTCTGTGATAGTTGTCCATCCTTGAATGTTGGTCTCAAGATCTCCTTCACTGTTAGGTCAGCCTCTTGCCTCGGAAACTTGCCTGGCTCAGGAAGTCGATGTCTTCTCTGTGCTGGGTTCACCTTCAACTGGAACCACCTTTGTTTTTCCTGGATTTTCTGGGCTCTTGTTCACTCAGAATGTGCCTGTTATTTGATAAAAGTTGTTCCTGCTTCCCTGAGTGGTACAAAGGGTCCGGCTTGGCCTCACATGCTGGGCAAGTGGGTACCACTAAGCCTTTTAGTTAGATTCTTAGGGTTACACTAAGTGTTTGAGGGATGGAATGGGGTATTTGTAAAACAAATGACCTCTTTCCTTTTTCCTTTTTGAGGCTGTAGTTCCTCAATTTTCTCTGTTCCCTAACTAAACTATGTACATCAGACTAACCATTTGAAAACTTTACTGAAAAAATACCAACTACTAAAAGTTGATCAAGAGGAAACAAGCAAACAAAAAAATACTTGTTTAATACTGACACTGAGGGCTGGTGAGATGGCTCAGTGGGTAAGAGCACCCGACTGCTCTTCTGAAGGTCCAGAGTTCAAATCCCAGCAACCACATGGTGGCTCACAACCATCCGTAACAAGATCTGACTTCCTCTTCTGGAGTGTCTGAAGACAGCTACAGTGTACTTACATATAGTAAATAAATAAATCTTTAAAAAAAAATACTGACACTGAATCTAAGTTAAAAATTCTAGCCACTAAACACTTCACCAAACCAAGTGTGCACGAGCAACATTCATAACCACAGAGGAACAAGAACCTCCTGCGGTGCCACAGCTAAGAAACAAGACCCAGTCATTTCCAGCAGATCTGTCATCAAACTAGAAGGGACAGTGGTGGCTCTGCTTCGATCATACATTTTCCACAGTTTGACAATCATGGAACAGCAATAACTATGCTTCCTGAGGGGTGGGGCACGAATGCCGTGGTCGGGATACCGTGAGCCATTGTATGCCAGATGTGCTGACCCTGTGATTTCCTCCCAGTATGGGAAACAGGAATACATAATTTGTGGCAGTGGGGCAGACTCCGTTGAGGCATGACAGACAGCAGGGCCACCCGGTACTGTTTATTCCAGGATGACGAGGATGCTGTTTTCCTGTCCGGAAGCGCCAATGTGACTTTCACTGCTTCAGACTAAAGAGGTAAGAACTAACCATCTCAGTAGATTAAAGGAGGCGATCAGAACGTATCCTGCCAGGTTTGTGTGGATGCATCTAGTCTCCGTGTGATCCCCTAGAAGCCGACCCTAAGATGCGGCTCAAGCACTAACAGGTAAAATGGGTGGTATGTTTGCCAGGTGAAGTACCGGTCTTGGGGGGTGAGGAAGTAAGACAGGAAAGAGACGCTGCCCAGAGGAGTGGGTTTCAGTCCCCATAGGGATTTCTGAGAAACTGCGAAATACATGCCTGTCATTAATGCTACCTGACAGGGGTCGGGGTGAGGGTTAGACAATTCTAGTTCCCAAGAGACATGGGTAGCTTAGAATGGAGCTTGGGGCTATCAACTCCTCAACACATTCAGCCTTTGCCACTGGGCAAATCTATAGGTTGACATTCGAAGGGAGTAGGGAAAACCACAGGCCCATAGAAGATGATGCCAGCAATTTTGTTGTTGTTGTTGTTGTTGTTGTTTTTTGAAACAGGAACTTTCTAAGTAGTCCTGGCTATCCTGAAGCTCATTATGTATACTAAGATGGCCTAGAACTCACAAAATTTTCCTGCCTCTGCCTCCCAAGTGCTAGGACTAAAACTGTGCATACCACACCTGACCATTGCTAACATTTTTTTTGGGGGGGGGGTTTCAAGACAGGGTTTCTCTGTGTAGCCCTGGCTGTCCTGGAACTCACTTTGTAGTCCAGGCTGGCCTCGGACTCAGAAATCCGCCTGCCTCTGCCTCCTGAGTGCTGGGATTAAAGGCGTGTGCCACCATGCCCGGCTACCAAAGCTAACATTTTAATAGATGCTTAGCACCAGAAAGGTCTATAGGTGACAGGGGCCAGGCAGCATTCGCCACGCCTCACTTTCAGAAAGTTCAGTGAACGTTTGTCTGAGGTTGCTTACGTTGGGATTACTTTTTATACCGCTGAAGGCAAGTTGTTGAGAAGGCAGCCATCGTGTGCCAGGAGGAGGGTCCGCTTGTATTCCTGCTCCTGTGGCTCTTGCCTGGCTTTGGTTCTTCACATGGGCCTATGCATAGACATTTTATACCTTGTGGCCTTATGGCAGAAGGTCTCCCCTGGAGAGACAGCTAAGAAAGTGAAGAGATAGGAGGGAGTCGTGCTTCGGGGTAGAACAGTCGACTGACATGCCTGAGTCCCTGTAGGTTTAATCACCACCATTTAAAATGGGAAGAGAAACGGAAACTGCAGTCTGGCTTCCCAGTTTCCAAGGTCTCAGTCCATGGTCACTCACTTGGTTCTGCTTTTTCTGGACCTATGACAAGGCAGGATGACACGAAGTGTGGGCGCGAATGTGAGGAAGATGCTGGGGCAGAGACGAGCATGACATGGAAGCAGAAAATAAAAGAGAAAGAGGCCAGGGTTCAATATCTTTCAAAATCATGTTACAGTGACCTAATTTCCTTCCTCCTTGAGAGTACAAGACAGCAGGGATAGAGTGAGCTTTTGTCTCAAGAATTCAAGCACAGGGAATACAGTTAGGTGTAGAGTGCCTGCCTAGCCTGACTGAGGCGCTTCGTCAAAACCCAAACATTTGTTCCTTACTTTGGCTTTAAAAACCTCCCCTGCTTCCACCTTATATTTTACTGTTCCATAGCAATGTTCTGCCTTCCTCAAATGCATGATCTCTGGGTGGAGGCACAGGTGTATGAGGAGTGGACTCATGGTAAATAGGACTGGGATGCTAAGCTTTCCGAGAAGTGAAAATGCATCAAAAAGTGCCAGGAAGCAGAGGCAGGGGGAAATCTCTGTGGGTTCGAGGCCAGCCAGGGACACAGGGTGAGACCATGCCTCAAAATAAAACCAACAAAACCAAAAAAATCTAGATGAAAATATTGAGATATCTTTACACGTTTTAACTGGGGGGTGGGGGGGAATCATAATCATTGTTGCTGGGTGTAGTATCTCATATCTGTAAAGGCAGCTCTGGAAGCCAGAGGCAGGGAGAGCGACGAGAGTCCTAGACCAGCCTGGCCTGCGTCATGGAGCAACTCTGTCTCAAAAGGCCAAACATAACAAAACCAAAAGAGATTCGTCATTGTCTAGTCACGTACATTGACTGAACACTCTTGCACAGCCAAGGAGAGTGGAAAGTTACAGATTAGGAAAACTTTTGGTTTTCCAAGACAGGATCTATCTGTAAATCCTGGCTGTCCTAGAAGTCACTCTGTAGAACAGACTGGCCTCAAACTCAACAGAGATCCACCTGCCTCCATCTCAGGAGTTCTGGGATTAAAGTCATGTGCCACCACACCTGGCCCCATGTAAAATATTTTATACATGTGGAAGATGCCTGTGATCCTAGTACTTGGGATGTTGAGAGAGAAGAAACTTAAATTTTAGACTTAACTTGGACTACATAGTGAGACCTTATCTCAAAAGCCAAAACAAATTCAGTGAGATAGTATCTTTTGCCCATCAATCACTAAGTTCTTATTGATTAATAATCTATTTGTTTTTGGTTTGGTTTTTTTTTGTTTGTTTGTTTTTGTTTTTTTCTTTTGAGACAGGGCTTCTCCAGATAGCCCTGGTTATCCTTGAACTCGCTGTATGGACCAAGCTGCCCCTGCTTCCCAAGTGCTGGAATTAACAGCATGGACCACCACTGCCACCCCACAACCCTACTACCCCACCAGCCCACCCTGGTAAGTTCTTTTTCTCACATAAGAAACCTTTGAGGAGCCAGGCACGATGACACACATATTTAATCCCAGGAGTTCAGAGACAGAGACAGCAGATCTCTGTGAGTTTGAGGCCAAAGTGAGTTCAGGACAGACCAGGCTATTAAACAGAGAAACCCTGTCTTGAAAAACAAAACAAGCAGCAACAACCACCACAAAATTTACAGACCAATTTTTACTCAGTTACACGTTAAAAATATTCCTCTAGACGTGGTGGCACACACATGGCATTCCAGCACTCAGGAAGCAGAGGCAGGTGGATCTCTGTAAATTCAAGGCCAGCCTGATTTCTATAGTGAGTTCTGGGCCAGCCAGACATACACAATGAGATTCTATCTAAACAGAGAACATTTCTTGCTGTATCATGAGGCTGAAGTCCGATTGCCACAAGTTAAAGGCCAGTCTGAACGACATAGTGAGTTCACTGCCATGCTAAGCTACAGCATGAAAATTTGTTTCAAGAGAACCCAAGAAGTACCGGGCAAGGAACCCGGAGGACGGGGCCAGAGAGCCGATTTTGCGCTTAAGCGTCTTTACTGCTCTTCCAGAGGACTTGAATCGCTGCCGCCCATATAAGGAGGGTTATGACCATCTGTAAACACAGATGTCATCTAATTACTGAAATAAATAAAATGTGTATAAAATCTATAATTGAGAGTAAACGTATAAAACCCCAAGCAAAGGTCCATGGCTTCGGAATGGCCATTCAAACCACACAGAGGTTCACTGAGATTAGAGAACTTAGAGTGGGGCAAATGTCTGAGTGGCTGCCTTAAACCAGTGTGTAATATTTTATTTGTGAATTAATTACAATAAAATGATTTTATTTTAAAAATAAAATAAGTGTGGATAATCTAAAGGAGTATGTGTGTGTGTCTGTGTGTCTGTGTGTGTCCGTGTGAGTGTTAGTTACTGGGGAGTAAACCTTGCTATTTGAATAGTATAGACAAGTACTTTCTCAATGGGCTATATCTTCAGCCTTTAAAAATGTTTTCAGTCTTTGTTCTGGAGAGATAGTTCAGCGGTTAGAGAGTGCTTGTTGCAGCCTGGCAAGGAAGTGCACACTTTTAGTTCCAGCACTTAGGAGGCAGAGGCAGGCTGATCTCTGAGTTCAAGGCCAGCCTGGTGAACAGGGCAAGTTCCAGGGCAGCCAGGGCTACACAGAGAGTCCCTGTCTTGACAAACCAAAACCAAAATCAAGCAAACAAAAATGAGTGGAGGAGGATTTTGCTCAAATGCTCAAGTTGGGACAGTGTGGTTGTCTCCTTCTCTTGCCTCCGGATCAAGATGTAGAACTCTCAGTTCCTTCTCCAGCATCATGTCTGCCACATTTTCCTTCCTGGATGATAATGGATTAAACCTCTGAACTGTAAGCCAGCCCCAATTAAATGTTTTCCTTTCTAAGAGTTGCCTTGGTCATTGTCTTAGTCAGGTTTTCTATTCCTGCACAAACATCATGACCAAGAAGCAGTTGGGGAGGAAAGGGTTTATTCTGCTTACATTTTCCACATTGCTGTTGATCACCAAAGGATGCAGGACTGGAACTCAAGCAGGAGCTGATGCAGAGGCCATGGAGGGATGTTCTTTACTGGCTTGCTTCCCCTGGCTTGCTCAGCCTGCTCTCTTATAGAACCCAAGAGTACCAGCCCAGAGATAGCACCACCCACAAGGGGGACCTCCCCCCTTGATCATTAATTGAGAAAATGCCTTACAGCTGGATCTCATGGAGGAATTTCCCCAACTGAAGCTCCTTTCTCTGTGATAACTCCAGCTTGGGTCAAGTTGACACAAAATTAACCAATACAGTCATGGTGTCTCTTCACAGCGATACACCCCTAAGACAGAGATGAATACATTTGTTCGAGGTACTTAGGACAGTGTGCTGGCTGGTTTTATCTCAACTTGCCACAAGGTATAGTCATCAAAGGGGAGAGAGTCTCATTTGAGAAAATGCCTCCAGAAGATGAATTGTCCAGACGCTTATGGGACATTTTCCTAGATCACTGTGGGTGGTGCACCCTTGGGCTGGTCATCCTGGCTCCCTTAAGAAACCAAGCTGATTGGGCCAAGGGGAGCAAGGCAGTAAGCAGCACCCTCCGGTCCTCTGCTCAGTTCTTACCTCCAGGTTCCAGCCCTGCTCAAGTTCATGTTCTGACTTCCTTCAGTGATGAATCATGACGTGGAAGATAAACTTCCCTTGGTACTGAAGTTACAGGAGGTTGGAAACCACCATATGGGTCCTGGAACTTGAAGACAGGTCCTCTGGAAGAGGAGCCAGTACTCTTAAATGCTGAGCCAGCTCTCAAGCTGCAAGGTCACAATTTAAAATGAAGACAGCAGGCAGATGTTTGGGTACTCTCAGCTCAAAATCGTGAAGCACACGTGTAAACAGTGAAAGGAATGGATGGAAATTCCTCTGTGCCTGCTCAGCTCACACCATAGAGCTTTAAATGAAGATACCTGCCTTGCTCAGTCTGGGAAATATGCTCGGAAGTTTTGAGATGCTTCCATACTTTCCACACCGGCTACACCATGTCTTCCCACCACCAGCCATCAGACTTCAGCTTCTCCCAGCCTCACTGCCATCAGACATCAGCTTCCCCAGCCATCAGACTCAGCTTCCCCAGCCACACCAGCACTTGCTTGTGTTTTTCTTTTCTTCTTTCTGTCATCCTAACGGGCATGGAACGTGGTTGGTGGTGTAGACTTGTACTCCCTGCATAATTAGTGATGTTAGCATTTGTGGTGGTTTCAATCTGCTTGGCCCTGGGAGTGGCACAATTAGCAGGTGTGGTCTTGTTGGAGTGGGTGTGGCCTTGTGGAGGAAGCACGTCACTGTGGGAGTAGGCTTTAATACCCTTGTCCTAGCTGCCTTCAGATGAAGATGTAGAACTCTCAGCTCCTCCAGTGCCATGTCTGCCTGGATGCCACCATGCTCCTGCCTTGACAATAATGGACTGAACCTCAGAACCTGTAAGCCAGCCCCATTAAATGTTGTCCTTACAAGTGTTGCTTAGTCATGGTGTCTGCTCACAGCAGTAAAGCCCCAGATGAGACAGCATTGCTTCATGTTTCACGTGTTTACTGCTCGTTCCTCTATCTTCTCTGAGGACAAGACAGGCTTGTAGGAGGCCACTGTTCTAGTTAAGGTTTTTATTACTGTGAAGAAATACCATGACCATAGCAACTCTTATAAAGGAAAACATTTAATTAGGGCTGACTTACAGGTTCAGAGGTTTAGTCCATTATCATCATGCTGGAAAGCATGGCCGTGCACAGGCAGACATGGTGCTGGAGAAGGAGTTGAGTGTAGAGAGAATCTCTTGTGTGTTGTATAGATGCATCACCTGTCAATTAAAAGTCTACCGCCTATAGCTTAGGCAGGAGATAGAAGGTGGAACAACAGGAAGGCTAAAAACATTCTGGGATTAAGTGATAGGCAGGAGATCTGCCTGGGATGATGTGAGGAGACAGATTCATGGTACTTGAACAGAGGTAACCAACCACGTGGCAAAATATAGGTGAAAATAAATGGGTTATCTTAAATTATCATTCCAGTCAGAGAAGAGCCTAGCTATATGGCCAAGGTATTTGTAAATATATTTTGAGTCTGAGTCTTATTTCTGGGAGCACAGGGATGGGAGAAGAGCCCGGGCTTAAGTTTTACAGCTGAGAGTTGTACATCTTGCCCCTCAGGCAGCAGAAGCAACTGTGTCTGCATTGGGTATAGTCTGATCATATGTGACCTCAAAATCCACCTCTACAGTGACACACTTCCTCCACCAAGGTCATGGCTCCTAATAGTGCCTCTCTCTGTGGCCAAGCATTCACACACATGAGTCTGTGGGGGCCATACCTATTCAACTACCTCAGTCACACTGTGACTTTGGGAGTCACTTAGTCAGTGAATTAAACTAATAGGATCATATCAAGAGTGTTGGGAAATAGGCCTTGTTGGGTGGTATAATCCCAGCACTTGGGAGGCAGAGGCAGGTGGGGGCTGGTTAGCCTAATCTGCATAGTGAGTTCCAGGCCATCCAGGATTATAAAGATTTGGAAAGAAAATAACACAAAAATAGATGAGGGGGAGGAATGGGGGGAGATTATGAAAGCAGATTGGAAACAGTTCTTGGCCTGTAAAATTAAGAGGGCAAACAACGGTCATGTACACAGAAGGCAGGAGAAGGAAAAGGCAGGGTAAAACTAGAGCTTAAATATTTCCAAAGCAGGTGAAGAATTTTTAAGATGAACACGGGAAGCAGAAGAGTGAACTTTACAAAGGCTGAAAAGATAAAAACTGGAAGTCAACCTGGGTGATGAAAAGGTAGTCAGGGGGGAGGTTTAAAAAGGGGAGATTTTAAAAAATCCACCACCAGCAGCTGGGGAGAGATGAAAGAAGGTTTTTAGGCCAGGTCAGGCTTGTAACAAGTCCTAAAATAGGCAGGAAAACCACAGGCGCTGGCCCATGTCACTCCATATCTGTGTCTCACACTCAGTGAGCAGGACACACTTCTACTTTTGGAGACTTGAGCAGAGTTTTCTAGATCACTGCTTCTAGGAACGGGCCACTGGAAGCTACGGCCTCACTCCTGTTTAATGGAACTGCAGACTGCAGAACCTCCCGTCCCACCCTGGTCTCAAGCCAACATCTGCCTTCTAACAAGATCAGGATCTAAGTATACTCACGGAGAGGTGCGACTTTAGTGGGCGTGGTGTCTGGTCTAGAATCAGCTGGATCAGTTGCTTCCAGCATCACTCAGCCTGTCTTTACCTCACTGAGCCCCTCCCATCCATGGCCCCCACAGTTCATGTACTTCACCAGATGGGGTGGGGTGAGGGTGGGGTGGGGTGGGGTGGGCGCAGTCTTTCATGTCAGTGCAATGCTGCTTCAGGGATTTTTCAGAAGATGGAGGAACTTCATGGCCACCAGGTAGAATCCCTTCTGCTCAAAGCACTTGATGATCTGGCCCATCAGACTGCGCTGCCCGCCATCTGGCTTCACGGTAAGGAAGATGCGCTCAAGATTGGCGATGGTCTGAAAGCCCACAGGTCAGCTGGGTCTGAGATGAATGATGGGAAGGAAGAAGGGAGAATTCTTTGTTTGTTTGTTTGGTTGGTTGGTTTTTCAGACAGGGTGTCTGCCCTTTGTATACCAGCCTGGCCTCAAACTCACAGAGATCCTCCCGTCTCTGCCTCCCCAGTTCTGTAATTAAAGGTATACGTCATCACCACCCAGCAAGAATTCTTAAAAATATAGAAATTAGGGCTTGAGAGATGGCTTAACAGTTATGAGTGCTTGTTACTCTTCCAGAAAATTGGATTCACTTCATGGTGCCCACATTAGTTGGTTCCCAGCCAGCTGTGACTCCAGTCCCAGAGGATCTCATGCTCTTCTGACCTCCTCAGATTCCTTCATGCACATGCTGCACATAAACTCACCCAGGATGCTGCTGTGTTCCCCACCCCAACAAAATCAACCAACCGATCAGTCAACCAGCCAATCAAAAAATCTGTCTACCATCTATCTACCCATCATCTATCGTATCCTACTAGCTATAAGTTGATTCTTTATCTGACCCATTCTTCTTCTCTATGTGTTAATTAGCCTTTTTATTTTATTTTTATTATATTTTTTCTTTTGTATCATAGGTCCCTTACTGGTCCCGTTTCTGTGAGTAGCTAAGACCAAAGAAAGAGGAAGCAGAACTGTCTAGCTCCGAGAGGGTCATTTCCACAACATTCCATTCACACACAGAACAGAAAAGCTCGGAGTCACTTTTGCAATTAGATGTTGACAGCACAGGATGGAGATCAGTTGATGTGGAGTAGGAGTGGTGTTAAACTCCTCCCACAGACTGGGTGACTGAGGGGAGTTGGTTCTGCTTCAACCTGAGAAGAACAGGAAGATCAAAAGCGGTTTGGGAGGGCCAGAACCTTCAGAGATGGAGGGAGGGAAGGAGTTCGGGATGTGGGAGTGATGTTTTGCAACTAAGGTAAAGGGATTGTCTGTCCCCTGCTAAGATTCCATCAGCCTATCTAGTCTGGAGGAAGTGGGCAACTTGCAACACCAAAGAGGAAGACTGGAGTGCTAAATGATCCAGGCAAGAGCAGGAAGTGGCTCACAAAGCCTTGCCCTTCAGGGAGATGACAGTACATCACCTAATTTTTCTGCCAGTGTGCAGTGGTCCTTGGTCCCTTCCTAGAAGTTTGCTCATAATTCATCCTTGATCCTTGATCTTTGCTTCTTGCTGATAGAATCCTTGGAGCTGGTATAGCATAGATCATTTTGTTCTTAAAGGCATACTCTAAGGTCCCAGAAGACGAGCAGCTGGTCCTCCTTGCTGTTCTTGGGCTAGGCTGTATCACAGAGAGAATAATGGCTGTCCTGATAAGACAGCATCTTGTTTTGTTTTGTTTTGTTTTGTTGTTTTTGAGACAGTCTTATTAGTCCTAGCTGGCCTAGAATTTTCTATGTAGATGTAGACCAGGCTGGCCCTGACTTTACAGAGATCCAACTGTGTCTGTCTCTCTAGTACTGGGATTAAAGGCTTAGGCCACCATGCCTAATTAAAGTTTTTCAAAAATAAATAAGATATATATTAAAAAGTGAGAGCCAGGCATGCTGGCACATGCCTTTCATTCCAGTACTCAGGAATCAGAGGCAGGCTGATCATCGAGCTCAAAGCCACCCTAGTCTCTACAATGAGAGCCTTTCTGACTTTTTAAAAATGCTGGCGATTCCATATATGTATATAACATATGATGCTACCCACCCACCCCATGAGTCCTCCCATGTCTCCCCTATTCCCAATCTCCCTTTCCTTCGCCCCGGCCAGTCTTCCTCTTACTTTACTTTTGCAATTACTATTTTAATTAGGATTGCTTGCATGATCCTGGGTAGGGGGTGATTTACAAGAGCAATTTACCAGTGACTGTGGCACTGGGGGAGATTATTTCCCCTCTTCTAACAACCACAGGGAAGAGTTAGGTCTCATGAGACCTTCCCTCACCAGTGATGGGATGCCATGCATGTCTTGTACATATAGTCATAGCTGCTACATGTTCACGATAACAGTGGTCACATCATAGGCAGAAGTTTCATAGCCCTCCTGGTTCTATAGCTCCTTCTGCCCCCTTACCTATGTTTCCTCCGTGGAGAGGGTGGTACAGAAGTTATCTTTAGAGACAAACACTCAACAACTGCTTATTTCTCAGCACTTTGACCAGTCTCTCTACTAACTATTGTTCATTGTAAAAAGAAGCTTTTCTGACAGAGGCTGAGCACTGCACTGGTCTATGGATGTTAAATATTTAGGGGCTGGAGAGATGACTGCCTTTCCAGAGGACTCAAATTTAGGTCTCAGCACCCACATGGTATTTCATAACTGTTTAAAATTCCAGGTTTAGGGAATCAGATGCCTTTTTTCTAGCCTCTATGAGTGCCAGGCACACGCATGGAACACAGACACACATGCAAGCAAACCACCCATACACATAAAGTTTTTAAAACGTAATCATAAAATATTTAAGTTAAAATTTATTTTTAGTGTGTGTACAGTCAGGCAAGTGTGAGCGTGGTGTGCATGTGAATGGCTAGAAAATATCAAATATGAGTCTTTTTTGTCAGATACTGTAAAAATTGAGTTTAGAACAAGAAATTAAAATCTTTTTATCTCATCCACCTTGTAAAACATTTATGCAAATGATTTCATCCCCCCCTCAGGCAGTAAAACCTTGGTTTACACAAAGGCCCACTGTTCTGTTCCAGGAATTTAACATCTTAGAGTAGTGGCCACTCTTCTCCTTGCCTCCTTTCCCCAACCACCAATTCTTTTCTGACTGGCCAATGACTAAGATTGTGAGGTCAGACCCCAGTCAATGGGGAAGCGACACAGCCGCCACCTGAGTTAGAACAAAAGCCTACACGTCTTATCTCCATGTGTTCACTCTTCTAAACAAGCCCTCTTGATTCAAAGTAACGTTTGCATGTCCAGACACTTCGGTTAGAATAGTGGTCTCATTCTTTGTAGTCCTCAACTTCTTTCTCACAGTGCCCAATCCACAGTGCGCGTGTGGACGCCAAAGGACAACTCTATGGAGTCAATTCTGTCCTTCCATCTTTTCATGGCTTCCAGGGATGCAACTCAGGTCATCCGGCATCTTCAACAAGCACCTTTCCTACTGAGCCATCTCACCAGCTCTAAAATTAACTATTTAAAGTGCAGCTTTGTTATAGGCCTGTTGGGGATTTGATTTATGCTTACATGGGAATTCGCATCCGCTGTGGGTCCCTGCCAACAGTTGGTTTTTTTGACTGGTTAACAAAGAGTCAGCGACCACTGGCTGGGCACGGGGACAGAGGCGGGCCTTTGAGGATTTTCAGATAGGAACCTCAGGAGAGGGAGGAGAAGAATGGACAGGGCAGAAGGAACGTGTACATGTGCGTGCGCATGCGCTCTTCTGTCCGAGAACCAGAGCATCTGGGAGCTCTGAGAAGTTTAAAGACTTAACATTTCACATGCCCATCCAGCAAACAGCAGTAGCAGATCTCCTTTAAAGCCTCTGACCTCCCCAGCCACAGGCTTACAACTAGGCTTACAAACAAGATAGCCCTCCCTTCAAGCAGGCCCCAAATCCAGCCAGAGAGTAGATGATTATTACCCTCTCTTGCATTTTCATTTCTGTTGCTATAATAAAATATCCTGACAACTGAAGGAGGAAGGGGTTTATTTTGTTTATAATTCCAGGTTATAGTCTATCATGGAGGGGAGCTCAAGGCTATAGCAGCTCGTCACACCCCAATGAATCATGGGACTGCTTGCTCCCTTTGTGGCTTCTCAGATTTCTTCACCAGTTCAGAAGCCAGCTCGTGACATGGTTGTCACCCGCTGAAGATGGGTTTTTCCCATCTCAGTTAACAACAACAACAACCCCTGTCAGACACATCCACAAGCCAATCTGACTTAGAGATTCCTTATTGAAATACCCGCTTCTCCACCTTTAGGATGTATGAGGCTAAAAATGGAAATGCAGGTCCAGAGACGTGGATTGGCGGTTAAGAGCACTTTTCCTCTCGCAGAGGACCCACTTTGATTCTCAGCACCTAGATGGCAGCTCTCAATTATCTGTAACTGTAGTTTCCGGTGATCTAATGCCCTCCTCTTGTCTTTTTTTTTTTTTTTTTTTTTTTTTTTTTTTTTTTTTTAAGATTTATTTATTAAATTCATGCTTCAGCAAATTCCAAGGCTGTTGTTAGT
>NC_034592.1:115280763-115282829 GCF_900095145.1 Mus pahari
CCTTCCTTCCTTCCTTCCTTTCTTTCTTTCTTTCTTTCTTTCTTTCTTTCTTTCTTTCTTTCTTTCTTTCTTTCTTTCTTTCTACCAAAAAAACAATAAGATCTCACTGGCTAGCCTGGAACTTGCTGTGTAGATCAGTGTAGCCTCAACTTTCTAGAGATCTACTTTCCACTACATACTGAGTTCTGGGATTGAAGACATAAGCCATCACACCCAGCCATAGAGTACCTCCCATTTTTTGAAGTTGTATGCTTCTGGATGTTTTGTTCTTTTATTTCATTGTGTTTTTTCTCTATTCCTGAGCAACCAGAGTCCTAGTTACAAAGTCCTTCCCTATGTCTATTTCTTGCAATGCACTCCCTAATTTGTCTGCTAGCATTTTCAGAGTTTTAGGTTTTATGTTGTCTGAGATCCATTTGGAGATGATATTTGTGCAGCTTGAGAGATAACTATCTAGTTGCATTCTTCCACATGTCCATATCCAGCTTTCCTGGCACCATTTGTTAAAGCAGCTGTCTTTTATCTTATGTTGTTGTTGTTGTTGTTGTCATCATCGTCGTTGTCATCATCATCATCATCATCATCATCACCACCATCATCTGGCATTTCTGTTAAAATTCAAGTAGCTGGATGATGTGGACTTACAGCTGGGTCCTTAATTCTATTCCATTGATCTATGCGTCTGTTTCTGTGCTATTCCCATTGCTGTTTTGTATTACCAAGCCTGAATTCAAGTCATACTCTAGAGCCAAAACAGTGAAACAGCAACGGGAATACCTCCGGCACTGGTCTTTTGACACAGGAACAACAAGTTGGCTTCCTGGGGTCTTTTTCACGTCCATAGGACTTTTAAGATTGTTCTTTTTAGTTCTGTGAAGAGTGGCCTGGAATTTTGGTTGGGAATACATGGAATCTGTAGATCTCTAGCAGAAGGACGGTGACTTTCACGACCTCGCTTCCTCTGATGCACGGAGGTCTTCTCATCTTTTAGCATCTTTTCAATTTCTTCCTTCAATGTTTCTAAGTTTTGATTGTAGAAGTCTCCCACTTCTTTGGTTAGTCTTTTTCCAAGGTATTTCCTTCCTCCAAGGTATTTTATTGAGGCTCTTGAGAATGGGATTGTCTCCCTAATTTTTTTCTCAGTATGTTTGTGATTGGCGTATGGAAAGACAGCTGACCTTTAGGAGTTATTTATGAACACTCCAAGTTCATCAGCTCTGGGAATTCTCTTGGGGTCTTTTATGTATAGAATCATGTGATCTGTACATCAGGATATTTTGACTTTTCCTAATCCTACCACTTTTATTTCCTTCTCTTGTCTTGTTGCTCTGGCTAAGACTTTAAGCACTATGTTTAGCCAGAGCTGGGAGAGTGGACACCCTGTTATGCTCTTTACTTTAGTGAGAATGCTTAGAGTTTTTCCTGTAGCTGAGGTTGGCTAAGCAGTCTGTGGTATGTAGCTCTTAATATGCTGAAATACATTTCCTTCATCCTTAGCCTCTTTTGGTGTTTATCAGGAAAGACTGAAGTTTGTCAAAGTGCCTTTCTGCATCTATTGTTATTGAGATGATTGTGTGATTTCTGTTCTTTCAAAGTTCCACTGTGTCATCAACTGAAGTGAGTGCACTGATTGGAAAAGAGGGGGATCTTGTAACTGGAGATGTGTAGGAGGACCCCAAGGAGCCTAAGGACACTCAACTCTCAGATTCTGGTGGGTTTATTTTGCTTGAGGAAATCTCTTTATTCTTAACCAAGGGAGGGGGTGTGTCCCAACCCTGCCCTTCAGTGTTGTGCTCTCTGCCCTTCCCTGAAGGAATTAATCCTGCATTGGCTGGAACTGGCAGTGCTCTGGAAGGACATACCAAGCAAGATAATACTGGTGTCTCTTAGGGTCTATCCATTTTTGCCTGTAGATCTTTTACCAGACTCAAGGTTAAGCAGGCCCTACAGCCACACTGAATCTGTGATCTGTGAGGAGGGACACCACAGCTCACTCTCTCTAGATCTTTCTTTCTTTCTTTCTTTCTTTCTTTCTTTCTTTCTTTCTTTCTTTCTTTCTTTCTTTC
>NC_034592.1:115282859-115297617 GCF_900095145.1 Mus pahari
TTCTTTCTTTCTTTCCTTCTCTCTCTCTCTCTCTCTCTCTCTCTCTCTCTCTCTCTCTCTCTTTCTTTCTTTCTCTTTCTCTCTCACTCCCTTTCTTCCTTCCTTCCTTCCTTCCCTTCTTTCCTTCTTTCTTTCAAGATTTACTTTACTATTTTGTTTTGTTTTCAAGACAAGGTTTCACTGTGTAGCCCTGGCTGTCCTGGAACTCTGCAGACCAAGTTTGCCTTGAACTCACAGAGACCCGCCTGTCTCTGCCTTCTGGGTGCTGGGCTTAAAGGCATGGGCCGCCATCACCCAACTTATTTTACTTTTTAATTACTTGTATTTGTGTGTATCTGCACAGGGATTTGTGCACTGAATGCAGATGCTTGAAGAGGCCAGAGGAGAGTGTCAGATGCCTTTGAGCTGGACTTGAAGATGTAAGGCATCTGATGTAGGCACTGGGAACCAAACAAGTTCCCTGCAAGAACAGCCTGAGCTCTTAACCGCGGAACCATCTCTCCCGTCTCTTTCTTTCTTTTTAATTTACTGCATGTTTATCTTGTGGGTGGGAGGCACAATGAGCCACAGTGTGTGCTTGTAGGTCAGGGGATAATTTACTGGGCACAGTTCTCTCCTCTCACAATTGAGTGCCTGGGAGCAAACTCAGGTCATCGGGCTTGGAGGTAGCCACTTTTACCCACAGAGCCATCTTGCCAGACCCTTTTCTTATCTATTTGTTTGTTGTTCCGTTTTGTTTGCTTTGCTTCGGAAACATGGTCTTACCATTTAGTTTTGTCTGGCCTACAACTCACTATGTAGACCAGGTTGGCCTCCAACACATAGAGATTCACCTGCCTCTACCTCCTGAGTTATGGGATTAAAAGCATGCACCACCACATTGAACTCTTAAAAAAAAATTTTTTTTTTTTAAATGTGTGTGGGTATTTTGTCTGCATGGTAAGTCTGTGCAGTGCATGCATACTTGATGCCTCCATGGACCAGAGAGGACATTAGAGTCCCTGGAACTAGAGTTACAGATTTTGTTAGCCACTCGGTAGGTGCTGGGAACCAATCTCACGTCCTCTGCAAGGGCAGCGAGCACTGCTGATTCATCATCTCTTTAGGCCCTTAATTCCTTTTCTTATTGCAGCGACAGTCTATGTAGTTCTTAGGCCTTCGGAACTATCTTTCGGGTATAATGTATAATGTAGAAAAGTTTAGCATTTGAGGCTAGAAAGAAACAATGAAAGTAGAGCCTAGTGGGCCATTCTTATAGGAGTTGGGACAGTGGAAGCTCAGATCATGAGATTTCAGCGGGGAGCAGGGACTTTTATCGGGAACTAGCCTGGGGCCATTTATGTTCCATGTTGGCTAGGAATCTGGCTTCATTCTGCACATGTCCTGAGAACTTGACTGCGGCTCAAAGTCGAAGTTAAAGATAAGGATTCATTTGGCAGAGGGAGAAATTTCAGGACAAGAGATCATTCTGCCTGGTGCTGAGAAGGTACCTGCAGTTGTTAGAGAGACCAGCATCGCTGAAGATCATCACTGGGCAACACCCAGGGGTCTCGAGGGCAAAACCACATCTAACTAGGGCTGCCCTTGTAAAGATCTAAATTCATTTAAAGGAAAGGCACACCTACCCTGATGGTCTTCTGAAATTCTGACTCCCTTTGCCTTTTCTCTCACTCAAAATAAAGCATCACTAGCCCCAGCCACTGTATCCGCCATTCAAACAAAGGGAAGGAAAAAGAAAGACATTACAAAGGAGGAGGGATGGCACCTGTGTGAGAAGGTAAAGCATCTCAAAAATCGCCTGAAGGCAGCAGCTTCTCTCTCCCTGGGCAGATTCGTCCTTGGATAAGAGAACACAGCACACTGTTTAAAGAGATCTCCAATTACACTACAACTTGCTGTCAGCAAGGGAAGGCCTGGCACACCTGGGCACCTCTGGCCTCTAATGACCTCTATGCTCTTACCTCCGATCTTCTTGTGTCTGTGTCCAAAGCAAACTTAATAAGGGTCACTCTCCAAAATGGATTCAAGTCTATTCTTTTGTTTTGAGAAGTCCTAACTTCTAGTGCCTTAAAAAGTGACTGCCCTTGGAGGCAAAGACTTCCATGAGGCAAGCAGGAAGGAAGGAGTCTAATAGGATGCTGAGCTCCTAAAAAGGACATTTGAGGAGATGCGTACAGTGGAAATCCAATGAAGACACACACACACACACACACACACACAGAGAGAGAGAGAGAGAGAGAGAGAGAGAGAGCGCTCAGGAGAAACAAGCCTTGTGGATCTCTTGGGCTCAGACTTCTAGCCCCCCCCCAGTGGGGCGGGGTGGGGGGTGGGGATAAGTAGCTGTTGTTTTAGACACTGTCTGTGTGCTTGCTATGGCCTCTCTAAAAAATAAAAAAAAAAAAAAAAACAGTACACTCATCCTGATTCAGAAAACAAGTACACTCAACAGAAAACAAGCCACATTTGCCACATTTCATTACTTATCCCTACAAATCTCTGAACAACAGATTTAACAGACTTGGTGCCCATTCATTGGAGATTCATTGTTCCAGTAAATTGGAAGATAACAGAATTCCCATGTTGACATGGAAACTGGATCAACAGAGTTACTGCTTCAAGATAAGTCTAGCGTTGGAAGGAAAATTGGCCATCAATAAATATTAACCTTAATGATGGTCACGTAAGTTAAAATTTCATCTCAGAAAGTCTAGTTACTTCTGCCTCCTCTTCCCAACTGACCTGCCTCTCATGGAAACAATCCTTAAGCTCTTTATAGACTTGGGCAAGACTGCACACATCACCCAGGTCATTAGACCTGGATATAGATGCTAACGCGAAGGGCTGAACTATAGCAACACATGCAATTACCTGCAGTTTATTGCTAAAGGATTATAAATCTCTAAGCTATTGCACTGTTTCCATCAAGATGTCAAAGCTGCGAAGAGAAGTTGGGAAAGCCAGTTGGCTTCGATCCGTGGAAGGCAGCTGGTATTCCATCAAGAAAATTAGCTAGTTCTTATAGTTGGCAGCAAAGAGAGAATGGCAGACTTAAATGAGCTAGTCTGGAAGTGTGGAGGGGAAAAAGAAAAGGGTTTGAAGAGCCTCCATTGTGATGAAGGGACACCGATAGGACCTGCTGTGCTTATGGACCACATGGCGTCATGAACAGTAATAGACTTTCTTCAGCATTCTGGAAGTCCAAAGGTTCCAGTGTCAGCAGGATTGGTACCTTGTGCAGTGGCTCTCTTCAGTTTGTGGATGGCCATCATCTTGCAATGTCCTCACATGGTCTTTCTCTGTGTGCCTGAGTCTGTGATGTCTCTGTGTACCTGCATCCTGGATGTCTCTGTGTACCTGAGTCTCTGATGTCCCTGTGTGTGTTCCAGATACCCTTTTGTTATAAGAGCTCCAGTCAGACTTCTGAAAGGAGGCATCTTAAGAAATTCATTTTAATGTACTGTCCTTGAAGTCCCAATACAGTAATATTGGGTTTGGCTAGGGCTCCCAGGGAATTTTTGAGGGATAAGAACCCAATCCATAGAACTGTCTAATACATTCCTCCTTCAGTTGCTAGTGACTCTGCTGTCCTTTTACTCAGTGTTCTTGGCCAGCCAGGGCTATCTTGCTTGGGAGGTTATCCACCCTCTAGTGGCTCTCAAACAATACAGCCTGGTACAGTGATCTTGTCTCCAGTCAAGCCAGTCACTTAGATATTCTCCAAGCTCTGAAGCTCACTGTGGGATTGGACTCAGAACAGCTCTTAGATGAAAAGTATATCTTCGTTCAGCCTCTTCCTCTGCTACCTCCAGTTTCCCTCTCTTTCCTTCTTCTCTCCATTACTGAGGTACTAGCTCAATAAATGAAATTGGGCACACCTACATCCTACCTCAGCCTGGGGGTCTTTGCCTGGCCTGGTGGTACAGGCCTGGAATCCCAGTGCTTGGAAAGCTAAGACAGAAGGCTCATGAGTTCAAGGCCTGCCTGGATTTCAAAGAGATCTCATATGCAGACTGAGCAACTTACTTAGAATGAAAACATCATTTAAAGATTTTTCTCTTTGGTTTTTGGCTAGCTTATTTATTTTATGTGTATAAGTGTTTTTCTTGCATGAATACCTGTGTATCGTGTGTGTACCTAGTGCCCTTGAAAGTGTTGACTCCTCTGGAATTGGAGTTATGGACAGCTGTGCACCACAAAGTCGGAAATCAAAGCTGAAGCTTCGGCAAGAATAAATATTCATAACAGCCTAGCCATCTCTCCAGCTCCCTTTAAAGATTAAAAAAAATATGTTATTTATCTTTATTTATTAAGTACACACACAAACACGCACACACACGCACACACACACACACACACACACACACATATATATGCCAGTAGGTACCTTTGGAGTCCAGAGGCAGATGCTCTGGAAAAAGATGTGGATACTGGAAACCAAACCTGGGTTCTCTATTTCTCTGCCTCCCAAGTGCTGGGATTAAAGGTTGCACTATGTTCCACTACAACAAGCACTCTTTAACCACAGAACCATCTCTCCAGCCCCAAGAATGAAACAAAAACAAAAACAAAAACAAACAAACAACAAAAACAAAAAAAAAAACCTTAAAGGCTAGGGATATAACCCATTGAGAAAGCACTTGTCTAAATTAGGACAAGATTTAATCCCTCAGTAAAGCAAACACACACACACACACACACACACACACACACTCCTTTAGATTATCCACACTTATTTTATTTTTAAAATAAAATCATTTTATTGTAATTAATTCACAAATAAAATATTACACACTGGTTTAAGGCAGCCACTCAGACATTTGCCCCGCTCTAAGTTCTCTGATCTTAGTGAACCTCTGTGTGGTTTGAATGGCCATTCCGAAGCCATGGACCTTTGCTTGGGGTTTTATACATTTACTCTCAATTATAGACTTTATACACATTTTATTTATTTCAGTAATTAGAAGACATCTGTGTTTACTTTAATAATTGAATTATTTTAATTGTTATTTATCTTTTTTTTTTTGAGACAGGGTTTCTCTGTATAGCCCTGGCTGTCCTGGAACTCACTTAGTAGGCCAGGCTGACCTCGAACTCAGAAATCTGCCTCCTGAGTGCTGGGATTAAAGGCGTGCGCCACCACGCCTGGCTAATTGTTATTTTTCTTAATAATACTTTATTTCTTGCTACTTCAACACTTAGAAAGTTGAATTCACTCATCAATTAAAAACAAGGAAAAAAGCAACGACACAGTTGCTCTGTAACCTGTTCTAGTTCCCTCTGTTACTGTGATACAACACGGACCAAAAGCAACTAGGGGAACAAAGGGTTTATTTTTCTTACAGATCACAGTCCATCATCAAGGGAAGCAAGTCAGAGGCTCAAGTCAGGACCCTGGAGGCAGGAGGTGAAGCACAGATGACAGTTCCTGGCTTCCTCCCAGGTTCATGGTTTCCTAACTTTCTTATATAGCCCAGACCCAGCTGCTTAGGGATGGCACTGCCCACAGTGAACCGGGCTCTCTCTCCTACATCAATCAGCAATTAAGAAAATGTCCCACAGGTCAATTCCACAGGTCAATCTAATGGAGGCAGTTTCTCACCTGAGGTCTCTCTTCCCAGGTCCATCAAGTTGACAATGTAGATTCACCATCACATAACCTCTTCTATGTCTCATATGTTCCTTTGCCTGCACTCTGTCCTCCTTGTCTTCCATTATGACTATTTCTTGGTCTCCTTTCTAAATTGTAGACTACATGTGTAGTCTTTATTAGTCATGGTTCTCTAGAGGAACAGAATGATAGAACGATTATATATAGTTAAAGGAGATACTGTTTGAGCAGTCCTACAATGCCCAGATGGAGTAGGAGAGGCTGAGATCTAATAGTTGCTCAGTCCACAAGGCTGTCTGTCTCAGCAGCCCCAATCTGGTGCTGAAGGCCTGGAGCTTTCCTGGAGAGCTACTTGTCTTCAGTGTGTGCTGGAAACTCAAGGAAACTAGTCCTAATAGAAGTAAACTGATAGCGCAGTGACAGGATAGATGACCTTGCCAACAAGAGTGAAGGCAAGCAGGCAAAGAACACAGATTCCCCCTTCCAAGTTGCTTTATCTGGGCTGCCCCCAGAAGATACCTCCCACATTTACACTGAGTCTTCTTACTTCAAATAATCTGAAGTTCCCATTGGTTTGTCTTTCAGTTAGTTCAAGATCCAGTCATGTTGACAACCAAGATTAGCTATCACACTTTACACTCATGCCTGTTTATGTATCTACAAGAATACATTGTAGCCTATATATGTATATACATGCATATATAGAGATAGATAGATAGATAGATAGATAGATAGATAGATAGATAGATAGACATGTATGTATATAACCTGAGGGAAAATATTCAATTTATTTTTTTCTGTTTTGTTACCTCACTTAATAGTATAATTCCTAAGACCACATTTTCATGATTACATTTTGTACACATGCCACAGTTTGATTATCTATTCATGTGTTGATGAACATCTAGGTTCGTTCCATTTCCTTGCCATTGTAAATGGAACAGCAACAAACATGCTTGTACACATATTTTTGTGGTAGAATATGGAGTTCTGCCGGGTGTGGTGGCGCATGCCTTTAATCCCAGCACTCAGGAGGCAGAGGCAGGCAGATTTCTGAGTTCAAGGTCAGCCTGGTCTACAGAATGAGTTCCAGGACAGCCAGGGCTACACAGAGAAACCCTGTCTCGAAAAACAAACAAACAAACAAACAAATAATAATAATAATAAAATAAATCAAATAAATAAATAAAAACTAATTCTTAAAAAAAAAAAAAAAAAAAAAGAATATGGAGTTCTTTGCGTATGTGTCCAAGAGTAGTATAGCAGGAGCATATGGCAGTTATAGTTTCAGTTTTTGAGGCTTCTCTAAATAGAGTTCTGGGGGCTGGTGAGATGGCTCAGTGGGTAAGAGCACCCGACTGCTCTTCCGAAGGTCCGGAGTTCAAATCCCAGCAACCACATGGTGGCTCACAACCATCTGTAACAAGATCTCTTCTGGAGTGTCTGAAGACAGCTACAGTATACTTACATATAATAAATAAATCTTTAAAAAAATAGAGTTCTGTAATGGCTATATTAAATATTCATTTATGAATATTTATGAATAATATTTATGAATAATATATCAGTTGCTGTACACCAACCAGCAACTAATAAGAGTTCCTTTTCCCCACATCCTCTCCATCACTTGTCAAATTTCTTTTTCTTTCTTTCTTTTACTTTTTTAGACAAGATTTCTTTTATAAGGGGTGGTAGCTATTTATCTGTGGTGTTAGGATAAGGTTTAGGATATAGCAAGGAGTTATGCTGGTGTGGCAACATGGAGTTAGGAGATTATCTTATAAGATCCATGACATCACTAACTCCAGGAAGTGTGGCTAGGTTTTTAGTACTAGGTTTCATGACTCCCCTCCTGTTGACTGGGCTTAAGTCTAATTAGATATTTTTTTTGTTACCCCCAGCACGTGAGTGTCACTTACTGCTCTCTTACAAATATCTTGCCATGCTGGTCCTTGTTGTAATTTATAAGTATAGCTGGGTAGGATTATTAATTGATTTCATGCACTCCTTGCAAATACTGAAACCAAGTAAATGCACATCAAAAAACCTAAACTATAGATCAATATCCCTGATGAAGAAAGATGCAAAGATCCTTAATAATATACTCGCACACTAAATACAGACACATTACAAGATCATTCACTATTATCAAGTTGGCTTTATCTGGGAAATGTAGGGTTAGTTTAACATATATAAGTCAGTAAACATAATAAATCATATTAATGGACCTAAAGTCAAATTCTCATGATCATCTCAATAGATTTAGAGAAAGCCTCTGAGAAATTCCAACATGCTTTCATGATGAAAGTCCTGGAGGCAGTAGGACTGGAGGGAACACACTGAAACACGGCAAAGGATCCAGTCAGCATCAACCTAAATGGAGAAAAACTTGAAGCATCCACTGAAATCAGGAATGAGACGGGGCTGCTGTCCATCCCCACTCCTTTCAGTATAGCCCAGGAAGCACTAGCTAGAGCAATATGGCAGGAGAAGGGAAGGGAAGGGATCCGAATGGGAAAAGGAGAAGTGTTTGCAGATGATCTGATAGTACACGTCAGAGATCCCAAAAGCTCCACCAGGAAACTTCTAGAACCTATCAGTAATTTTAGCAAAGTAGCAGGGCATAAAATCAATGCTCAAATCAGTAGCCTTTCTATAGACGAACAACAAACACTGAGAAAGAGATGATTGTCACACTCCCAATTATAACTGCACCAAAGAAAATGAAACATCTTGAGATAAATCCTATGCAAGAAGGTGAAAGACACCTACAATGAAAAATTCAAATATCTGAAGAAAGAAATGGAGAAGGACACTAGACAACGGAAAGAAATCCCACATTCAAGGATCAGTAGAATTAATATTGCAAAATATGTCCATCATTCCAAAGGCAATTTACATATTCAGTGCAATCCCAATCAAAATATTCACAGTAGTCTTCATAGAAATAGAAAAGAAGAAGCCAGGCAGTGGTGGCGCACGCCTTTAATCCCAGCACTTGGGAGACAGAAGCGGGTGGATTTCTGAGTTTGAGGCCAGCCTGGTCTACAGAGTGAGTTCCAGACCCTGTATGAAAAAAAAAAAACAACCAAAAACAACAACAACAACAAACAAAAACCAAAGATTGCTCTCACTTTTCATTGCCTTTTATGGTCCCATGTGAACTACTGTATGTTTTTTTAATCTGTGGAAAATGACATTGGAATTTTGATAATATAGCCATTAGCTTTGGTAATATGGCCATTTCCAAATGTTAATTCTGCAAATTCAGGAACATGGAAGGTCTTTCTATCAAGTAGTGTCCTTATGACTTCCTTTTTTCAGTGTTTTCAAGTTTTCACTTGTGTTAGAACTTGTGTTAGTCAGGATTCTCCAGAGTCACTGAACTAATGGAATGAATCTCTATATATATCTCTGTGTGTGTATGTGTGTGTATTCAAAATTAATCTACAGATTTAATGAAACAACCATCAAAATTCCAATGTCATATTTCACAGATCTAAGTTAGTGTAATGGCTTACAGACTGCAGTCCAGCTAATACAACAATGACTATCTGTAAACAGAAAGTACAAGAATCTAGTAGTTGCTCTGTCCCACAAGGGTAGCTCTCTCATCTGGTGTCTCTCAGTCTTATAAATGCTGGCATCCTGAAGACATAGGCTCCAATGTCAATGAAGGAATGGATGGGCTAGCAAGCGGAGGACAAGCTGGAAAAGACAGCTTCTTCCATGTTCTTATACAGGCTTCCAGCAAAAGATGTGGCCCAGATTAAAGGCATGCCTTCCCACCTCAAGATCCAGAACAGGAAGGTGTATGTTTCCTTGTCTCAAGATCTGGATCAAAGGTGTGCTGTCCTACCTCCAAGGTCTGTATTTGAAGTGGATCCAGAATTATTCCTAGTACTTTTCTGGGAGCTACTATGAATGAGATTATTCTATTTTTCAACCCTGAATCTAGAGATGGAAAGTGAAAAGTTACACTATGATCATATCTTTTCCTCTTATGTTCTGTATGCTGCAGAGAATGGCTATGGTAGCCATACATTTGGTTTTGAATGAGTCAGCTTATTATGCATATAGCAAGCTAAAATAAAAGAATAAATAGCAAGTTATAGATGATAGGTAGATAAATAGATAAATAGCCAAACATCACCAAATCGTGTGTTCCCGATGATTATCCAGCAGAAGTAACCTGGGGAAGTCCTGTTTGGGCTATCAGCTTGAGTTCCAGATCAAGAGAGTCCTGGTAAGGCCGGGCGTGGTGGCGCACACCTTTAATCCCAGCACTCGGGAGGCAGAGGCAGGTGGATTTCTGAGTTCGAGGCCAGCCTGGTCTACAGAGTGAGTTCCAGGACAGCCAGGGCTATACAGAGAAACTCTGTCTCGAAAAACCGAGAGAGAGAGAGAGAGAGAGAGAGAGAGAGAGAGAGACCTGGTAGAACCTTGTCTCAGAAGCCTTGTATCTTCTCAGCTGAGGCTTATGAGTAAGAGAATTAATAGCAAGAGAAAGAGATGACATCATCAAACTGGGTGCTCACAACATCTAGTTAAAACCGTCCAGAAAAACTGACACAGTCGGCTGCAGTTCCCTATCCAACTCTCTACCCCCAGGCTGAGATTCCCATTCACACAGCAGGCTCTTTCAGATGACCGGGTAAACAACAGTAATGTCTGTTGGCAATGGCTCGCTCTCTAGCTATTCTCAAGGACGTGATCTTTTCACTCTTTGGCTGTCTCGCTGTTCCTTTCCCTTTGTCACAGTTGGCAAGGTTGTCCTACCTGCAGCTGAAAGACCACGGGGCACACTTTGAGACAAATGTGCTTGGGTCTGAAATGAGACACAGCACAGACAGCCTTGCTTGCAGAGTGATCGTCTCAGTGCACTCAAATAGCACATGGCAATTTACCAAGGTAGTGCACGGTACGCTCCGCCTTGGAGATGGTCCTTGAATCTGTTCCTTCCTATCTGTTCCTACAACCCGGGTCTCAGGGCATCAACAACTTTCTCCTAGGCAAAAGTTCACCACAGAACTCTTTCTTTAACCTCAGTTTCTCAAGAGTGCCCTTCTGTACTGTTGTCAAGAATATATTTTGTTCTGGCTCAAAACATTTATTATATTACTCTATTTTCTGTTTCTGTGACAAAAGACTTATGTGATGGTTAATACTGAC
Source organism: Mus pahari (assembly GCF_900095145.1). Lineage (NCBI taxonomy): Eukaryota > Metazoa > Chordata > Mammalia > Rodentia > Muridae > Mus > Mus pahari. Next base: position 115,293,640 of record NC_034592.1, read on the forward strand.
TGTCAACCTGACAGGACCTAGAAGAGTGGCTCTCAGCCTTCCTAATGCTACAATCCTTTAATACGGTTCTTCATGTTGTGGAGACCCCCAATCATAACATTGTTCACACTGCTACTTTATAACTGTAATTTTGCTCTGTAATAATATGACTCCTAACGTAAGTACCTGATAAGCAGGGTGATCTTGGGTGACCCCAGTAAAAGGGTTGTTCACCCCCCCCCAAGCAGTCATGCATGATTCGCAGGTTGAGAACCACTGACCTAGAATCCCCCGAAAAGACAAGTCTTTGAGGATGCTGATGAGGGACTGTGTAGATTAAGTTGATTGAGGCGGGAAGACACCTCCTAAACATGGTGAGACCATTCCATGGACTTGGATCCTAGACTAAGTAAAAAGAGTGAGCCAAACATGAGCGTTAATCACTCTGCTTCTTGACTGAGCGTGATATTAACCCACTGCCTCAAACTCCTGCTGCTGAGGATCCCCTGTCCCGATGGGCTGTATTCTTAACTATGAACCAAAATAAACCATCCTTTCTTAGGTTACTTTGTTAGGGTGTTTAATCAGGGCAAAAAGAAAGAAAACTAAGACGGTTTGGTACTTTATAAAGAAAAGAAGTCTTTACTGAGTTTCCAGTTCTGAAGGTTGCAAGTTCAAGACTGGTCACCACCTGTGGGCTCAGGTGAGGGCCTTTATGGTAGCAAAGGCATTACGGAGGCGCAGGCATATAAGAGCTGGAGAGGTCACATGACGGGTAGGAAACCAAAGAGATTTAGAGGTCAGGCTCCCTCTGTGTGTGTGTGTGTGTGTGTGTGTGGTATTGTTGTTGTTGTTACTGTTGTTTGAGACACAGTCTGGCCTCAGATTCACTGTGTAGCTGAGACTGGTCTTACCCTCCCGATTCTTCTGCCTCTCCTCTCAAGTGCTGGGAATATACCTGTGCCCGGCTTAATGCTTCCTCTTTTTTTTTTTTTTTTTTTTCCAGACTGGGTTTCTCTGGGTAGCCCTGGCTGTCCTGGAACTCACTCTGTAGACCAGGCTGGCCTTGAACTCAGAAATTCACCTGCCTCTGCCTCTCAAGTGCTGGGATTGAAGGCGTGCACCCCCCCCCCATGCCTGCAAATGCTTCCTCTTTTTATAACAAGTCACTTAAGTGAAGTCTTAAGTGAGACTCACTGAAGTGAGGTGAATCAATCTTGGTTCCCGGAAGATGGACACTGACCCCTTCTGAAGGCGCTGTTCCTATGCTCTGATCACTTTCCAGCAGGCTCCACCTCTTTTGTTGTCAGGTCCTTTGGGCTTCACCTCTCGGCGGTTCTGTCATCTTCCCACGTTGCCATACCATGGACAGAGCTGCCAGGCATGTGAACCAGAGGACACATATCCAAACCATGACACTTATGCATCATGACATTTGTTCCCAGTGCCACCCTCCATCACTTTGCTATCCAGCCTGCAGGAGACAGTCCAATGCTTTAACATGGCCTCCCAAGGCCTGCCCAGGTTGGCTCACCCCACGTTCCCAGTCTCCACCCTGATCAGACCCAGCACTGCTTATCCTTGCTCTTATCCTTTTTAATACCGGCATTTCCACTCCACTGGAAAAATCTATGTCCCCAAATCCCAGGCTGTGCATTCTATCCTCGCCATCTGCCTCCTCGCTGGCTCCTACAGCTATCGCAACACAGCAAGCGGGCCTGCTTTAGTGCCCTGTTCTTTGTTGCATGTAAGCTGCCTTCTTTGCTAAAGCATGGGCTATTAACAGAAAAGCAAGTGTGCCCTCCCTTAAGCCTCACAACTCCACATGGGTCTGATATACTATAGTTCTCACTAATAATCTGATGAACTGAACTACGCATGCTTAGACACAAAAAGAATCCATTCTCCTTCGTGTGGTAAAGCACTGTGATTTCACATGGTTTAGGGAAGTCTCTTTGCCAGACAAGGTGTTGAGAGCAATTTCTTTTACGTGCATCTAAGCAAGGCTTTGTTCCAACCAACCTTCTCATCTACTTCAATAAACCCTGTCAAAGCTTAACTTCTAACCCTGCTGACTAATGCCACTGGCTCAAGCACTTACGTGTTAGCCGCTCTTGTCACGTAATAAGTTGCTCAGAATGATCATAAACACTTATCATCTTCCATAGCCTGGCATCCTGGAAGCAGTTTGGCTGAAGGTTTATGAGTCAGGGTTTTGTTTGATGTCATAGTTAGATGTCACCCAGGGCTCCAGTTATCTTGCTTTCTAGCGGTTCCTCCAAGGCTTCACTCCATAACTGTCAGGTTGGTTCCTCCCCATCTGGGCTTCTGATCTTCAGAGACTGCTTGAGTGGCCACGTAGCATAAAGGCTGGCTTTGTCTAGAGTGGGGACTTCAAGAGAGCCAGAGAGGAGCATAAATGTCTTTATGACCTGGCTTCGGAAGATAAAGCATTGCTATTGATCACAGATCACACAGAGCAGCCTTGCTTCAAACAGAGGCTGGCTACACAGGCTGTGAATACTCTGACAGGGCCACAATGGGCCACCCCTGTTTGTTTTATCCTTCCTATCTTCTCTCTCTCTCTCTCTCTCTCTCTCTCTCTCTCTCTCTCTCTCTCTCTCTCTCTAATTTATTTATTGAGATGGGAGTTCCTATGCTTCCCAAGCTGGTCTTGATCTCCTAGCAATCCTCTTTGTCTCTGCCCCTAAGTAGCTGTGGCAACAGATGTGTACTTGTATATAATGTGTAGCTTTCTATAGAACTACATCATGAAGGAGGCAAAAGGAGCCAAGCATGGGGAATGTATGCCTCCAAACATAACATTTAAATGTTTTTAAAGAGTTTGAGACAAAGGATTATTGGAATCTGGGTGTTTTGAGACCAGCTTTGACAATACGAAGAGAGAGAGAGAGAGAGAGAGAGAGAGAGAGAAGTATACTCTTCTAGAATAGTAAATGGCCTAACCCAAAATAATCATATTAGGAGATCTTATGTTATGCTGTGTGTGTGTGTGTGTGTGTTTGTACATGTATTTGTGTGCTGTGTATATATGTGTGCATATATGTATGTGTATGTATGAATGTATGCATGTGTATGTGCATTTCTGTGTATGTATGTGTATATTCATATGTTTGTATATGTATGTATGTATGCATGTATGTGTTTATGTGCATGTATGCATGTGTATGTGTGTGTATATTTGGGTGTGTGCCTTTTTTTATTTTTTAACCAAAAACTCCTGCCCCAGCTTCTCCAGTGTTGGGATTATGTGCATCTGCTCAATGATGCCTTTGAAAGATTTCCTTTAAGACCTTCAATTTTGGAAATCCTTAATTCATACCAAAAAGAAGAAGAAATTTCAGATCCATCAGCAGAAGTGGTGTGACTTAGTCAAAATTATAACTTATACAAAACCATTTCACATTGGGAGAATAATTCAGTGGTAGAGCACCTGTCTAGTATCCACGGTGCCCTGGATCCAGTCTCCAGCACTACAGTAACACAAAATAAAACAGCCTACCCAAAACAATTCAATGCATTCCTAGGCTAAAAGCCCCCACAGCCTTATACAATATCTCCAGCGTCCACGCCAAATCCCAACATCTTTGAACAATAATAAATGTCTGATTTTGAGACATCTTCATGTACATACTTAATATTGTGTGTGTGTGTTGTTAATATGCTCTTATTAATTATGTTTATGTTTTTGAGACAGGATCACACTGCAGTTAGAGCTGTCCTAGTAATTGCTTTGTAGTACAGGCTAGCCTTGAACTCACAATAATCGTCTTGTCTCAGCTGGGATCACAGGCATACACTCTCAAGTGTAGCTTACACACTCTTTAAAAGTGTTCCATGAAACACTGGGCGTAGTGGTGCACACCTTTAATCCCAGCACTAGGGAGGCGAAGGCAGGCGAATTTCTATGTCAGCCTGGTCTACAGAGTGAGTTCCAGGACAGCCAGGGCTACACAGAGAAACCCTGTCTCAAAAAAA
>NC_034592.1:115297642-115300809 GCF_900095145.1 Mus pahari
AAAAAAAGAAAAAAAAGAAATAGTTAAAAGTGTTCCATGAGAGCCTGTGCTTACTTCTGTATTAGTTAATATATTTATCAGTGATTTGGAATGAAGGAATAAAAATAGTATTTATCAACCTATAAAAGACTCAAAGCTTGGAGGAAGTATTAATATATTAGATTATCTCACTATGTCTTAGGGATCGCTGGGATAGAATAAATCAAATCAAACATGGAATGGCTTACCGTCATGCCCAGTGCTTGGACCAGGAAACCTGGCTGGAGGGACTTGGGAATGAAGGAAAGACAGGTGTGCATACAGAAAAGCTGGGGCAGGGGTGGGGGTGGGGCTGTACCTGCTCTGGTGGAGGGCACCTCCTACTATGCAGCCTGAAAACTAAGCAGGTATTATGTTTAGTAGAAGGAGGTGGGTTAGCTCAGCAGGAGGACTCTGTAGGCAGCCTTCTCAGGCTGTAAACACCTTGGAGGAAGAAGCTGAGGTCCACATTTTCTTCACACACAGTTACCATCCGCATGGACCAGCAGTTAACATCATATAGACCAGAAGAAGGCTATGCCATTCCCGTGGACCTGGGACATGGAGCTCCTGACATGGCTGTGTTCATGTCAGCAACACAATGCACCCAGGATTTCCCCTGCTCCCTAGAGCTTAAACTCAGACCCACGAAATGAATCATTTGTTTGTTTGTTTGTTTGTTTTAAACAAAATCTCAACCGTTCGATTTTACCAAGGAAGACTAGAGAGCCAGATGCTTGCTCAGACAATCTTGCTAGAAAATCTGCTCAGACAGGCAGAGAAAGTACTCAGCTGACCTCCCTCCTCAGCCGACATCCCAGAAGCATCTTCTCAAAAATCAAAACAAAACCCCGCCGGGTGTGGTGGTGCACGCCTTTAATGCCAGCACTTGGGAGGCAGAGGCAGATGGATTTCTGAGTTCGAGGCCAGCCTGGTCTACAAAGTGAGTTCCAGGACAACCAGGGCTATACAGAGAAACCCTGTCTTGAAAAACCAAAAAAAAAAAAAACCAAAAAACAAAAAACAAAAAACAAAAAACAAAAAACAAAACCCTCCTTCCAACTCAATGTCCCACCCTCTACTTCCTGCGTGTCCTGACTCCCTCTTACTCCTTATTTCTCTTTTGAGTTGCTAATGATCCATTCTGACTTTTCTTCCAGATCTACCCCAGTGCAAGACAAACTGGGCAAGAGGATCTTCAGGAAATGGAAAAGGAAATGAAGAGGAGATAGGCAATGAAGTCCCTTCTCAGTTTAAAAAAAAAAAAAAAAAGATAAAACAACTTCTAGGTGTGGTGGAGGAGAAAACTCATTGTAGATAAAAGGAAGAACAGAGTCAGAGGTAGAGAAGTCTGGCAAGTCCAAACTGGACATGACCAGACTGAGCTGGACCGTAAGGGTGAGTAGGAGGGAAAGGAGATAGGAGAGAGGGGAACCAGGTGCAACAGCCAAGAGGGCAAAGACATAAAAGGGGTGGGTAACCAAAATGGCTGAAAGGAAGAGCCTTTGGGGGATGGGTATCCCAATGCCTGGGCTGGAGAGTTTAGGAGTAGAGGGCAAGGTATGTCAGCCATACCATGTAACAGGTATGCAGGGACTGAGGAATGCTGGGAGAACTAGGTGGCCAGATCCACTTTGATATGTTAAAGGATGGAGGTTGGAGTCAGGTCTTTTCATGTTCTAAACATACACTGTTCTACCGACCCCATCCTCAGACACTCCAATCTTGCCTCAATATGTTTTGAGACTGACCTCTCTGTATCATATGTTTGATCTGTACTGGGTCAGCTAGATCTTGCTATATAGACTGAACTGGCCCTCTAACTCAGAATCCTCCTGCCTCAGCCTTCCTAGTACTTACATGACAAAGTTGTTTCTCTGAGGTATTTTGAAAGGGATGCAAATGAACTGTTACAGAAAACTGGCATGAAGAGTGGGCTGTTGCTGTGAGAAAACCTGGCTAGGTGGCTTTTAAGTCTTTGCAATGATTTTTTTTCAGGAGGAATGTGGAAGAGTTTGCAGATGTGGGCAAGAAGTGCCCCAGAGTGCTGTAACTACACATCAGTGGGCAACTCAGTGGGAGTTAAAAAATTCAGAATATCACTCACTAGAAATGTGGACAGCAACTGACACCCAAATGTTCTTTGACCTTCACATGTATGCTATGAGGTGTGCATATGTACATGTGTACACATACAAACATATACTCTCTAATAAAATTATATCATATCATATCATATCATATCATATCATATCATATCATATCATATCATACAAAGAATTGAAGGGCCAGAGAGATGGATCAGCTTTAAGAGTAGTTTCTCCAAAGGACCTAGTTTCAGTTTCTAGTAACCACACTAGGTATTTCACAACTGCTTATAACTCTGGTTCTAAGGGATACAAAACCCCCTTCTGGTTACCATGGGCACCAACATGCATGTGGTCCGAATAAACTAATGCAGGCAGATAAACATACACAAAATTAAGAATAAATATATTTTTAAGAAAAGCAAAAAATGAAAAGCTTTGGGCCAAAGAGAAGGTTTGGTGGATTAAGGCACTTGCCATGATGCAAGCCTAAAGGCCCAGGTTTAATCCTCAGAACCCACATAAAGGTAGATAAAGAGAACAGGCTCTGCCAAATTGTCCTCTGGGTTCTACACCATGTGCTCTGTAGCACCATCAGACACACACATGGAATAATAAAACATAGACAAGAGACCGAGGTCATGATATTTCAGATGGGGAAAAAGACTTTTGGAACTTCAAGTAGAGACCACTTATATAATATTCTGGGAGATAATTTGTCTCTGAACATTTTGAAATGAGGCTTCATTAATTACTTTGGTAGAATAATTTCAAGGCAGCATAGCAGTCAGACTATTGAATTGTTTTTGTTGGCTGGTTTTAGTCAGAATTACAGTGAGAATTTGGAGCAGAAAGTAGAACAAAAAGGTTTGAAAAGGAGATGTCAAAAACCCTGACTGCTCTTCCTGAAGTCCCGAGTTGAATTCCCAGCCACCACATGGTGGCTCACAACCATCTGTAATGGGGTCAGATGCCCTCTTCTGGTGTGTGTGTGAAGACAGCTACACACACACACACACACACACACACACACACACATACACACACACACACACACACACA
>NC_034592.1:115300934-115303406 GCF_900095145.1 Mus pahari
ACACACACACACACACACACACACATATATATATATATATATATATATATATATGAAATAAATAAATCTTAAAAAAAAAAAAAAAGATTTGAAGACTATACAGTTTGGCCATGGAAGGTGAGTTTAAAATCATAGACAAACCATTGCAGATGCAGCTGTTATCGTGTGAAAGAAAGTAGTGCTGCTAAAAAGCTGTGAACTTTGCCCTGGGACAATAGAAAATGGTTTTGACAACAAGACCACACCCCAGGGTGTGTAAAACTAAACACTCTCTTAGAAGACATTCCTTTAAAAGCATCTCCAGGGCATGCAGGTGGAAGGGGCCGTATTGGAAGTATTTTCCTGGGTTTAGATGTGTACCTTAGAAGCCTCTCTGGTTGTAGTTCACGGAGGCCCAGCTAGTACTTGAGCTATATGCAAAACTTGGTGTTTACCCCTTATGTTGGTTTTAAGAGATTACAGATTACAGAAATTAAAGGATTATGAAAAATTCAACCTGGACTTTTATCAGGCTAAGAACATCTGAGATATGCAAATTAAAATGCTTTGAAGCCTGGCATGGTGGCACACACCTTTCATTTTAGCACTGAGGAGGCAAAGGCTGGCAGATCTCCATGAGTTTCAAGCTAGCCTGTCTACATAGTGAGTTCCAAGACTACATAGAGGAACCTTGTCTCAAAATAAGAACAAAAACCCCCAACAATCTTACTTTGAGATTTCCTATTACCCTAGTCATAACGGCCAAGATAATAAAACAAAGTACAGCTCATGCTGGGGAGGATGTGGGGAGGGTGGGGTTGCTAAGCCTGGTGACACACATTGCATTGCGCCACCACATGTCAGCTGCCAAATGTGGATTGGGTTTAATGCTTGCTCTGTCAGGCTATGGTCTTACTGTGGTCCAGTCCTCATGATTCTCCAGGTCCTGTTTTGGAACTGGGATGGTCATTCTCTACTATTGAATGTTGGAACTATATAATTTTCTTTGTGAACTTACAGAGGTTCAAAGGATATTTTGTTTGTTTGTTTGGTTTTGGTATTTTTGTTTACTTGCTTTTTGCTTTTTTTTTTTTTAAAGATTTATTATACATAAATACACTGTAGCTGTCTTCAGACACTCCAGAAGAGGGCATCAGATCTCATTACAGATGGTTGTAAGCCCACCATGTGGTTGCTGGGATTTGAACTCAGGACCTTCGGAAGAACAGTCAGTTCTCTTAATCACTAAGCCATCTCTCTAGCCCCTGCTTTTTGCTTTTGCGTCTCAAAAGAAACTTTGAACTTTAGACTTTTTTTGTTTAATGATTGACTTATTTTTATTTTATGTATATTGGTGTTTTGCCTACACGAACATCTGTGTAAGGGGGTCAGATCCCCTGGAACTGGAGTTACAGACGGTTGTGAGCTGCCATGTGGTTGCTGGGAATTGAACCTAGGTCCTTTGGAAGAGCAGTCAGTACTCTTAACCACTGAACCCTCTCTCCAACCCCAAACTTTAGACGTTTTAGTATGCATTTTATATATGCATATATGCAGCAAAGGTTGGGTTCATGCAGCTGCAGCATATCTGTCATGGTATATAGGTCAGATGACAATTTGTGAGAATTTACTTTCTCCTTCTACCATGTCGGTCCCTGGGATCAAACTTAGGTCATCAGGCTCGGTAGAACATCTTTTACCTACCGAACCATCTCGTTATTTCTCAGCTGAGAACTTTTGAATAAAGTCAGGACTGGTAAAAAAATTTTTAGAAAAGTTTAAATCAGATTAAACACATGTGCATTATGTGATGACCATAACCCTTTGGGGGTCAGGGCACAATATTATGCTTTGAAATTGAAATGTCTCTTGCAAATTTATTTTTGAGTACTATTCCTCAGCTTGTGGCCCAACTTTGGGAGACTGCAGAACATTTAGAAAGTGAGTCTAAGCTGACAGAAGTATGTAACTAGGACAGAAATAATCTGACCAAGTAAACAGAATTGTTATCAGGTAAACAGAAACATAAACCCAGTATTCCTCAGGAATCTTGTAAAGTGTTTTGTTTTGTTTTATTTACCAGGAAAACCACTGCTTACCTTATCTGTCCCAGTGATCAACTACTTCATGAAAGGGCATCTAGTTCCAAACAGCCTGGATCAGCTCAAAGACCCCCAGCCCCTGCCGACCACCATGCAACACCTGTTTGCTTTCCCACCAAGCTGATGGCCTCTATTCTCAGAGGCAACGCCCAGTTTGTTTCCCCAGTAAACTTTCCTTCCCCTGTGGAGTAGTCTAGTTTGCTGGCTATCTTAGTCAGGGTTTCTATTCCTGCACAAACATCATGACCAAGAAGCAAGTTGGGGAGGAAAGGGTTTATTTGGCTTACACTTCCATACTGCTTTTGATCACCAAAGGATGCAGGACTGGAACTCAAGCAGGTCAGAAAGCAGGAGCTGATGCAGAGGCCATGGAGGGATGTTCTTTACTGGC
>NC_034592.1:115304011-115307776 GCF_900095145.1 Mus pahari
CTCACTCTGTAGACCAGGCTGGCCTCGAACTCAGAAATCCGCCTGCCTCTGCCTCCTGAGTGCTGGGATTAAAGGCGTGCGCCACCACGCCCGGCGGAATATGTCATTTTTAAAAGAAGAGACACTACTAGGGTAAATATAGCGACAGCAGCTCCTCACATTTCAGCATTTTGCCCCTCATCAGCAGCAATAATTAATCATGGCATTCCTTCCCACGGTGAAGAGGTAGCCTGATTCCATGTCAGCACATTATACTTGTACCTCGCTATCTGGGAAGTTTCAAAGTGCACAGTATCAGCATCACCAGGGAGTCTGAGAGCAAGGCCGAACCTCAGGCCCCACCCTGAACCGCGTTAATCACATGGATATCAGCAGCGCTATGCTCCCAGGTGACTCATCTCTGCAAGGGAGTACAACAAGTGCTGCTTAGGCAGCCCTTACCTAAGAGTCATTCTGTGAGACGAAATGTATGCCCTCCCTATTCAGAGGTTCAGGACAAACGATTATCGGTGCATCACGTGAGGACGCAGGCTGCTTTGATTTGCAAACAAAACCAGTGCCAGAGGTGCTCTGGACGTCCTGCATTGTAGAATCCGGAGCAAACACACTGAGAGGGTGAGATGAGAGAGACTAACAACCGAGGGGAATGAAGGTTGATTGAGACAGAAAACAAAACAAAACGAAAATACCCTTTTGCAAATAGTGTCCCAGGCAGCATAGCATCTGTTCTGGACTATGTACTAGTTAGTGTTCTACAAGATTCTATTCCAGATTGGCTTGAGAAACACGCTGTGTTGTTTCTCTTCTTAGTAATTGAGTTAACACACAAGAAACTATAGTTTCTGAATATTCGCTAAAGAAACCAGTTTCTTGCCTGGTGGCGTTAGCACACAACTTTAATTCCAGCACTTGGGAGAAAGAGGCAAGAGGATTTCTGAGTTCGAGACCAGCCTGGTCTACAGAGTGAGTTCCAGGATAGCCAGGGCTATACAGAGAAACCCTGTCTCAAAAATAAATAAAATATATATATATAATTAAAAATAAGTTGGATGAGAAAAAAATTTAAGTACACTATATCACTTTTTTTTTAAAGATTTATTTATTTATTATATGTAAGTACACTATAGCTGTTTTCAGACACACCAGAAGAAGGCATCAGATCTCATTACGGATGATTGTGAGCCACCATGTGGTTGCTGGGATTTGAACTGAGGACCTTCAGAAGAGCAGTCAGTGCTCTTAACCACTGAGTCATCTCTCCAGCCCCTCACTATATCACTCTTATGGATCCAAAAATTTGCTAATCTAAAATCAGATATAATATTTTAGGAATGGACCCATGTGTAAAATACACCTTCTAAGGAAAATCAAATATGAAAAGACATACTATTATTGTTGTTTCACTTAAATCAATAGCTACATTATACCAGTTAAATAAATATTTCAACTTGCTTCAAAAAACAGAATCATCTAGAACCTACAAAGTTTCCAACTCAGCACATTTGGAGGCCTGACATTTTTTTTTTTGCAATTTTTAAAAATTAAAATATAATTACAGTTCTCTTTCCCTTTCCTCCCTCCAATGTCTCCCATATCTCTCCTCCCTCTTTCCCAAATTCATGGCCTTTTTTTTCTCTCATTATTATTGTTACACATATGTGCATGAATACATAAATCCAACCCACTGAGCCCCTTCAGCGATGCTCCTGTTTCCATGACTTCAGGGCTGATGGCTTGCTATAGGATAAACAATTAGGGGCTCCCCCCACCCCAGAGGAGACTGACGCTCCTTCTCAGCTTTGCAGAGAAACTGCACAAAGAATGAGCTCTTCTGGAATAAGCATAACTGGAGAGTCAGAAACCAGGGCCGTGTACTCACAGTGGCATTCAGGCCACAGGGGCACAAAGAGCTGTGGCCTTTCGTGAGTGAAGGGCTCAGTCCATGAAGCTAGGAAGTGAATTACAAGAAAACAGAACAACAAAAGTACAGTCAGAAGCCACCAAAAATAAAGCAGAAGCCAATAAAACAAATCAAACCAAATACTAATTCACTGATAGAAATACAAAAAGAAATATTTGTGAAAACCATGAACAGGGACTAGATAGAGGTATAGCTCAGACTGTAGCAGTGTCCACTCTGCATTGCACAATGTCCTGGGCTCAATCTCCAGCTCTTCATAAAGCTGGACACTGTGACACATACCTGTAATGCATTAAGGGTTGAACATGAAAAGATCCGATGTTCAAGGTCATCCTTAGCCACATAGTTAATCTGAAGTCAGTCTGGGGATATATGAGACCCTATATCTCTGTCTCTCTGTCTGTCTGTCTGTCTGTCTGTCTCTCTCTCTCTCTCTCTCACACGCGCGTGCATACACACACACACATACAAGAAAATAAAAGAAAGCCACTTTGAATGACACAGCAAATTCAACCTTGACTGTCCAGGACACTCCCTCCCTCTGATTAGCTGACTTTGTGCCAGCAAGGGCTGTGCATGTTACCTGGGGGAGACAAAACAGCAGTGATCTCATCCAGCACTTGTCCCTGCACACTATAATATCAATGTGTCTGGCTAGATGTGCCCACAGGCGCATTACAATTATGGGGTAGCCAAGTGCTTTCTCATCGGATCAGATGCCTCCTCCATTGGAGGGATTTCGTACATGGTATTGTTTGTTTGTTTTTTGTTTTTTTGTGAGACAGGGTTTCTCTGTATAGCCTTGGCTGTCCTGGAACTCACTCTGTAGACCAGGCTGGCCTCGAACTCTGAAATCCGCCTGCGTCTGCCTCCCGAGTGCTGGGATTAAAGGCGTGCGCCACCACGCCCAGTTTACATGGTACTTTAAATGTGGTCAAACATCCACGACTGAGAATATCCTAGGCCCTGGGTGGGTGGGTGAGAGACACTTACTGTTGCTATGCTAAGGAGACAAGGGGTTAATTGCTCTCTAAATATCCATAGGTTGATCTCAACTTTGGTAAGAGAAACTCCTTTTTTTCAGTGGCTAGAGGATGATGCAGAGACTTGTAATTTGGCAACGAGCTGGTTATAAGTAACTGTGAATGTTCAGTTGTAGCAGAATCATCTGTATTAACATCCCTACATCTGGAGCTTGAGAAACCTCATAGAAGAGCAGTCCAGAAAAGATGTAAGAGCTAGGAGAGCAAAGCTGTGAAATGCTGACTTCTAAACATGGCTTGGCTATTGTTCCTGTTAACTCACAGCAGCTGTGGTTACCTACGCATGCCCTGCACAGGATCAAGCCAGGCAAAATCCCAGCATGGACAGAGGAGGGGCTCCAAGGTTTCATGCTCAGTGTATGAGCTATTGGCAGTTGGTCAATGCTGAGAGAGAAAGTCACTCTCCTTTGTAGATGTGGCCACTGGTAGGCTGCCCGTGCCCCATTGGCTGGCACTACACCCTTGCACAGTATGAGCAGCACTAGCTGTACTCAGGGGGTTATTAACAACAACAATATCAACAACATGAAGTTGGGAGGGAGACATGGAAGGGGCACCAAGGTAGTGATGGATGGATACGATCAAAATACACTGTATATAAATCCATGCAATTTTCAAAGAATAAATAAAAACATTATTTTAAAAGCAAGGTAAATCATACTTTAATAATGTTTTGTATAAAGTTAAGTAAAATCTGTAAAGAACAAAACAAACACAGATCAGAAATAAGAAAGAAGCCAGGCAGTGGTGGCACACTCCTTTAATCCCAGCACTTGGGAGGCAGAGGCAGGTGGATTTCTG
>NC_034592.1:115307787-115308972 GCF_900095145.1 Mus pahari
GGCCAGCCTGGTCTACAGAGTGAGTTCCAGGACAGCCAGGGCTACACAGAGAAACCCTGTCTTGAAGCAAAAAACAAACAAACAAACAACAAACAACAACAACAAAAAGAAGTAAGAAAGAAAATTGTAACCAAAGAAATAAAAGGGAAAATGACATGTAATAAGAAAGAAAACAAAATACAGAACTTTGAACAGATTTTTCAGGAAAAAAATTATAGGTACAACTTTATAACTATAAATTTTGGAAGTTAGATGCTGAAAAAAAAAAAGCTGGATTTTGTGTGTGTGTTTAAAACAATGCTGCCCTCGCTGGTATGAATGTGTGGTTTTAGGGTCTTTCAGCTGCTGGGATGAAGGAATACCCCCTCCTATGGCAGCTTGGGGACAGCATGGCCTAAGGAAAACACACACATCCAGTAGCCAAGCAGCTGTGGACTCACTCTAACAGTGATTCCCTAGCACACCAGAACACTCCACATATGCTGTCAGGAGAAAGGGTACAGAGCTGGCTAAGAGGTGAGCACTGGCCAGGAGTGGAGGGCATGAGTTCTGGTGGTGGTGTGGGGGATGGGGGTGGGAGGGGAGATGGGGGGTCGGGAATGAGGAGTTGTGGCAGTTTTAACATGGTTGTTGGAGTAGTTGAGACCCTCCTCCTAGATGCCTGGAAGACAGTCTACTCCTAACTACCTTCAAATGAAGATTTAGGACTTTCTAGCTCCTCCTGCACCATGTCTGCCTGGACACTGCCATGTTCCCACCTTGATGATAATGGACTGAACCTCTGAACTTGTAAGCCAGCCCAAATTAAATGTTGTCCTTATAAGATTTGCCTTTTGGTGCCTTTTCACAGCAGTAAAACCCTAAGACAGGAGTGCCCTGGATTTCCATGGTTTACCTCCTCTAGCTGATGGCTAGCCTTTCCAATAAGGATATTCTCTTGTAGAACTGGGACTATGTCCCTGGCTTCTTATGGGCAGAAAAATTGTTCCAGTGCTCCTGTGAGACTAGCCAGCAGTGGGAAAACAGCGGTGCACAGACGGGTTGCTTGGGCACAGACGGGTTGCTTGGGCACAGACGGGTTGCTTGGGCACAGACGGGTTGCTTGGGCACAGACTGGTTGCTTGGGCACAGACTGGTTGCTTGGGCACAGACTGGTTGCTTGGGCACAGACTGGTTGCTTGGGCA
>NC_034592.1:115308983-115311197 GCF_900095145.1 Mus pahari
GGTTGCTTGGGCACAGACTGGTTGCTTGGGCACAGACTGGTTGCTTGGGCACAGACTGGTTGCTTGGGCACAGACTGGTTGCTTGGGCATGGGCCCCAGAGGCCCTTACCACTCCTTATTGCTCATTCCCACCAGCTTCTCATACTGAAAGCAAGTGAGGAATAATTAGATTAAAACCAGAGCCTCTGAGACCTTACTAAAGAAGTTTCTTTGTGGGCTGGAGAGATGGCTCAGCGGTTAAGATGGCTCACTGACTGCCCTTCCAGAGGTCCTGAGTTCAATTCCCAGTAACTACATGGTGGCTCGGCTCACAGCCATCTATAATGGGATCCGATGCCCTCTTCTGGTATGTCTGAAGGAAGCTATAGTGTACTCACACATATAGAATAAGTAAATCTTTAATATATATATATATATATATATATATATATATATATATATATATATATATATATATGTTTCTTTGTGCAATGGGCCATTGTTAACATAGAAATTCACAACCGATCAAAGTGCAGAGATTGTCAGTCGAGTGTTCAGATACCATGATACATCTGTATCACTTCCTCCCCAGAGACCATCCTGGAAGAATGGCCAGAAAGTGACAGACAGAGGTCAGAGAGGACTAGAGAAGGGTCTTTTGGGTGTGGCTGAGTTGCTGCATTGACAAACCCAGAGCAGTTGTTCCTACCCCCACAAGATCAATCAGGGCAATCAATAGTCTAGCACAGAAATGGAGGGGGATCTCAAACCACATTCCCAAATAAGGAACTGTGGGGAGCTGATGGATTCTAGGAGAGGGAGTCAGTGTTCATTGACAGTGTGGACCTTAGTAGGTCAACCACACTCCACAGGTTGTCTCCACACTCAGTTCAGATTGAACTCAAGGGGTTACATTAAGGTTTTGTTTTGTTTTGTTTTTTTCCAAGAGGACATGAATTTGGAGGGGTGTAAGGAGGTGGGGTGGATCTTAGCAGAGTTTGGAGAGGTGGGGGTGACGATTATCAAAATACAATGTATGAACATCTCAAAGAATAAGAATATTAAAAGGCAAGCTAGAGAGATGGCTCAGTGGTTAGGAGCACTGACTGCTCTTCCAGAGGTCGTGAGTTCAATTCCCAGCAACCACNTGGTGGCTCACAACCATTTGTAATGGTATCTGATGCCCTCTAAAGACAGCTACAGTATATTTATATACATAAAATAAATATCCTTATTTTTAAAAAAGACTATTAAAAAGCAAAATGAGGGCCCCAGGGCATGCTATGGCCCTGGGGCACATAAAGGACAGGAAGTGACCACTCCACAGGCAGTCTTTGACTCACTGGTTATATGGGGCACTGGCCACACCCTTGCTATGCCAGAGACCATAGTGTGGGTGAGACTGGGGCTCCTCTGGGTATGATCAATGATGTAATGGAGTGGAGGCACAGGAGATCTGAGAAGCAGGGATGGATACAGCCGAGGCTGGATCAGAAACTGCCATGCAAGGGGAGCTGCCCCAAAGCTCTGAGCTCTGGAGCTCTGCTCAGGCATCACCACTGTGTGGTCACCATTTCCACGCTGTCACGCACTGGGGAAACCTCACATAGCCTTGCTCAGTCATGGTCAGGCCAGCCAAGTCCAGTAAACCAAGTAGGCGACAACCCATCATTGCCACACTGTCTTGCTTCCTGGATGGAGCCAGCCAAGTTGCAGGCTCTGACTTCAGTCCACTCAGCCAGCCAAGCAGGGTGAGTCATTCTTTAGATGACACGGGCCTCTTCCGATGGAAGTGAACTCCTTCTTTCTCCTCCTAGAGGTCGTGAGCATTCTGGAAAAGGCTATGGGGAGGAGCAAAGAGCTTTTCTTTAAAAATAGAAGTGTTGCTGGGCACGGTGATGAGCTCCGAGTTTAAGGAGAGCCTAGACTACATAGCTAGTTCAAGGTCAACCTAGGCTGTCTTTAAAATAAAATCAAAACAAAACAACAAGAAAATAAAAACAAATCAAAATGAAAAAACCAACCAAACCAACAGAAAATGTCAAAACTCAAACACACCCAGGGGAGTGTGTTGTCGCATCACATAGCTGACGAGGTTCATACCTTGAATTCCACGCTTTGGGTCAGCCCTCCTTACCCCTTGTGGACAAAAGTTCATCTCCCTGCTAACTTCTTTTCTTCCTTCCTTCCTTCCTTCCTTCCTTCCTTCCTTCCTTCCTTCCTTCCTTCCTTCCT
>NC_034592.1:115311968-115316544 GCF_900095145.1 Mus pahari
TCTCTCTCTCTCTCTCTCTCTCTCTCTCTCTCTCTCTCTCTCTCTCCCTCTCCCCCCTCTGTGTTTGTATGTGCACATGTATATGCATATATACAGAAGCCAGAAGAGGGCATCCTGAGACCTGACCTAGCACTTCCATTCTGGTTTCCTCTTTTGGCTGCTGTGATAAAACATCCTCACCAAAATCCAGGGAGGAGCTCTGCTTACTGCCTGGATCCCTAGCTTCAGTCCAGCGAGCTTTCTTATTCAGTCCGGTACCCACTGCCTAGAGATGATACATGCCCATGGTGTGCCTGCCTCCCACATCAATGAGCAATCAAGAGAAAGGTCCACAGACATGCCCAAAGTCATTCAGTTAATATTCCCTCAGATGGGCCGGAGAGATAGATGGCTTGGTGGTTAAGAGCACTTGCTGTTCTTACAGAGGACCTGGATTCCCAGCATACACGTGGGCTTCACAAGTATCCTCAGCTCCAGTGCTAAGGTATCTGATGTTCTGACCTCGGACACCAACTGTGCACGGGATGCACAGCATACTTACAGCCAAAATACACATAAAAGAAAATGAGTACATCTAATTAAAAAAAAAAAAAAAGAGTTCCCCAGATAAGTCAGCACTGTGTCTGATTGACAGCAGGCGTTTACCAGGAGACTGCCTTATTCCTTTGAGGCAGGGTCTCTCACTGAAGCTGACTGGTAGCCAGCAAGCCAATCATGCCCTCCCCAGAACTGCAGTTACAGGCTCACACACACCGTGCCTGACTTTATGTGGGATCTGGGTTTCGAACCTACATCCTTGTGCTTAAGCGGCAAGTGCTTCACTCACTGATCCATCTCTGCAGACCCTAGCACTTTCGTTTTATGCAGTATTTCCACCAGAGACTTCCACCTACATTCTATCGCCCAGATGTAGTTACTGGGAAGCAGTTTTTATGTTGGTGGCCAGGTTCAGGTCATCTAGTGGTTGAGTTATTTACCCAGTCAAGATTTTATCGTTCTGTTGCTATAAAATAGAGGAAAAAAAATGAGCGTAGGGCCTCAGCCTCCAACTGTCTGGGGCAGGATGGAGGGCTCTGCTTCCTGCCTTGCAGGCCACAAGGCAGTCCTTTTGGGAGAACAGGAACATCCCATCTTCTAAAGCATTGCTCTCAATACCAAAGAGAGCTAGAAGGAGGAGACACCACCTAGAGTGGAGCCAGAGGTGCTGGGGAATATTCCTGTCACTCTGAGAGGAGAAGCATGGGGGAGGGATAGAGGACAGCAAGAACCCTTGTTTCCTGGGTGTCTGTGGCATTCACTCAACAGATCCTGATCTTAGCTCAGGAAGCTTCTGCTATCATTTCCCCACCCCCCCCATCCCCACCCCCGAGACAAGGTTTCACTGTGTAGCCCTGGATGTCCTGGTACTCACACTGTAGAGCAGACTGACCTCAAACTCAGAGACTCACAGAGATCTGCCTGCCTCTGCCTCTGCCTCTGCCTCTGCCTCTGCCTCTGCCTCTGCCTCTGCCTCTGCCTCTGCCTCTGCCTCTNTGCCTCTGCCTCTGCCTCTGCCTCTGCCTCTGCCTCTGCCTCTGCCTCTGCCTCTGCCTCTGCCTCTGCCTCTGCCTCTGCCTCCCAAGCACTGGGATCAAAGGTGTGTACCACCACCGCCCAGGTTCTATGCTATATCTTATAACCACTTGCTTTGTGTTCAAATACTCAGGTCCAGGACTTTGGCATGTGTATCCTTTTAATACCCGTCCCAAATTGAAGGCACCCTGGCAGCCATCTTCCTTCTAAGAAGCCTTGAGCTGAGTCATTTTCTGGGACTTCTTTGGCTGCACGTATGCAGTGTGGCCACTGCGCTGCTGTCCCCCTAAGATGCGACCTTGACGCCTTTAGAGACACCCTGTCTCAGTCTCACGAATCCTGTCGTGAAGGTTTCCCCATGTCACTAATCTCTGAAGTCCACAAGGAATCCTAGTCACAGGGAAGCTTTGCCTTAGACGCTACCTCCCAGGGGCATGTGTGAGTCAGGAGCTTGAGGCCTGCTTGTCCAGTGCTAGGTTCTGAGCTGTCATTCATTGAATGACATGAATGAGTTACCCCTGACGGGTCTCTGGTCCATTTACTTCCTTACAGAGGTCTAATTCTTTCTTTGGATTGGGAGTGGTGAGATATTAGAGGAGCTCAGGACTCAGCCCTGGTTCTCATCTGGCCATCTTCAAGGATTTGCTTTTGAGATACTCCTCGGTCTCCAATCACTTTTTCCTCAGGATTCTCAAGACACCTTGGAAGGCCATCATGGGCCTTTCAGATTGCACCAGCTGAGGTCTTAGCATTTAGCACCAACGACCAGTCATATGATGAGCCACCCTGAATTTTAGAGCTGGTCTTCAGATAACTGCTACCCTAACCAACACCCAAACCCAACCCTGTAGCAATCCAAGAGAGAACTGAACTGAGGCCCATCATCTCCCCCAAATGTAATACACAACCCCAGCGTTCAGCAACTGTTAGTATTGCAATACAGTAATAGGCAACCAGAAGAGTGCCTAAGCCAGGACTGAAATCTGTCTTAATCACCTAGGAATGCCAGCTCCCTCTGTCTGCCCACCTCCTGCTCCAGGTGCGCTAGCTAACGGCTGGCAGACGGCAGCTGGTGATCACACTCATGCACATGTAAGCGGAAAGCAGGGTTTAATTACAGAGTGGATGAAGACTCAATAGATATTTGCATAAAAAGATTTTTGTTCGTTCCCTGTGAATAACCTGACAAGCTCCACTCCCACCTCACTCCTGCCCCGTCCCTCCGTGCTGTGTTTTGTTTCTGTTTGTGCTGTTGCTTTGGAGCAAATGTGGCAGAAGAACAGAGCCTTTTCAGAAGATGCCTGGGCGTTCCTGTTTGTTGTTTTTGCTTTCGAGAAGCTGTTGAGGCCCCATCTCTAGGTGAAAAGCAATGGAGCGGTTGTCAGGAAGCACACAAACACAGATGACCATGTCCTAGGAGCCTTGGAAAGGATGGGGAAATGTGACAGTGGGATCATTTGATCTCTGTCCTGAGTGACTGTCTCAGCTGAGGAAGTGTGCACCACGGACCTGTACACTGTCCTACAGCACAAAACAGAACAGATGTAGCATTGGGTGTGGCTCTAGGGAGCTGGAGACAGGTGAGATTTGAGTATGGATTTATAAGTACAGTGAAAGATACATCATAGCAGAATGTATGTGGATATCAGTATCTGCATGTAGAGAAAAAATATAGACGTCCGAGGCATATACACACACAGTTGTTTGTTCATTTGTTTTGTTTGTTTGTTTGTTTGTTATTTCTTTTGAGACATGGCTTCTTTGTGTACCCCTGGCTATTCTGGAACTCACTCTGTAGACCTTGAACGCAGAGATTCACCTGCCTGTGCCTCTGGAGTGCTGGGACTAAAGGCCTGAGCTACTACTACCCAGCTTAGAAATATTTTTAAAAATTTCCATGGAAATACTTTTATAAAATTGGCATGAAGAATTGCATGTGTACTACAAGTATGATTATAAAAATGTTCAAGAATGTGTGCCATTGATACTCTGAAGTAAAGAGTACTTGTTACTCAAGCAAAGGACCTGAGTTCAATTCCCAGCACCCACATAGTAGTTCACAAACACCCATAACTCCAGTTCTAGGGGATCCAATGCCCCCTTCTGACATCCAAGAGCACCAGCCATGCCCATGCTACATCTATACTTATATCTACATCTGTCTGTCTATCTGTCTATCTATCTATAGGCAAAACATTCAAATACATAAAAATGTCTCCCTGACAAAGCTTAGAGTGTGATACACAAACACGGTTAGGAGAGTGGAGTATGTGTTCACTTTTATTTAGCATTGAAAATTGTTTTACAGTATTTCTCCATAAACACAATTAAAAAGTAAAAGTTGGGGGCTGAAGAGCTGGCTCAGTGGCTAAGAGCACTGACTGCTCTTCCAAAGGTCCTGAGTTCAAATCCCAGCAACCACATGGTGGCTCACAGCCATCTGTAATGAGATCTGATGCCCCCTCTGGTGTGTCTGAAGACAGCTATAATTGTACTTATACATAAAATAAATAAATAGGGGCTGGAGAGATGGCTCAGTGGTTAAGAGCACTGACTGTTCTTCTGAAGGTCCTGAGTTCAATTCCCAGCAACCACATGGTGGCTCACAACCATCTGTAATGGGATCTGATGCCCTCTTCTGGGGTATCTGAAGACAGCTACAGTGTACTCATATACATAAAATAAATCTTTAAAAAATATATAAATAAATAAATATACAGACAAATCTTTAAAAATAAAAAAAAAGTAAGACTTGAATAGCTGGGAGTAAGTGTGAGAACCTGTAGTCCCAGCTACTGGGGTTGGGGGTGGGGAGGGGTCCCTAAGCAGGAAGGACACTTAAGCCCAGGAGGTCAGAGCTAGCTAGGACAATATTAACCAAAAACAAGAACAACTACAAAACCACCCCAAACTCTTGTAGAGAGGGAGAGGGGGGGGAAAGGGGAGGGGAAAGGGGGGAGGGAGGGAGGGAGAGAGAGAGAGAGAGAGAGAGAGAGAGAGAGGA
>NC_034592.1:115317059-115320715 GCF_900095145.1 Mus pahari
AAAAAAAAGAAAGAAAGAAAGAAAGAAAGAAAGAAAGAAAAAGAAAAAGAAAAAGAAAAAGAAAAAGAAAAAGAAAAAGAAAAAGAAAAAGAAAAAAGAAAGAAAACTAGCACAAATGTCTAAAAACTTTAATTCTGGACTTTGTGGTAAACTCCTGTAACCCCAGCTCTCAGGAAGCCGAGGCAGAAAGAACTGTCTAGTCAAAGACAGCACAGGCTGCATAGTGAAGCCCTGCCTCAGAAAACAAAAGTTAAGATCTGGAACATCACTTGCTTTGGAGGCCATGAGTATCTGAAGCCTTTAGGAGACACTAGGTTTTGCCTCTAAGTTAACAGTAGGCAAGCGGACAGTGATACAGTGTGTTCTGAGTCTTCTACAAGAAATCAGGCCAGAGATTAAAACAAGAAATCACTAAACGGTCAGAAATGAAAAGTGTCAGAAAGCAAAAATAAGAATGTGCTGATTCATTTGTCTCCCATTTCCTCTTTGGAGGCCAGACAGCCTCTGTTTGGGCCTTCAGAAGGCGGCTTGCCTAGGGCGTCTACTGTCTGTGTTAGGATCTTCTACATAGAGCCTGGCTGTGAGGGTCACTGGAAATTCAGCAACAGTAAAAGGTTTCTGAATGCGCAATGGCCAAAGAATAGAAGACCTAGCACATCAAGTTACTGCTGATGGTGCTCGCCCTGCTATGCTTGTAACTGCACTGCAGACTCGGTTCTGAATGCACAGCAGCACATGGTCTGAAACACGGTGAGGTAGATTCCGAGGGCTGCGCGCTCGGCACTGCAGAGGTCTAAATGAGCACACACAGTCTTCTGCTCTTAGAGAAACATGATCACTTAATCATGGGAAACAAAGGCTTTAAGTTGCCTTAAGGTTTGAGTTGCTGACTTAAGCTTTATCATTGTTTTTTAAATTGTTTATACAGAAGACTGGAGAGATGGCTCTGTGACTAAGAGCATGACTTGCTCTTACAGAAGAGCTTAGTTCGGTTCCCAGCACTCACACTGGGCAGCTCACACACACCCAGGATCCAGGGGAATCTGATGATTCTGACCTCCAAGGGCACCAGCACATACATCTGTAAGAAATATCAAGTATCAGTCTTTTCTATCAAATAAAACAAGAACAAGGAATTACATTTTTTTTTTCTGTGTAGCCCTGGCTGTCCTGGTAGACCAGACTGGCCTGGAACTCAGAAATCCGCCTGCCTCTGCCTCCCAAGCGCTGGGATTAAAGGCGTGCGCCACTACTGCCTGGCAAATTAAAATATTTTTATCTCCCACACATTATAAGGTGTTCACGCAAGTGTTTTACTTCCTCTGACCCTGGAAAACCTTTGCTCTATTCTAGGAATTTGATGTCCTGGAGCAGTGACCCCCTTCTTGGAGCAGCACCTCCTTTCCCCTTCATCCACCTCTCTCATGTGCCAATTCTCTTCAGACTAGCCAACCAACTGAATAAGATTGTGATGTCAGACCCCAGCCAATGGGGAAGAGACACAGCCACCACCTGAAATTAGAATAAAAACCAGATACACTTCCTGTCTCCGTGTGTTTGATTTTTCTTTTCTTTTTTTTTTCGAGACAGGGTTTCTCTGTATAGCCCTGGCTGTCCTGGAACTCACTTTGTAGACCAGGCTGGCCTCGAACTCAGAAATCCGCCTGCCTCTGCCTCCCGAGTGCTGGGATTAAAGACGTGTGCCACCACGCCTGGCCCGTGTTTGATTTTTCTGAGCGCACCCTCTTGATCAAGAGCAATGTTCGCCTGTCCAGACATTTCAGTTAGAATGGTGGGCCCTTTCTTTTGTGACCTCAAACTTACTTCTAACACCCTCACACAGACACAAACACATCACATACACATGGTTACGATAGTAAATCTTTAAGAAGAGAGTAAAAATATTAAATTAATTTGACTTGGAGAATTCCCAACAGTTTGTGAAATGGCCCTAAGCATGTTCTGGTCATCTTATGTTACTAAGTTCTGCAAATGGCATCTCAGCACTGTAAAAGTGAAATGTCAATCACCTCTGAAAAACCCTGGAGCCCCCTCTCCATCTGCAGTGTTGGACATTCAGTCAACACTTCCTTATACAGACAGAATAGCATCGGTGCCATTAATATGCAATTTTGCTTTTGTGTTTAACAAATGGTAAAATTATATGTATATCAAAACTGTGTATAATCCCAGCTCTCAGGAGGCAGAGGCAGGCGGATTTCTGAGTTCAAGGCCAGCCTGGTCTACAAAGTGAGTTCCAGAACAGCCAGAGCTACATAGAGAAACCCTGTCTCGAAAAACCAAAAAAAAAAAAAAATTGTAGAAATAAATGTTTTATTACTAGTAGATGTTTGATGGTGTCTGATGTGTGTGTGTTATATAGTATATAAACGGAGGTATGAAGACAATTTGCAGGGGTCAGTTCTGTTCCTCTACCTTGTGTGTCCCAGGGATCAAACTCAGGTTGTTAGGTGGCAGGCACATCTATCTGCTTAGCCATGGGCTCCATATCCTACCATGTAAAGATCTTGCTACAAATTTAAGCTACCTCATATCCCTGATCAAAAACCTGCCAGGAGGGCCCGTTGTCTCTCGTCTTAGTCCCCACTGAGTAAAACTAACCAACTTCCTTCCACTTTGTAATTGTGTCATTTAGAGCAGTTTTCTCTGCCCATGGAGACAGTGCCAGGGAAGCCCACTTGATTCACGGTGGCCAAGAAGAACAAACCCTAGGATGTTTCTACCTGGGGGCTCTTAGAGAAGAATCGGCCATGAACATGAGCTTGAAGCCTCTTGAGAATTTGGCTTCAACCTCCCTGGGCTGTTTGATGATCTAAGAAAGAGGCCAAGTAGCCTTGTAACTGAAGTTCACTCCCGAGAAACAGGTTCATTCCTCCGGCCATTGTGGCCAGCAGACTCAAACAGACTCACTAGAGACCTGAGGAGCTCTCTCCTGGGTTTCTAGGTCAGCCAGTTTGGGGAGGTCAGGAAGAAGACTGTGAAAGAAAGAACGACCCAGCCTGCCCGAGAAGGGAGAGAACACTGGAGACCATGCTGACGCAGGAAGAATGGGATACAGGCCTGGCCATACCATTCAAACCCTGGGCAGAGGGGTATTCAACACAGCAGTTCCTGAATCCCTTCTACATTTTAGTCAACTTGAGTGGTGTTTTTAAATTTTGCACTCTCATGAGCCCGGAATGATTCACTGGCTCTTTTTGGAAGCAGCTGTATTTTGAGATCATTTTCAGGAGTTCTTTAAATATCCTGAATGCTCTACTTACAAGGGTGACTCAAAAAGAATCTTCTCCCTGGGGAGGGAGAAAGGGAACCAGCGTTGACTGCGTGCACAAATTTGTTCTGCAGGATGAAAGGGTTCTAGAGGCAGAGCAGGTTAGTAGGGAGAAGGGAGGATACCAGTACATTAATTATAGCAGGATCAGTGCTGTTAGTATGTGGCTTGTGTGGGCACATAGAAACCTATGCACAGAAGGTCTTAATGTTCTACCATTAGTCCGAATTTTTGTTTATTGATAGATTTTTATTTATTTAATCTGATGTAGGTTCTAGAGATCAAAACTTCTTACACTTGGGTAGTACACACTTACCTGACAGCCATCACCATTGTCCTGGGCTTCTTTTTTTTTTTTTTTTTT
>NC_034592.1:115321315-115364138 GCF_900095145.1 Mus pahari
CTGAGCATCTGTTTCACTAAATTCTCTTTATTAGTGTTGATCTCTCTCTCTCTCTCTCTCTCTCTCTCTCTCTCTCTCTCTCTCTCTCTCTCTCTTCTTTCTTCTCTTTTCCTTCTTTCTTTCCTTCCTTTTTCTCTTTCTTCCTTCCCTCCTCCTCCTCCTCCTCCTCTCACTCCTTTCAGATGGGATCTCACTGTGTAGTTCTGGCTGTACTAGAACTCACTCATAAAACCAGGCTGGTCTCAAACTCACTGAAATTCCCCTGCCCCTCCCTCCTGAGTGCTGGGATTAAAGGTGTTGGATCACTGTGCTTGGCTCTTGTCTATTGAGGGTCATAATGGACTTACTTACAGATTGTGATTGGGTTTTCACGTTTTCTTTCCTAAGTACTTCTCATTTCTGTAGCAAGAATAAAACTTGCCGAGTTAGACAATACAATTTTCATTTCCACTATTTTCTGGAACCTCATGACCCACTCTCTCTAACTGGTACTGCCGAGGGTGTTCTCTGCCCGATGGCCTAGGGAGGAAGTCAAGCTGCCAAGTCTCTATCCGATTTGGAATAGCACATGAAGTGGTGACCATATGCCAGCTTCCTTGATTCTGACCCAAGTCCCTGGGCTGGGTTGTCATGGATATGGAGAAGAAACCCTTATGAGCTCTCAGAGATTCCAAAACAATCAAAGAGTACAATTTCCAGACTGACATCTGGACCAATGGAAGTAAAATGGAATGGCTTCCCACCACAGGTGGCTTGAGAAGTGCCTCTTAAGATGAATGAAATGCCTCTAGATTCAGAAGGAAAAAAATGAGTTAGAAGTCAATGTCCAACACTGAAAAATGTTTCTGTACTCTGTCCTCAACTTTGGACGCCCAGACAGTGACATAAATAGACAGTGAGGGATAGGCTGATATAGCTGTCAGAACAGTAAGGGACCCCAGATAGACCAAGCAACTGGAGATCCAGAGCCTTTTCCCTCAGTAGTGTCCAAGGGGGAAAAATGTATCAATTCATCAAGAAATTAAAAACTGTGGGTCCACTTGAGTAGCCCTAAGAGCGAAGTGCTAGGATCAGCAGGATGATTGACACAGTTCTAGAAGAACACCAGGAACTGGGAAATCCTTGGACACTCCTACCAAGTAGGCACAAATGCTCCCGAATGTCCAATTGAAGGCCAGAAGCATCTGAGAGACCCAGACCTAAAGAAGATTCTCAATGGGAGAACAGGGAGCTGTGCTGAGGTTAAGCCATTTACACTCTAGACAAGTTACATTTTAGCAAACAGTAGCCTTATACACATGTGAGTCCTAGCACTTGAAAGGCAGGGCAAAGTTCAAGGCTAGCCTGGGCTATACAGCCTGCCTCAAAAATCAAACAAAGGAAACAACCAAAACTCAGGGTCAAGGAGATGGCTCAGTGGGTAAAAGCCCTGCCCACACAAGATCAGAGAGTGCAGGACACAGATTGCACATCTGCCTGTTATTTTACAAGTGACAACCTGAGTATGCAGGACATAGTGTGTACATCTGTCATCTTACCAGTCCTGCGGGAGATGAGAGGCAGAAACAGAAGAACTACCCAGAACTAGCTTCAGGTCGGCTAGCCTGAGCTACATACCACAGTAGAAGAACAAGGGAGAAATCCTCAGCAAGGTGGAAGGCAAGGACCAACTCCCCCAAATTGTCCTCTGAATCCACACACAGAGTTTGGATTCTGTGTGTTCATATGGGTGCACAGGCCACACACACACACACACACACACACACACACAAATAAGTAAATAAGTAAATAAATAAATAAATAAATAAATAAATATTTAAAATTAAAACCAACAGACCAGGGGCCTGGAGCGATGGCTCAGTGGTTAAGAACACTGACTGATCTTCTCTGAGTTCAATACCCAGCAACCACATGGTGGCTCACAACCATCTGTAATGAGATCTGATGCCCTCTTCTGGTGTGTCTGAAGAGAGTGACAGTGTACTTACATAAAACAAATAATAATAAAATATCTTAAAAAAAAAAAAACAAAAAAAACAGGCCAAACAAACCAAACACCAGTGTGGACACTCGTGGGTCAGAGACTTCTCTCCCGGGGCTCCTGACACTGTGTGAGGTCCTTGTTCCCAGAGCTGCCAGAGGGGGACTACTCCCATCAGTAAATTTCCATCACCTGGAAGAACGGTGACTCAGGATGGGAAGTCAAATCCAGTGGAATTTTTTAAATTAAAAAAAGAAGGGGTGGGGAGCCTTATTTCTCTAGAAGTTATGTGTTGTCTAAGATTCACACCCACTTTGGTGTTTTAGCCAGGATGAGAGGCGTCTGTAGGCACATGCCAGGCAAGCCTGGTGACCTGAACTTGATCTCCACTCAGGTGGAAGGACAGAACTATCTTCACAAAGTTGTCTTCTGACCTCCATGCATGTGCTGAAGCAGGTGCGGGCCTACATAGACACAGCATACGTGCACACTAATAGTAATTCTTCCCGAATTTTCACAGGATGAATCCTGAAAGTCAGTAATCACCCACAAGCCCTCCTCCCTCAGAGGCGTCCAGCACTTCCAGCTCAATCTATTAGCATTAATTTTCACCTTTTTACATGAAATATGTTACTGACTCATGCCTCTTCTATGTTCCTCCTCCTCCTCCTCCTCCTCTTCCTCCTCCCCTCCTCCTTCCCCCTCCTCTTCCTCCTGTTCTTCCTCCTCCCCCCTCCCAGTCCTCCTCCTTCTTGTTTTTTTTTTTTTTTTGATACATGGGTTTTCTGTATAGCCCTGGCTGTCCTGGAACTCACTTTGTAGACCAGGCCGGCCCAGAACTCTCTGAGAGCCACCTGCCTCTGCCTCCGCCTCCGCCTCCGCCTCCGAGAGCTGGGACTAGAAGCATGGCCATCACACTCAGATGACTTATATGGTTTTTATTTGCCCAGTAAGCTTGTCTATGGGTCTTCTCAGTTTGCAAGCCTTCGGAAGTGGATGTAAGAAATGATTCCTTCATCGGCTTTTTGTTGTCAAGGGGGTTATTTCGTTGTCATTTGAGACAGGCTTTCGTGTAGTCCAGGATGGCCTTGAATTTGTTATATAGATGTGATTGGCCTTACTCTCCTGGTCCTTCTGTCTCAGCCTCTCAAGTGTCAGGATGACAGGTGTGAGCTGCCACACCTGGCTGCAAATGAATCCTCTTTTTGATGCCCAAGTAACCGTGCTCAAATTATAAATGTATCTATTTACAATTTATATAATATTCATATAAATTAGATATATGAACATATATTCACTCATGGAAAATGATAGGATTCAAGGTGAATACGTATGTAATTTAAAATCAAAGTCTGGAGATAAAAGTCAAGGTTAGATTAATGCCAGGACTGATCATAGTTAAAATATGTAAAGGATCTAATTGAATGATAGAATAGACTTCAAAGTTCCTGCTCTACTTGTTGGTTAATATTTAAGTTGAATTGTTTTAACACTGAGATATTTTGCTCTGAAAGTACCCTCTGGGGCCTAGTCTGTGATCTGGGGGTGGGTAGGCGAATGCAGCTCCACTCTGTCAATACTTGATACACCTTTATAGACTCCATATCTGCCTTCTTGGGTTTTCTAGATTGCAAAATTACAATCTCTGCGCAGTGCGAGGTTAACTTCTTTGCTGCCAATCTGATAAGACTGTGGGAGAGGGAAGACTTTTTGCCCCTTGCTGGAAGAGCAATACAGAAACAACACCAGCGCAACACAGCAGGAGGCCTCGTGGATCAATGTTTAGAACAAATGGGAGTCCTGGCCTTGGACCAGCACCACTCCATGGCTCTTTGTGTGAATTCCCCCTTAAATGGGGGAAGTTCTTATCATTTTCTGATGTTCCCAGTTCAGTATAGGACAATCAATAATACACCACACCAACAAAATAAAGAGCAAAATCTATCACTAAAGAATTATAGAAAGCAGCTAATAAAATCCAGTGTCCCAGGGGCTGGAGAGATGGCTCAGCTGTTAAGAGCACTGACTGTTCTTCCAGAGGTCCTGAGTTCAATTCCCAGCATCCACAAGGTGGCTCACAACCATCTGTAATGGGATTCGATGCCCTCTTCTGGAGTACCTGAAGACAACTACAATGTACTCTTATACATTTAAACAACAACAACAACAACAACAAAAAAAAACCAAACAAACAAAAAAAAAACAAAATAAAATAAAACAAAACAAAACAAAACTCAGTATTTCTGAGGGGCTGGAGAAATGGCTCAGCCGTTAAGTGTACTGGCTGCTCTCCCAGCACACACACAGCATCTCACAATTATCTGTAACTCCAGTTACAGATTCAATTCCCAGCACACACACAGCATCTCACAATTATCTGTAACTCCAGTTCCAGGGGATCTGACACCCTCACACAGTCATGCGCACGCCTTTGATCCCAGCTCTTGGGAGGCAGAGGAAGGTGGAATTCTGAGTTCGAGGCCAGCTTGGTCTACAGAGTGGGTTCCAGGACAGCCAGGGCTACACAGAGAAATCCTGTCTTTAAAAACAAACAAAAAAAGAAACCCCCAAAACTAAACAAAACAAAAAGAATGAAAAAGAAAAAAGAAAAGAAAAAAAAAATAAAACAACCAAAACCCCTCAGAATCCTTTTATCTCAAAGGGCATATGAGGTAGTTTTTACTTTCTAAAAATTTTATTTACTTTTATGTGCCTGGGTGTTTTGCCTGTATTTCTGTGCACCACATCTGTACCTGGTGCCCAGAGGCCAGAAGAAGGTGTCACATTTCTTGAGACTGGGGTTAGGCAGTGGCAAGTCACCGATCACACCCAGGTCCTCTAGGTGAGCAGCTGGTGCTCTCTACTGCTGAGCCATCTCTCCAGCCAAGAGAAGTTATTCTTGAGCCAAAAATGAATGACCATGGCCCAGGAACACAGGTTTAGGTAACCCCAAATTCCTTGTTCCAACGTGGGGATAATTTTAGGAGGTCTCACTCCCCTCATCTTCCCACCCCACCCTGCCTGCCACAGGGTTTCTCTGTGTAATCTCTGACTGTCCAGGAACTATGTAGACCAGGATGGCATCAATCTCACTAAGATCCGCCTGCCTCTGCCTCTGAGTGCTGGGCTAAAGGCCTGCGCCTGGCTTGGAAGTTTATAGTAGCAGGACAGTCTTCAGTCGAGGCACTGTCCTAACATATTGATGGAAACAACAGCAAGTTGGGGTACGGCAAAGCAGGGGGCCTTGCAGTAGGATTCAGATGCTCTCGGGTGACATTCTTAGCTTTTTTTGGTTAGTGGAAACTAGAGTTTGTTAATAGGTTCCAAAGGGTTTTTTTTTATCTGTTAGCCATAGGATGTTAGGTCAGACACAGAAGTGGGCAAGGAATGCTTATTTAGCTAAATTGTAATTAGGCTCTGAACCTGCAACATTCCAGATTCATCTACAGTGGTTAAGGGTCTAATTAGTTAATGAGCCTGGCAGAAAGTTCAGCCAAAGGTCAGCTTCCTTCCGCAAACCTTCATTCACACATGACACAATGTTAATATTTCACTCACTGAGGAAAAGTTGGCAGGCTCTCCCCTCTGTGCATAAGAACAAGCATGCTCATTTCCTCACTTCTATACCATGTAGCAGGGAGTCTTACAGCAGTTAGGCAAGAAAAAGGAATGGAAAGAGGTGCCCATCACAGCAGAGGCAAGGCAGTCAAGCTGCAGATGTTGTGACCTTAATATAGACGTCAATACAAAAGCTACTCCCCAAAGCTACTAGGATCAACAAAGTCAAATTTCAGGATACAAAACTAACACTCAAGGTTGGGGTCAGTTGTAGAGCAATTTTCTAATAGATGTGAGACCCTGGGTCCCATCAGCACTGCAGAAATAAAAGCCACAGACACAAGAGCAGGTGGCCTGGCTTGTCCTCTGGCTGCTTGTGGTCACACCCGACACCTTCGCCAGGTCAATGGGGATTCGGCTGCTCCCATTCTCAGCTTTAGGAGACACTAGTCCCACTTCCATAGGAGGCCTACATGCCGCTGTCTGTGCCACCGTCATGTCTCGATGATCCCTGAGAAGTTCCAGCACATTTTGGGAGTACTCGACACCAACATCAATGGATGGTGGAAAAGAGCCTTCGCCATCACTGCCATTAAGGACGTGGGGCAGAGATATGTTCACGTGGTGTTGAGGAAAGCATACAATGACCTCACCAAGAGGGCTGGAGGACTCTCAGAGGATGAGGTGGAGCGTGTGATCACCATCACACAGAACGCACGACAGTACAAGATTCCGGACTGGTTCCTGAACAGACAAAAGGGTGGGAAGGATGGGCAGTACAGCCAGGTTCTGGCCAACAGTCTTGACAACATGCTGCGTGAGGACCAGGAGCGGCTGAAGCAAATTCGAGCCCCTATAGAGAGGGCTGAGCCACTTTGGGAGCCTTCGTGTCCGCAGTCAGCACACCAAGACCACTGGCCTCAGCCGGATGTGGTGGCGCACCCCTTTAATCCCAGCACTTGGGAGGCAGAGGCAGGCGGATTTCTGAGTTCGAGGCCAGCCTGGTCTACAGAGTGAGTTCCAGGACAGCCAGGGCTACACATAGAAACCCTGTCTCAAAAAACCAAAAGAAAGAAAAGAAAAGAAAAAAAAAAAAGACCACTGGCTTCAGGGGCCGTACTGTGGGTCTATTAAAAAAGAAATGAGTCTCTGGGCCTTTGCTGTAAATAAATAGTTTATATACCTATGGAACGAGAGAGAGAGAGAGAGAGAGAGAGAGAGAGAGAGAGAGAGAGAGAGAGAGAGACTGAGACTAGCCCCAGAGGGGCAGACTCAGGGCAAGCTGCAGATTCTATTAACTCCAGAGGAAACCTTCCCCAAGGATTTACCTCAGACTGGAGCATTTTCCAGACAGCTCTTTCTCAGGTTACTGTAAGGGATGGAAGAATGGGGCTGTCAGACTTACAGATGAGGATAGTCAAAGCCTCCAATAATCAGGACTAACTCTCGCTATCTCGTGAGAGCTGTTCCTGCCTCCCTTGGATGAGAAATTGCACACCCTGCTCG
This sequence comes from Mus pahari, assembly GCF_900095145.1. Classification (NCBI taxonomy): domain Eukaryota; kingdom Metazoa; phylum Chordata; class Mammalia; order Rodentia; family Muridae; genus Mus; species Mus pahari. The sequence goes on from NC_034592.1 coordinate 115,328,361, forward strand.
GTTCCTATCCTGGGACTCTGTCTCAGTTTCTCGTGGCTCATGAAAGCTTTCCCAGAGTCTTCCTTCCTTGTTTCTGCAATCTGCCTGTGAAGCTTGTCCACCTACACCCCACCATTAATTTTAGAGCAATGGTAGCTCACAAGGGCTAGAGCTCCTGAATTCTCTCCTCCCCCACCATTAGCATTGCTGGAAGGGGTCTAGCCCCAAGGACAGGAAATGGAGTAAGAGATGCAGAGTGTTCAGGGATAATGAAAACCTCAGGGTCCTGTGACAATGCTGCTGTCCTCACAAGCTCCCAAGTAGAATCTGCCACGCTGTTGGTTCAGAACACAGCTTCCGTGGTGGTTTGAACAAGAATGACCCATAGGCTCATACAGAGTAGTCATTGAGACCTGTCTACATACAGTTGGTTACGAAGGCCTAGGAGGTCTATCACTAGGTCATAGCATTCCCAGTTAGCTCTTTTCTCTCTGCCTTGAGCTGGGGGCTCAGATGTAAGCACTCAGTTACTGCTTGAGTGCCTGCCTGCTGCCATGATGGTCATAAACTCTAACCCTCTGAAACTAAGCAAGCTCTAAGCACCGGATAAACTTTTTCTTCTATAAGTTGCCTTGGTCTCAGTATCTCTTTACAGCCACAGAAAACTAAGACAGCTTGCAAGTAGCTAGGGACAAGATAGGGTAAAGAAGAGGGGTGGAAACACAAAGGACTAGTTTCTGGAGAGGTCAGATGTGCTACTGAGGCACACCTCATCGCCACGGTCTTCTCTGCAAGGTCCTGTCTCAGTCTGGGTCACATGAAGGCCCAGTCCAGTCACATACAGGCAAAGGACTACCTTACACCCTCCCGTTCCATCTAGGAAAGAAGCCCAGTCTCTGGGGTGGCTTTGTAATAGAACACATTCCTCGGGAGGGCAGGGATGGCAGGTGAGCTGTCCAGGATCCTTGGCCTTACTCCAGGCCCCGCCCCTAAAGGATCGACCTTCACTTTTCAGCAGTTTCACTTACTGAATGATGACAGTCTAGGTACGTGCAGTAGCCCTGCCACGCCACCCCCAAACTGGCTCAATGAACCTTGCCAATGTCCCCCTAATGTAGGAATTAGTTTACCCCACTTTCTAAAGCAAGTGACGCTCAGGTAATTTGTCTAACCCCTCATAGCTAAGAATCTGCCCTTTCCTCCCAATGCATTAAACCATAAACCACACACCTTTGGAACAAGAAGCCTCAGGATAAGATTAAGGTGACAGGTCAAAAGCTAAAGGGTAATTAATGGTGATTGGCAAGTGACACGTAAGGCCAGAAGCCACACTGTGTTCTAGTACCAGTTTCCTTTGTAGTACACCAGGAAGTCCCCTGAGCTTGCTGCCAAGCCCAGGTCTGGACCCACGGGATGAAGCACATGGTTCCAGCAGAGACCTGACTCTTCAGATAGATCTGATGGTTTGAAGGGTAGTTGGCTGTCATGGCAATGTGTGGAAGGCCACACAGGGAAGCCTCAACTCAGCAGAACTGCCCACCTGTGTCCATACTGAAAGGAAAATGTCATCCTCTCCATTTGATGAACGGTTGGTGGGGGGGATATTTGTAGGCTGGGTAAAGAAATAACAAATGGTGAGCTGACCTGGGACTACAGTGAATCGGGAATCCCTGCTCAGGTAAAGCTACCTTTGCAACCTGCTCCAAGAGGCCTGGCAATCTCCTTTTAGAGAAAAATCAAACACCAACACCACTTAACTCTTTTCTTTTCTTTCTTTCTTTCTTTTTTTTTTTTTCTTAAATGCAAGGCAACCAGTAACCATTAGTTTGTAACCTCGGCTCTTCAGTGACCATGCCATCTTTTGTTGTTGCACCTCCAGAAAGAATGGAAGTGGTCAACTGGCCACTATGTGGTACTTTCGACCACAATGCCAAGGAATGGGTCTGGACTCTTCATCACACAACCACCACCAGAAGTGACCGAAGTAGTTTCTGCTTTGGATTTCCTGGAAAGTGTAATAGGTGTCACAATTACTGTGTCAACTAGTTTATCTAACAGAAACGAGCACAGGCTGCTTTTAGGCAAAGATATTTATTTGATGGTGGGCTTGGTCTCTACTGCTTCTACTATACACATGCCTGCCCCCATTTCTTTCCTTGCTTAACTCCTAAGGCACTAATTTAAGCTTTGGAATTTTTTTCCCAACACAGAACTTTTGCAGAGATTAAAATCATACAGAATTGCTGGGCGGTGGTGGCGCACGCCTTTAATCCCAGCACTCGGGAGGCAGAGGCAGGCAGATTTCTGAATTCAAGGCCAGCCTGGTCTACAAAGTGAGTTCCAGGACAGCCAGGGCTATACAGAGAAACCCTGTCTCGAAAAAAAAAAAAAATCATACAGAATTCATGAGAGTACTGTGCACAAGGTCATAGAAAAAGAAATGGTTAGCAGGGGCTGGAGAGATGGCTCAGAGGATAAGAGCATGTCCAACTTCGGAACACTTGAGTCTGATTCCCAGTACCCATGTGAGTAGCTTAATAGCTCATACTTCCAGCTCCAGGGCATCTGGGCTCTGTGCACACCCATATATATGTGACATATACTCACATGTATGCATAAGTTTTTTAATCTTAAGAGTTCCCCATCGCTATGGAGATTTAGACCTTTTTGTAAAGCACCAAAGAATGATAGTCAATGCACGCAAGTCTGATTTTGTATATCTCGGAATTAGTCCACCTGGATCAGATTACTAGTGTGATTAGTGTCATTCCTCAAGGGACATTAGAGAGGGATTCTAGCTGCAGGCAGGAGCCTTGGGATGACCCGACTATGGACCTGCACAGGATAGAAGAGTCCGTCTATGATGTGATAAATGGGGCAGGTAGAGTTGAGGGTATGGCTGAAGTGGAGTGCTAGCCACAGTGAGGCATCCAAATTGGGCACTGGGGAAAATGAGGCTGACTTCCTTGAATACACAGAGCTATGTGTAATAAAGCAAAAAGAAAGGATCACAGGACCATACAACTGGGCCTGGTTTTTTTTGTCTGAGAAGGGTCTATGTCTTGGATCTACTAGGACTCACTCTGTAGACCAGGCTGACCTCAAACTCAGAGATCCAGCTGCCTTTGCCTCCAGAGTACTGGGATTAAAGGTCTGTGCCATACTACCACACCCAGCAGGAGCTAGTGTTTGTATGTTCACAGCTGTCTGTAAATCAATGAATGGCATGGAGGTGACCTGGAACAGAGGTGGCCCTGGCATTCTGCACCCTTCTGTGATATTGGCATCACCCCTTCTGTAATATAAATACCACCTAGCCCTTTGCTTTGGCTGAACCAATCTAGCTCTAGCTTTGTAAGCAATGCCCCACAGGGAGCTATGTGTCCTCTGCCACTTCAGCAGTAAGGTTCTAGAGCTGCTCAGCACTGCAGACTCTTTGGGTGCCCCTCCAATTTTTAAATACAGCCAAACCTGGCAGCTGCTGGGGTTCGCTGCCTTACTAAGTTGTTTCTGTTTGCTAACTACACTTGTGAGCTCACCCATCTCTCTGGCTCTGAAGCTACTATCCAAACACAGACTCTAGCACTTCTATCTCTATGAGAAACGCAATCCATTTCAGACAGAGAGCACTGCAACTCTCCTCTCCATAGCTTTCCTCGGGTGTTGGGTCGACATCTAGTTTCAACACATCCAAAAGTTATCTTTCTCCCAAAACTTCCCTTCTCACAGCCTTCCAAATCCCAGCTGATGACACCTCTAGAACTCTGGATGCCCAAGTCTGTAACCTTGGGGGAAAAAAAACGAATGCAAAGCCGAGTCTGACTCATAAAGCCAGTTACCTAAAAACAGAGGTAATCCCAAATGCTGGGATTAGAATGCTTTTCAAAAACATACCTAAAGTTAAATAGTTTTAAATCTAGAATTTGAATTATGACACTTTAATTAAAACAAAAACAAAAACATGTTGAGCTGGAGAGGTGGCTCAGTGGTTAAGAGCACTGAGTGTGTTCTTTCAGAGGACCTGGGTTCAATTTCCAGCACCCACATGGCAGTTCACAACTGTCTGTAATTCCAAGATCTGACAACCTCATACAAGCATATATGCAGGCAAATGTCCATGCACATAAATAAATAACAACATACACATATTTAGAAAAAAAATTGTCACTTTTTATAAGTTGAGAACCAGATTTGACTTAATCCATTTTCAGGGATCTTGGTCAAGTCTTGTAATCTTTAGCAGAATATCACAGTACCAGCCAGCAGTAGGGTTATAAACTCCAAGTACACTTATCTACAGGTTTACGAAGAAACAGCTGAAGTCTAGTCCTTGAGGTGTGATGCACACAATCTCTTGACCTACAAAGGACAGATTCACCTGAGTTTTGTGGTAGGCAAACTATGGAGAAACCAGAGGAAGTTTCCCTTTTCTTGAGACAGGGTCTCACTAGGTAGCCTTAGTTGTCCTAAAACTCTATGTAGACCAGGCTGGCCTTGAACTCATAGAGATCCACTTGGCTCTGCCTCCCAAGTACTGGGATCGTTATACCCAGCTTCATGGTTTAAAAATCCCAGGTTGCTGTCAATTTAAAAAAAGCCAATTAGAGATGGATCCACAGCTATTTGGTTTTACTGGGGTATGAAAGTAGAGGAGTATATAAGGGTAAGACAGATACTTTAATTTACTAGGATATAATGGTAGAGAGAGCGTGAGAGATAAGATAGGTAATTTAAAAATAAATTACTTAGTAATAAGAAACTAGACATAATACATTTCCCATTATGCTACAAAACCAAGCAGACAATGGAAGACAAAAGAAAGGTTCAGCTCTAAGGAGGGCAACACCTTCTGCTATAGAGCAGGCTGCCTTCCCAGACAGTTAGCCTCACAACTCTTACATGATGCACACTCATGTGGAAAAACTTGTCAAGCTTTGCCAGGGCCAGGAGATGAAAACATACCATGTCCTAATTAGCTAATTATAAAGCATGAGCATTTTGGAGAAGAACTCATACAATCTGGCCATTGTTTTGCTAAACATCTGCAAATTGTAGACTTCCTCAGCCCTTAGCTAGAGTTCTTGCTTGATGTCTTAAAGTAGATGCACTGTGATTCTTCAAGGCTGAGGTGAAGGCTAGTCATCAAAGTCTGGAATGTCATCGTAGGAGTAACCCCGGTAGCCCTTGGATGCATAGTAGGCGATGCGCAAATGGTAAAATCCCGGCAGGAACACCAAAATGCCAATGATGAGGACAGGAACGGCTCGGTCTGCCCCCTGGTGGCGGAAGGAAAACATTAGTCCCATACTAGTCAACGACTTTACATCTCTCTTCTCAGCATACATTGTCACCTCCTCTTTGTTTCTTATCTTTCTGTGTCAGAGATCAAGTTAGAGACACTGGGCGTGGCAGGCAAGCACTACACTCCCAATTTCTTCCTGATTACAAATTAAGCAATACATTCAAAATAAAAAAGAAGTATCATTTTTATTCAGATATCAGGCTTATTTCCTTCTGCTCTTCCAAGCTTTGTGTGTGTGTGTGTGTGTGTGTGTGTGTGTGTGTGTGCACGCGCGCGCGTGTGAACCTGTGTGCTTGGCCGGTACATACTATTATTATCTATAAGTGTACATGCAGATGTATGCCTGTGTGCCAGAGGTTGACTTCAAGTGACTTCCTCAACAGCGCCTTATTTTAAATATATAAGTATGAGTATGTTTTGGTCACTCTTCTATTGCGAAGAGAAATCATGACCAAGGTAATTTATAGAAGAGTTTTGGAGGCTTGCTTACAGTTTCCGAGGTGTAGAGTTCATGACCATCATGGTGGGGAAAACAGCAGGACCCTGGAAAGTAGCTACGAGCTTACTTCTGATCTATAAGCACAAGGCAGAGAACACCAGAGCCAACCCTTCTAATTCTTCCTAAATAGTCCACCAACTGTGGACCAATCACTCACATATTTGAGCCTACGAAAGCTGTTCTCACATAAACCACCATATTCTACTCCTTGGTTCCTATATACTTATAGCTATATCATAATTAGTTCAACTTCAAAAGTCCCTACAGTTGTGCGCAATCTTAACAGTTTACAAGTCTAAAGACTCTTCTGAGACCAATAGTCATGGACTTTACTACCTTTAGAACTTAAGCCCCAAATTAATAACTGAAAAGACGTATGTTTTGTCTATATGTCTGTCTGCGCACCACAAGTGTGCCTAATTCCTACAGAGGCAGTGGATGCCCTGGAACTGGACTTCTGGACATTTGTGAGCAGCCACATGGGTGCTGGAAATGGAACCTAACCCCTTGGAAGAACAGCCAGTGTTTTTAACCACAGAGCTATTCCCCTAGCCCCAAGATTTATTTTAACTGTGTTGTGACTGTGCGCCTAAGCACAAGTGCTAAAAGAGGTCAGAGGCTTGGAATCACCCTGGAGCTGGGGTTACAGGCGGTTGAAAGCCACCCAACCTAAGGTCTAGTGATCAGGCTTGGGGCCTCTGAGAGAGCAGAATAGGTTCTTAACAGTGAAGCCATTTTTCCTTCTTATTTTCCTTAATCTTATTTTTTTAAGATAGAGTCTCATCTCTCACTGAATCGCTCACTGGCACTCACCAATTTTCCTAGAATGACTTGGGCGGCCACCTCTGGGATCTGACTGTCTGTCTCCACCCTGCAGTGCGGGGCCACAGATGCATACCAACACTTGGGGCTTTTTATGGGGTGCTAGGAGTCAGATTCCAGGTCCTTAAGCACTTTTTCTGTCTAATTTTTTATTGGTTATTTTATTTATTTACACTTCAATGTGACCCCCCCTTCCCGGTTTCCCCTCTGCAACCCCCCCATCCCATGCCTCTACCCCCTGCTTCTACGAGAGTGATCCCCCACTCACTCCCACCTCACCATCCTTAAGCACTTTCTTTCTTTCTTTTATTTTTTTTTTTAAAGATTTATTCGCCTGGCAGTGGTGGTACACGCCTTTAATCCCAGCACTTGGGAGGCAGAGGCAGGTGGATCTCTGAGTTTGAGGCCAGCCTGGTCCACAGAGTGAATTCCAGGACAACCAGGGNAAAAAAAAAAAGATTTATTTATTTATTTTATGAGTACACTGTGGCTGTCTTCAGACACCTAAGAAGAGGGCATCGGATCCCATTACAGATGGTTGTGAGCCACCATGTGGTTGCTGGGAATTGAACTCAGGAAGGACCTCTGAAGAACAGTCAGTGCTCTCAACTGTTGAGCCATCTCTCCAGCCCCTTAAGCACTTTCTTGACAAGCAATCTCCCTATCACTTTTTTCAAGTTCTTAGTTTTAAACATAGCACCCCTTTTGTCTTATCTCTAAGGACTGGATAATATTACTCAAGTGGCAGTGAGGTGTTGTGGCACACACTTCTAGTCTCAGCACTCTGGAGGCAGAGGCAGGAGGATCTCTAAATTTAAGGTCAGCCTGGTCTACATAGTGAATTCTAGGACAGCCAAGGCTATGTAGAGAGACCTGTCTTAATAAAAATAAGGGTTGGAGAGATGGCTCAGTGGTTAAGAGCACCGAGTGCTCTTCTGAAGGTCCTGAGTTCAAATCCCAGCAAGCACATGGTGGCTTACAACCTTCCATAATAAGATCTGATGCCCTCTTCTGGAGTGTTTGAAGACAGCTACAGTGTACTTACATATAATAAATAAATAAATCTTTAAAAAAAAATAAATAAAAGTAAAAATAGGGTTGGAGAGATGGCTCAGCGGTTAAGAGAACTGACTGCTCTTCCAGAGGTTCTCAGTTCAATTCCTGGCAACCACACAGTGGTTTCACAACAGTCTGATGCCCTCTTCTGGTGTGTCTGAAGACAGCTACAATGTACTTATATAAATAAAATAAGTAAATCTTAAAAGACAAAAACAAAACAACAACAATAAAAACTAACCCAAATAGTACTTAGCTGTAATGACATGTGTCATTTCTCTGAAATGTATGACCTTGTCACCTCAGTAACTATATGCTTAATTTTTGCTGCTTGTAACTGTATAAAACACTAAAAACTACATTTTTTCTAGGGTGTGAGAGAAAAAAAAATGGACCTGTATGATGGCCTATAACTTTAAAATAAATCTTTTCTCCCTCCTCCCCAAAATAATACTGCTTAGGGTCACTCCCCTGTCCCCACCCCCCCCAGGGTTTCTTTGTGTAGCCTTGGCTATCCTGAAACTCAGAGATGCATCTGCCTCTGCCTCCTGAGTAGTGGGATTAAAGGGGTGTATCACCAAGCCCAGCCTATTAAGACAGGGAATATATAAACAAACCCAAGGGGAAGCGCTGCCAAGCACCACTTAGGTTTTGAATACTGAAACTCAACAGAACTCTTACCAAACCAATGGAAACAGGAACCCACTTACAAGGTGTAGTGGCCACACACTTACACAAGCCTTACTGCTTCACCCCAAACACCCATCAGCACGTCTACACTTCGGCAAAAGCACAACCACGGTATGTTACTCTAGCTACAGCCATGTACTAGTCTGAAAGCCTGAACCCAGGCAAAGCTGCATTATTCTAAACTATCTCAGAAGCTATGTCTGCCTACTTACAAGCACCTACCTTCTAAGAATTATGGGGACATTTGCTCAAAGGAGAAAAAACAACAAACAAACAAAAAAACAACAACAACCAAAACCAAACAAAAACCATGCCTTATTATCAGAGGAAAAACTATATGGGATTATTGTTTCTTCTAGTGGAATCCACTGTACTTCTGGAACATAAAAATAAGTGTTCTGGCTCACATCTGAAAGACCCATAGCATACTGCCACACACCCATTAGCTTACCCCTTTGCTGATGTAGCCCGACAGCAGAAGAGAGCCTATGATTATGAGAAAGGTGCCAATCAAAAACAACACGGTGGCAAGGGCAATGGCCTTGTAAGGGATCTTAGGAGGACTTTTTTTAAACTGGAAGAGAGAGGAAAAAAAAAAAAAACACAAATGATGAAGAACACTAAGAAAAGACCAGGCCTAAAGTACTCTAGTGGAGGCAGGGTACGTGAACATCAAAGTGGATGCTTCAAGTGTCTTAAGTATGCCCACTGTCAGCACAGCACTGGACACAAAGCAGTATGTATGTTCGTGAGCAGGTGGAGCAGCATCTGCTGGTCCACAGACCTCTCATTACAGACAAGGACACCCCTTTAAAAGGACCTTGTCACCTAGCTGTTGAACATGTGTTTATTAAGTGCACATGCATGGAAGCTTCTACTAACCTGAGGAGATTCAAGAGCGTCATGCTATGCAGACATGAAGAAGACTTCTGGGACTGAATGTGACTTAGCTTATAGTTAGTCAGAAGTTTAGAAACAGAATTTTAGCTTTCTTTTCTGTCTTCCTCTTTAAAGATGTTTTATTTTTAATTATGCATAGGTATGTACACATGAGGGCAGATGCCTGTTCAAGTCAGAGGAATTGGATTCTGCAAAAGCTGGAGTTACAGCTTTGTACGTCACGTGACGTGGTTGCTGGGACTCGAATTTGGGTCCTCAGCAACAATGACACTTGTAGGCTAGAGAGATGGCTCTAGGGTCAAAGCACTTGCCTTCCAGATGACCTGAGTTCAGTTCTCAGCACCAACATGGTGACTCACAACATCTATAACTCCAGTGTCAGAGGATTCAAGACCTTTTAGCTTCCTGGGGAACTGCATACACAGGGTATACAGACATACATGCAGGCAAAACATAGTACACTTAAAATAACGAATTTAAAACTTTTTTTTCTAAATTATAAGGAGCGTGGGGGGCAAGGCCAGACGGCTCAGTGGGACAATATTTCTTGCTCTTGCAGAGGACCCAGGTTTGGCTCCCAGCACCCACAAGGCTCATAAACATCTGAATCTCCAGTTCCCAGAGATCGGATGCCCTCTTTTGGTCTCCTTGGGCACCAGGTATACACGTGGCACACACGAAAGCAAAACACTCATAGACATAATACATAAATATACTAATTTCATTATAGTATTTGTGAATAATATTTATTATATATGCAGCATCTATAATTATATACTACTATGATAAATAATTAATAAAATAAATAAAACAGCAGAACAGTATATGCTCTTAACTGCTAAGCCACTTCTAGAGCTTAAATTTCAGCTTTCCCAAAGCATTGCATTATAGATAGAATCAGCTCAAGGTTAAGATTCAGAGACAGGGGCTGGTGAGATGGCTCAGGGGGTAAGAGCATCCGACTGCTCTTCCAAAGGTCCGGAGTTCAAATCCCAGCAACCACATGGTGGCTCACAACCATCCTTAACAAGATCTGACGCCCTCTTCTGGTGTGTCTGAAGACAGCTACAGTATGCTTACATATAATAAATAAATAAATCTTTAAAAAAAAGATTCAGAAACAGATTAAAGCTGAAACACAGTGTAAGCATGTTATGAAAATGTTACAATGAAACCCACTATTAGTACAAATACCATATGCTAATAAGAACATTTTAAAAAGACTTAAGAGGCAAACCTTCTAAGGCTCAGCTTGTTACCAGCTCTGACGTTAAGGGTTTGGAAGCTCCCCAGAGCTACTCTCCCCTCTTCAAGTAAATGCAAAGAATTATTGATCTGTTTATATTTAAAAGAATGGACTGTTTCCTGCTGCTTCATCCTTAGCTCAGGCGTCACCTAGACTATTGCATCCTCAGGGACAGGAGATGCTAATCCTACTCAATATTGGTCAGGAGAGGACACAAACGTACTTGCTTAGATTCCTGTTTGCCATAAAGAGTATCTGTAACTGCATCTCATGATGTCAGGAAAGAATTTTCTGGATAAGTTAATTAAAATCTATAGCTACATGGCTTTAGCATTTCAACTGAAAACTGGAAATGGATAACCCTGCAGATATCTGAAACTGCCCTGCCAAGATCCCCTCTCCAAGCTGGGACTCAAAAGAGCTTGCAAATAAGCTTGTTTCTTGCTGGTCCAAATAAGATATAGGACGCCAATTTTTTAAACTGATTATGTTACCTGAAGGTCAATGTAGCCATCATCTGTGCTGGAAAGCCTTGAATATTTGACTTTACTGCTGGGGATTCCAGTTGTCAGGTTGGTACGAGACGGCATCATAACAGAGTGACACGGCTAGTCTGAAAGGGAAAGCCTTGTTGTCCGTAGCAGTCACAGTACAGCCCAGGAAAGGATGTCAGATACTGTTCCGAGCTGCTGTGCCACACGCTACCCATGGCAGCTTAGGCTTCATGGCTTATGGTGATCCGATACTTCTTGAACACACTAAGCATGCTTCCTTTATTTATCTGGCTTGACTTCACAGAAAGACATCAAAGGCATTTCACCAAGAATCAGGCTCTGTTCAATTTGCTACTGATGATTCTGGCCTAATTTTCCAAAGTCCAACGTTCACATTTTCAACCCCTCCCTTACAGTTCTGCCTGCCCCTTAACTTTCCTCGGGAGCATACACACATCAGCATTGTGTCTACTTCTAGGTGTGGTACTGTCCTATGTACAAATCATCCACAAAATCTTATCCATGCGGGTAACTTCCTGGCTATCAATACCACACCAGACACCCATGGCCTCCTGCCTCTCTGCTTCCATCCCAAGCATGAAACAAGTGAGTTTACATTCCACATCATGTAGCTCCTGAAAAAACGGATTTAAAAGTCTGGTTTACTCAAACTATTCAAAGCAGACAGCCATAATAAAAAATCATAACTACGGCATTACTTGAGAGTAGGTAAAATTTAAAAGCAATGACGTTTAAATTTTAAAAATTTGAAATTTAAGCTTAGTACTTCAGTAGGTGACTGTAATCCCAGCTACTTGGGAAGACAGGTGTGGATAGACGAAGTTGGAGGTCAGTCTGGGCAACATAGTAAGACCAGAGACTATCCCCTACCATAAATGAAATGTGTGGATTCTTTACAAAGTCAAACAATTATGTAAACAAAGCAGACAAATTTTAACTACAAAGATATTTGAATTCTAAACGCAAAAGCACATCTTTAAGAAGAAAAACTATGTATTTCAATAGCCCGGTCTTCACTGGTATGGTATTTTGCACATAGTCTCCACAACGGCACGTGATATTTACTCGATCTCGATGAGCTGCCAGACACTGCTATTACAGTGTAAAGTATTACAGACGTAAAGTAGCTAGCATGCAAAAACTGGTGTCAAGTGTTTCTGCGTTTTGGTTAATTACATCCTAATTCGGAAGTACTAAAAAGGAGCAACGGGAATCCACTTACATTTCTAAAACGTAAGTACTAGGTTTTTGGTGTTGCCATCCCATAACATGTTTAATTCCTCGTATCTGAAAGTTCAAGCTACCAATAAACGGGATTTTCGAAGCATTAAACCATGCCTGATTTGTATTACAAGTTATAAAGTTATGTGCTTTCTACTTATAAACTCGCACCAAAACAAAATGTTGCAGAACGACAACGAAATGGGAAGATTTGTTTTTCTTAGCAAGGGATTCTAGAGTGGGGTTACCACATAGTAAATGACAACTTAAAAAAATATCAGCCCAAGTTTCTACTACACTTTTTACCGGCCCCACCGCGATCTCCGCCCACCCTCCCGGCCCCACCAGCACCTGCGCGTGGCGCTGTGGACAACCTCCCGTCCGCCTCGGCCGCCCCCGGTCAGGACCCACGTGAACCAACTGGCTCCGGGAAGCAGCCTCGGTGGCAGGGCCAGGTCTCGCGGCTGGCTTCCGGGAGCGCGCGCCCGCCCCCTACCCGCGCTGCGCTCCCCTTCCTCCGTTAGGCGCGCTCGCACGGCTCGCTCAATAGCCAACGGAAGGGGAGGTCTTAAGGACAGCCCGGCGGAAGAGGCGTGCCGGATAGAGGCGCCCCGGAAGTGGTGTCGCCAGGAAATCGTGTCATCGAATGCTGTTTCCAGGGCGCATGGCTGGAGAGCTTCATTGCTGACTTGTTTGGTAGGGTTTATGTAGCGCAGGCGCAGGCTGTCCTGGAACTCACGATGCTGATTAGGTTGGCCTCGAACTTAAGAGGTTTGCTTGGGACAAAAGGCGAATGCCACCACGCTCAACCAGGTAGCGGTTTGATCTTGCCCTGGTGACCAGGACCTGCTACCTCCATAGGGTGGGCGGGCGCGTACTTAGGGTCTCACCCACCGGGATCGAGCCCACAGCAAAACTGTTAAATGAGATTCCAGTCCTGACCCCATGGCCACGTCGGTGCACAGCAGAGTCCACGGTATTCAGAGGGGTGGGCAAGGGATACCCACCAGGTATCTTGCCCCGCCCTAGACACCCCTATGCTGACACTGGTCACCACCTGCTAATTAGTGTTCTTGAAGCCCCCAAATCTTGTTTCCCTACCTGATTATTAGACACTACCGAGATAAGAGTCCTACCCTTAATCCCAGCACTTGGAAGGCAGAGGCAGGCGGATTTCTGAGTTCAAGACCAGCCTGGTCTACGGTGTGAGTTCCGGGACAGTCAGGGCTACAGAGAGAAACCCTGTCTCAAAAGAGTCCTACCCACCAGACACAGTTGAGTTCTAACATTCATTCTCATGAAAGTGACCAGTCTTGATAAAACATTTCCACCACTCCAGAGTTCTCTAAGAGGAGTATTGGCAGGCTACTTCCTTCCGCACTTAATTGGCTCGAAGTATTGAACAGTTGTAGCTACTAGGTATGAGCTCTAACCAACAACTTCCCAGAACAGTCAAAGCTGTACAGTCTACATACTGTCAAACATGAAATACAAAGGAAAAATATCTTGGGGACCACAGCTAGAGCTTACTATTTAAAGGCCTTCAAATGTGGCCTCCAGGGACAGAGCATACAGAGGCTCTATACTAGCCATGGTTTGAGACATTGCTGAAATATACCAAGAAGGGAAAATGGCTCCCCACAAGAAGCCAGGCTAATACGCGCATGCTTACTCATACCTGCAAAAAAAAGACCACACGCATAAAAACTTGAGAGGGAGGTGGGATAATTTGGACGAGGAATGAAGGTGTTTGTCACCAAGCTTGAAGAACTTCATTCAATCCCTGGAAGCTGTGGTGCTGGGGTATACCAATTCCTATAAATTGTCCTGACCCCCACAGTAAATACAGAGCATTCAAGTATTCTTTAGTTTTATGTAGCATATGGTCAAAACCACAGGGCCCTTTTATCCCTTCTTGGTTGGATCAAGTAGCCATGAAGTTTGGGCCTTTGATTTATTCAATATGGCCTTTATGTAGCCCTGGTTGGCCTAGGGAGAGATTTATCCACCCCCACCCCCTGCACTGCCATTAAAGTTGTATTTTAAAAGAGCTACATCCCAAACAAAGCTAACAGGAAAACTTTGCACAACGTAATTACATAAACTAAAGCTTAACATTTTTTATTGCTATCTCCGGGATGGAAGAGAGAACAAAAACCCACTTACCTAACAGAGTAACTATTCAGTAGCCATTGTACAAAGAAGGCACCGCTCTATGACTTTTCAAATTGTTAACTTTATTTAAATTGAAAAATATTTCTTAAAACTGCATTTAGCGTCAAGATCATTGATGAAAATCACCAGTTTTGTGAGGCAGAAGCAGTCATGTGAACAAAACTCAGTTTTACTTTGGACCTTATTCTTTAAGCAAATTGTGGAGAATGGAGGGAAAAGAAAATAGGTTATTTACAGAAGATATCTACATATTTTAATATTTAAGAATGCTCAGGTACAAACTTGGTGACAGAAAAGACCTTGGGACACGCTGGCATCTCAGAAGCAATCTTCAAAGGTTTAGTTTTCTCAATTTCTAGCAATGCCTAAGATCCTTCTTCATCTTCAATCTTGGGAGCCAAATAGTACTTTAAGTGTCCCATGTCAGCAATTTTATATTCTACAACTGAAAGACAGGAAAAGTTAAACAACTGAAATACTATAAATACCACATTACAAAACAATGTTCAAACTTATTATCTTACCAAGAGGTACATCTGCAGACATACTGAGTGTTACTGTAGGAGACAGTGGAGTGGCTTTTGTGAAAAAGTTCAGGTACCTCAGAGCAAAAGTTAGCTGAACAGGCTCATTCATCTCTATGGCTACCTAGAAGAGAAAACAGGCTTACTATAGACATCAGAAACTCACACTATTAGTTTATGATATTATACCACAAAACAAATAGTTATCATTTTGGAAGGTTTGATGAAAACCTTGGCTAAAGAAGAAAAAAGTTTTTAGCTAGTTCATCCTGTAGAGCCACACCCCAAGCCATCAAGACAAAGGAGAAAGGTGTTCCTATTCAGATTGCAAACACTTCTCTTGCAAAGAATTCATGAAGAGAGGAAAATAACACATAACCACTTCCAAAACCAAAAAGAACCAACAGCTGAATGCAAGCTAAGGGACAGTAAACCAGTCTTCACTGTATGATTATCAATTTTATTAAATTCCCAATTCTTAAAGAACATGTGGATAACGAAAAAATTCCTTAATTTCTTTTGTTGTTGAAATGCTTGCTCATCAGACAAATACTGATGAATTAAATATCAATATTTGAGAAGTGAGGAGCTGAAGTTGATATAGAAGTAGAAATAATTCAGCAGATTAAGGTTAAGAACTAGTTCTTGGATTGTGTGTTGATCTATGTTCGAATTCTTACACTTTCTTTTTTTCTTTTTTTAAAGAGTATGAGGATTTCTTTTATTTATTTATCTATCTATCTATTTATTTATTTATTATATGTAAGTACACTGTAGCTGTCTTCAGACACTCTAGAAGAGGGTNTCAGATCTCGTTATGGGTGGTTGTGAGCCACCATGTGGTTGCTGGGATTTGAACTCCGGACCTTCGGCAGAGCAGTCGGGTGCTCTTACCCACTGAGCCATCTCACCAGCCCTTACACTTTCATTTACTTTAAATTCATGCAGAGGCCAAGAAAAGTAACATCTTATATACCTTAAATACTTGCAGTAAGCACTCTGAATTTCACTATATTTAACCCTAAAAATCCTATTTAGTTCAGACTTCTGTGTGTAATCCTGATGCTCAGGCTACCTAGCAAAACTTAGAAAAAAAAGTGTAACCATGAAATATACAATGGATTCCTGAGAAAAATCCTCAATTCAGGGATACTCAGGAATTAAAGAGGCCTAGTATGTCCTACTTGAATGCGGAGGGCTCAGTGAGCATTTTCCTTTGCCTTCCCAATTTCTTCCCCATTTTTTTGAGATAGATTTTCTGCCAGGTTGACTTTAAGCTACAGTTATGGGTTTGAGCCACCAAGCCCAGCTTTCTCTATGGACATAACTGTCAAGAGTATTTAATGCAACTCTTTCCACATTTCGTGAAGTCTTATTTCCCTTGGGACTGTGAATACTCTTATTTCTAGAGTCCTCTTGCCTGTAACTAGGTCTAAATTGCAACGTTGTGCAGTTTGCTTTTGCACCATTAAATGAACTAGTAATTGAATCTGCAACACATAAAGCTACTGGAAGATCTACATGATCCCAAAAGACTTTTACACCAACTTTCCTTTTGCTCACTTGCCAATCCTCACTTATTTGTCAAGAGTATTTCCAGGAAGCAAAAGGTTGTACACTTAGCTTTCCAAATGCTACCTGTAAAAGCTTATGGAGCCATCTCTGAGCTCTAAGACAGCTTGGTCTACTCGAGACTCCACCTCAAAACGAATGAATAAATAGAACAAAAGCCAATGCTCCATCCGTGCTTTGGACACTTAACTGGACACCCCCTACTACTCACCGCCTCTTCTTCTTTATCCACATTACTTGTTTGTGACAACTTAATGTTCCCATTGCCAAGCTCTCCACTTGCAGAAAACTTCACCCCATCCTTTGCACAAGATATCACAACAGCATCTCCAATGTGGCTAAGATCTCGGCATATACGTGCAAATTCACCCGATGGCATTTTCACTACACAGCTGTACTCCTGTTCCTGTAAATCCACAAGTTAAAGGTCAGTCTAGAAAAGGGTGAAGACTCAGCTTCATGATCTCAAGATTTAGCATTGTAACCACAACCCAGAACACAAGATTTCTGATTTCCTTAAAACTCAATTTTAGACTGTTGTGGCTTAGTGAAATGGCAGTGTGCCATTCATCCCAAATACCACAACTCCACAACTTAGAACATGCACCAGCCGAATCACAGCATGGTAAAACAATCAGAAACAAGATACTCACTGGGATTCCAAGTTGCTCAACATCTAAGTCCATTAACTTCATTTCATAGTCTGAAACTTTCTCTTGATCTACCAAAAGAAAGCCAATGTTATTGAAGCACATGTTCCTATCTATGATGTAAATTTTACCACAATCCTGTTAATATTTTTTGGTTTTGAGAAACAGAAACAGCACACTTTACTTTCTGCAACTACCGAGTTTTAAAGGTGTTTAACTTACTTGGTGCTTCGAATACTAGTGCCAAGGTATCAGCATTATCTTCAGCCCTTAATGTAATGATGTCTTCATTACCAGCACATTTTAGAATTTTGGACATACTAGGGGGAAAAAAAAAAAGACAGGGTTTATCAACATGTATCCCACATCTACATTTTAAAAAGCAACTACAAGTTGTACCATTTCACACTCACAGTTGGAGAACTGTTAAATAGGCTAAGGGTACCCAAACTCTCTCAGAGGTGAAGCAAACTACAGGGTTTATGTGATCCTTAAAATCGACATAGTAAAATACACTAAAAGCCAACATTCGAGAAAGCATCTTTTTGAGCGAGGTGTCCTTGGTTTCCAGTGTACTGGAGAGTTGCCCTATCACATCTGGCCTCTTCGTAAATCTTTCAAAATGTATACAAGTGGTACTAATCCATGTTATCTGTTCCAAAATAAATCACACACTGCCCTTGAACACGTATACAGGAGGCACTAACCTAGGTAGCTGTAGCAAAGTTAAAAGCTAAAACTGATAGATTTCCCCACAAATCCATGATGCGCAGTGAGACTCTGGAATTCAAGAAAAGGCCCATCGTCACTCTAAGTCGACAGTACATTTTTCACTAGGACTCGTTTATTAGGCGCTAAAACCAGCCACTCAAAGCTGCAGGCATTTAATGAGGACAGCTCGGGAGCACGCAGTTTCCCGCGGACTCGCGCTTTGTGGCTTTGGCGCGGAAACAGAGAGTAGGCGCCACAGCCAGCGCGGGCTTTTTCGGAACGGCGCGCTTTGGTGAGGGCTGCCCCCGGCCCCACAGGCCAATCAGAAAGCGCGGGTGGCCAAGCCAGCCAATGAGAGCGCGGGGTCACAGCCCCGCCAAGAGCCGAAGCGGGAGGGTTGGGGCCCCGCTCCCGCCACCCGCTCACCTGGTGAGGTTCACGCCCATGGCCAGGTTGCGGTCGCAGCGGTATGTGTCGAAGCCTTCGGAGCGCAGAGTGAGCTGCACCAAGGAAACGTGAGACGAGTCCATGCTCTGCAGGTTCACGCCGCCCGAGCTGATGTCCCAGCAGGCCTCATTGATGAGGTCTTTGAGAGCCTCCAGCACCTTCTTCAGGATGGAGCCCTGGATTAGGCGTGCCTCAAACATGGTGGCGGAGTTGTGACGACTAGACGAGAGCTACAGTAAGAGGAACGACGTCTGGCTGCCAAGGTCCCCCGACTCACGGTGCAGAAGCGGTAGCGAAGGCCCACAGCGACAACTACCCAGCCCCTGCGCCCGCAACCGTCTAATGCCGCGGCTTCCTAGGCGCGCGCTCTTTCCGTGCGCGAGGTCGTGACGCCACAGCGCTGACCCACCCACCTCTCCTTTAGGACCAATCGTATCCGTGGGTTGAGCAAGGCCCGCCCCGCCGCGTATGCAGAGGCGGGGCCTGCGGGGCAGGAGCCTGGGAGGCGAGGGGCATCACGGGGTTTGCGTAGTCTGTCGTCACCGCCCAAGTTAGTGGGAGTGTTGGCTGTGGTTTCCATCCTTAGGAAGTTTCCGCGCCACGGAAGTGGAAGTCACATGCATTCCAAGCTGTGCGCGGCGGCCTTGAAGCTGGAGAGTATTTTAAACACTACGGAGCTTTTTCCCTAACGTAAGAAATATGTCGCAAAATATCGAGTAATAAAGATTTAACACCCCCCTATTTCATATCACTTTTCTGTGTGAGTCGCTCTGAACTTTTCTCCCTAAAGACTAAAAAAATACCTCTTAACGTGAACGCTTCTGCAAAGAAGATACAAAGTCCATATGTATCACGTAATTATTTTCCTTTGATGGCTGGTTCTCTTTATTTTTCTAAAGGTAGATATTACTAGTATTTTCATCTTAATTTTAGGCTGAAGATGAACCCAAGCCTGAGCCCCATCTTGAAAATGTTAGCTGTTGCAGGTGGAGCGTCTTTCATATGTCCCTGGGCTGCAGCATTTTGTTCTACTGAAGTTTCTTTTTCCTGTTAATTATGAGGATGGGAAATAACTGACTGCAGGTAGATGGACATCATTTACAAAAAGATACAGAGTTTTTCGATTTCTAATGTTTTTTTCTTTTGGTTTTGGCGCTAAAATATATCGATAATGAAAGTGTAAAACTTTATTGTGAAACTTAACAGTTTCCATTTGGAATGCCTCTTCTAAGTGTATAGAAGTTGGTTGAGTTGTGTAGACACAACTTTTGGTGTGGGTGTGTTTTATTTATTTGCAAGGGTTTTTTGTTTGTTTGTTTTTACTAATAAGGTATATACAATTTCAGAAAGTTAGAAGGATTGTTTTAGCTGGTGAGAGTGGTTAACAACTATAATTCCAGCACATGGGACAACTGAGGTGGGAAGGCCTAGATTTAAACTCAGCTTGGACTATATCTACCAAGACTGACACAAAGGGGGAAAAGTTTACACATGACAATATTAATCCCATATCATGTGCATTTATTCTTTCCTTAGTCACTGCATTCCTCTTTAGTTTGTCTTGTTTGATTTTTCTTTTTTGGCTTGGGGATTTAGTCAGAAAATTGTATAACTTATTGAGCTATAGCCTCAGCCTGTTAAGAGTCTCCATAATCTTTTGCATCAAACTCACTCTGTTATACATGCTGGCCTTGAACTCACAATTTGATGCCACAGCCTCGGGAGTAGCTGGGATTATAGGGCTATGGCATCAAGCTTAACTCCTTAATTTCATTTAATATCTAGGTTGTAGGATTTCTCAGCTTTTTTTTTCCCTTTTATTCTTTTTTACCATATGTCTAGGTATGATGAGACACAAACTTATTTATCGCTCTCAAGGTATTGAAGATTCATTGATTTCATCAAGTCTAGAATACTCTCGACCACTCTGATGGCAAATGTCCATTTTCCCAACACTGTTCACTGTCTGGCATATGTATTAGGAGTATCTGTTTTATTGCACTTTAGATATATTCAGTTTTGTTTTGTTTTGTTTTGTTTGAAATAAGGGTCTCTCATGTTCCCTGGCTTTACTGGAGTTTGCTTGTTTGCTTGGTAGACCAGGCTGGCAAATTTGACTTCTTAAAATTGATGTGTATGAATGTTTTGTCACCATGCATGTCTGTGTACTGTGTGCTTGCCTAATGCCCCTGGAGGCCAGAAGGCAGCATTGGATCCTCTGGGACATGAGCTACAGACGATTGTGAGTTACCACATGGGTGCTGCAGATTGAACTTCAGATCCTCTGCAAGAGAAGCGAGTGCTTTTAACCACTGAGCCATCTCTCCAGCCCAGCATTTATGTCAGCTTATAAGGTGCATCATTATTTTATGCAGCACAAAAGAGGAAAACTGTCAAACTACCACACAGTGCTATATCACATACAATTTTGATACTGTAATAGTTAAAAATAAAAACAGTTATGGGCTGGAGAGATGGCTCAGCGGTTAAGAGTACCCGCTGTTCTTCCAAAGGTCTTGAGTTCAATTCCCAGGACTTGCATGGCAGCTCACAGCTGTGTGATGCCATCTTCTGGTGTATATGCAGGAAAGTACCTGTATCTATATAAATACATAAATAAATAAATCTTTAAAATATTGAATACAATTTTTTAAAATTAAAAACAAAACCCAGAAAACCCCACTATTATACTTTCAGCCCCCACCCCTTAGTCATATATTACCCTTGTGGGTATCTTTTAAGAAAAACATGGGCTGGGTGTGGTGGCACAAGCCTTTAATCCCAGTACTTGGGAGGCAGAGGCAGGCAGATTTCCGAGTTGGAGGCTAGCCTGGTCAACAGAGTGAGTTCCAGGACAGCCATAGTGATAGAGTGCTTGCCTGACCTGTACAACGCATGATCTCCATCCTCACAGAAGACAGGACAGAGAGGTGCTCACACTGATTACATTAGTGTTATCAGTTTCCCACTGAGCTGCTGCTGTTGTTTGTTTACAGTAGTATTTTCCACTGAGCTGCTGCTGCTGCTGTTGTTTTTAATCTATTACACTCTGATCTGTTAAGGATGTTAATGCTCCAGAGTGCAAGTCTAGGGCTGGAGAGATGCCTCTGAGGTTAAGAGCACTGACTGCTCTTGCAAAGGATCTTGAGTTCCGTTCACAGCATGCACATGGCAGCTTATAATCCTCTGTAAGTCCACTTACAGGGAACCTCACAGCCTTTTCTGGCCCCCAAGAACACCGGAGTCACACACGGTAAACATGTGCACTTGCCAGCAAATACACATATACATAAAATAAAAATATTTTTTAATAAAAGAGTACTATTCTGTTGCGTCTGGAGTTTCATCCACTTGAAAGTTTTAATGCTGGCATTTCTTGTTTTACGTGTAATAAATTATTGTTTTATTAACATTTATTTATATGTGGTGCATGCATGCCTCAGCACATGTGTGGAGGTCAGAGGAAAACATGCAAGAGTCAGCTCTGTTCTTTCACCCTGGATCCCAGGGTAGAACTGACGTTGCCAGGCTTAGTGGTAAGTCCCTTTACCTGCTAAGCTGTCTTAACAGCCTGAGTTGTCCCTTCACACAGCAAGAGATAATGTAGGACTGGTCTTGCAGCTTAGTGTTACTGTGTGTCCAACAGCACAGCACAAACAAAATTAAAAACTCATAATACAGCTACATATCATTGTGAGAATTTTCTTTTCTTGGGTTTCTTAAAATCTCATTCCTTTGCAAACCATAGAATGTATTCTTTCCGACTTGTGGTCTTGCTTTGCTAACAACACTAACAACAATATGCATCTTCTGTTGCTCTATCTCGGTGCTGGGGGCTTATATAATATTTTCTTTAATGCCTAGAAATGTAATCATTTTAGAGACTTTTTTTTTTAATGCTGGGAACTGATGTCAGAACTTCAGAAAAGCTAAACAGAAACCTGCCTTTGAGCTACACCCCAGCCCCCTGGAGATACTTTATTATTATTATTTTTTAAAGATTTATTATTATTATACATAAATACACTGTAGCTGTCTTCAGACACACCAGAAGAGTGTATCAGATCTCATTTCAGGTGGTTGTGAACCACCATGTGGTTGCTGGGATTTGAACTCAGGACCACAGGAAGAACAGTCAGTGCCTCTTACCCACTGAGCCATCTCACCAGCCCCAGAAAAACAGTATTTTATTTTAAAGACTCAGTTACTTCCCCATTTATGATTTCTTGAAATCCATTTTTCCCTACAAAGTTAATTTTATTCAAAATACTTTGCATTTGCATGCATTAGTATGTCTTTATGACTTAATACCCTTTAGATGGAGCCCAGAGACTTGTAAGTGTGTATGAGCTACATCCCCAGCCCCAATGTCTATCATTTTAATCATTCTGTTCTCTACTACAATGATCTCTTCCACTCCCAAAACAGCTAGCTTCTCTGGTAAAATGCTACCTTCTTAGACAGCCCTTCTACAACTAGTACATAGCTAGTTTTAAGTTCTTGTTTCAACAAATTGATGGGCACAGCAGGCAGATAAACTCCATTGGCATGATGCCTGCTGGGGATGTAGCTCATACACACAAGTCCCTGGGTTCCATCCTCAGAAACAGAGAAGAGAGGGAAGAGGAGAGGAGGAGACTGATGAGCAGGGTAAGAAAAGGCATGTTCAGTGGCCTGTGGTAGGACTCAAAGGTTGACATGGTGCTGGAGAGGTGGCTCAGCGGTTAGGCGCACTGACTGCTCTTCCAGAGGTCCTGAGTTCAAATCCCAGCAACCACATGGTGGCTCACAACCACCCGAAAGGAGATTTGTCTGAATATATGAAGTAAATAAATAATTTTTTTTTTTTTAAAAAGAAGGTTGGCATGGCTGGAACATAATAAACAGTGGGAGACCGATGCAGGTTGGATTGCAGAGCCAGGCAGGGACAGAGCACACAAGACTGTGTTGGTCCTTTGTATGTACAAGGGAATGTTCAAACAGACCCCTCCACTTTAAATACAGGGTCTCACTGTGTAGGTCAGGCTGCCTGGAACTTGTTACATAGCAGAGAGCTAACTGATAGATGCATTTTGGAAGACATTCACTTACTTGCCTGCTCACCCCATCTCATTTTAAAACAAAATAAGAATGCAAAATAGTCTTGGAACTCAAGTATTTTTGTTTTTGTTTTTCTTTTTCTTTTTTTTCTTTTTCTTTTTTTTTTTCTTTTCTTCGAGACAGGGTTTCTCTGTATAGCCCTGGCTGTCTTGGAACTCACTTTGTAGACCAGGCTGTCCTCGAACTCAGAAAACTGCCTGCCTCTGCCTCCTGAGTGCTGGGATTAAAGGCGCGCGCCACGCCTGGCTTTTCTTTTGTTTTCAAGACAAGATTTTTCTATGCAGCCCTGGCTCTCCTGAAACTCACTCTGAAGACTGGGCTGACTTTGAACTCAAAGATCCATGTGCCTCTGCCTCTCAAGTGCAGGGACCAACGTAGTGCACTAAAATGGACCCTCAGGACTGAAGTCTTTCAGGAGCCCTCTTGGCTTTGGTCCATCAGTGAATACGTCTCTGTTCCACTCTTGATGTAGGAGTACCTATTCCGGAGAGATTCCCGCAACAGCAATTCTGGCTTTAGGGAGGATGAGGGAAGAGGAGTTTGAGGTCATCCCTGGCTACACGACAAGTTTGCAGCCAGCCTGAGCTATGTTGAGACCTTCCTAAAACAACTGAGGAGTAGGGGTGGGCTGTGGTGGGGGTGTCAAATCACATTCAAATGAATGTAAATTCAGTAAGAAAAATATTTTGGTAAATCCTTATGACATCTTGCTGTATGGGCTTCTAAACATAAGTCTTGAAGAATATTTTAAAACTTCTAAGTCCTGCTTTTTTGAGTACACTTCAGGATTCAGTGGCTCAGATCATTAACTCAAACTGAGGGTTTGCTCACTGTGTATTCCAGGATGGCCTCAGGCATGCAATTCCCCTGTTAATGCCTCCTGAGTGCCAGGGTTACAGGCATGGGCAACCTGGCTTAAGATGGCTCTATAGGAGCTTTAGATTTGATTTACGCATCTCTTCTAAGCCCAAGAGACCAAACCAGTGCACAGTGTCCTGGCAGTTTCAGCTACCAGGCTGAGAGAGAGAGAGAGAGAGAGAGAGAGAGAGAGAGAGAGAGAGAGAGAGAGAAGAAGAAGAAGGAGGAGGAGGAGGAGGGAGGGAGGGAGGAGGAGAAGAAGGAGGGGGAAGGAAGAAATGAGGAGAACAGGGAGTCTCCATTAGATGTGATGGGCCAGGAGCACATGGTTGGATGAAATGCCCTCTGACTGACAGAGCAGAAATAACCCTGGGGGGACTCAAACAGCCAGTACTTGGGAAAGCACAGCTGAGAATTAACAGTCTATTGTATAAATAATTAGATGAGTAGTAATCTGCACAAGAATTGTGCCAAAGCTGATTTTAAAAACCCATTGGAGTCCGTCTCAATTCTTGGGGGACTGGCCAGGTCATAGTAATAACCAATAGAATTGTTAAGTTATTAACATTTCAAAACCATTACAGAAATCTTGTTTGCAGTTCTGGACTCTCCTTCAGTAAGAGAAAGGGAGCTTTATTTAAAATTAAGAAAGACCTGGCTTCCAGAATCAAGGTTTAATGTTAGTATATGTGTGAAATTAGTATTTGGCACCTCAACAAACAAATATGCATTCCCTAGAGATATGTTTTAACCTCCTATATGAAGACGTTACATGTGGGAGTATAAAAGGCCATGTTTTGTCAGGGCTGGGGATGGAAGTCAGGGCTCTACCACCAAGTTATGTCCATCATTTGTGGTGTAATTTTATGGTGGGAATTTAGAAATAAATATCAAAAGTCTTAGAATGTGGGGCTGTGGATGTGGTTCAAGTTGCACAAACTTTCCACATATACAGGAAGTCATGAGTCCGGTCCCCAGCACCACATAAACCTAGAACTTAAGCACACACCTTTAATCCCAGCCCTCAGGAGGCAGAGGCAGGTGGATCTCTGAGTTTGAGTCCAGCCTGGTTTACAAAGTGAGTTCCAGGACAGCCAAGGCTACACAGAAAAACTCTGTCTCAAAATACTGACACTCCTCCCTCCAAACAAACAAAAAACCGCAACAACAATGACATAAACCTAAGATTTAGGATGATGAGGCTGGAGGTGTTCAGTGGACAGCAGCAAGAGGGAGGGGCAGGAGAGATTGAACGGGATGAACCACTGGGCAGTGGCCTCCAACAAGCCTGCACCTGTGAGGGATGTTAGGTAGGCAGCATCTCTTTTTTTTTTTTTTTTTTTTAAAGATTTATTTATTATATGTAAGTACACTGTAGCTGTCTTCAGACACTCCAGGAGAGGGCGTCAGATCTTGTTATGGATGGTTGTGAGCCACCATGTGGTTGCTGGGATTTGAACTCTGGACCTTCGGAAGAGCAGTAGGGTGTTCTTACCCACTGAGCCATCTCACCAGCCCAGGCAGCATCTCTTTACTGTTGACCACCCCTAGCCTTCCTGACAGTTCTTTAATAAACTTATGATAAGGAATTGTTCACTGACAAATTATTCTTCTAAGAAGAGATTCCATATACCTATTTAGGGAATTTGGCAATTTTCATGCTACTTTCATCCTGTGTGTGTGTGTGTGTGTGTGTGTGTGTGTGTGTGTGTGTTTGTGTGCACGTGCGCATGCTTGCGAGCATGTGTATGTATGTATGTATTTATACTGGGCCTCATTATGTAGCTCTGGCTGTCCTGAACTTGCTATGTAGACCAGGCTGGCCTCACTCACAGAGATCTACCTGCCTCTGCCTCCTGTTTGCTGGGAATTAAAGACATGTGCCACTATGCTTGGTTGTTTGTTTGTTTTCCGAGACAGGGTTTCTCTTTGTAGCCTTAGCAATCCTGGAACTTATTCTGTAGACCAGGCTGGCCTCAAACTCAGAGATCCATCTGCCTCTGCCTCCCANGTGCTGGGATTAAAGGTGTGTACCACCATTGCCTTGCTGCCTGGCTTTTAAAAAAGTTAATAGTTAATATTTATTTTTTGTTTGTTCATTTGTGTGTGTGTGTGTGTGTGTGTGTGTGTGTGTGTGTGTGTGTATGTTTTAATATCAAGATCAGGGTTGAGGTGAGGTGATGTGTTCCTATAATGCCAGCATATGGGAGGCAGAGGCAGGAAGATTGCATGAGTTTGAGGCTTGACTTCACTATAGAGTCTAGAGACCTTGTTGGGAAAGAAAGAAAGAGAGAGAGAGAAAGAAAGAAAACGAGATGTGTTTTTATTATGAAGTGACATTATTATACCCAATAATAGTAACTGCCTCTTACACTGGGTTTGCCATCAGCCTGGATATTCTGGAAGACTGGAATCCCAAGTTCTATCAATGAACACAGTATTTAAAAATAAAGGAATTAACCAGGAGGTGTAATGAAGGGAAAACATAATAAAATATACCTGAGAGCTGGAGAATATTATTGCCCAGTGGTTAAGGGCACTTGTTGCTGAGGCAGAGGACTCAGGATTGGTTCTCAGCATCCACATGATGGCTCACAATTACCTGTAACTCCAGTTCCAGGGGATCTAAAAACCTCTTCTGATTTTGACCTCTACAGGGATCAGGCACATACATTTGGAAGAATAATAAATCAAAGAAGAAATTTTATAATGAAAAATTTACAAGAAAGAAATTTACAAAATGTCTTGAGTCCTGGAAGAAAAGATTCCAGAGGAAAAACTAAATATAATGAGCAGAAAAAAAAAAAAGAAAAGAAAAGAAAAGAAAAGAAAAGCCAGCAAACAATCATAACAAATCCCCAGGAACTGAGGAAGCGCAAATTAATGTTTTGAATGATGACAGAGGAAGATTTTTTTACTTTTCTTTCCGCTATTGAAGGCGAGGCATTAAAATTGAAGTGCTACTAGCATGATTTCTAGAATGTCTGATTAATGGATTCCTGCTCCTTAGAACACTGATTTTAGGGATGCATTTGGTTTGAACTCAAGTAGGTTTGATGATGCTAAGTGAGAACCTTGTTTAGGCCAAGTTCTAAGGCATTATCTCATTGAGTACATACTCACTGAGTTTCATAACTGATTTATATTGATTGATTTCCAGGTCTTGGTTTATTTCTGATGTGTGTGGGTATTTTGTCTCTATGTACATCTGTGCACTATGTGTGTAGCTGGTGCTCTCGGAGACTAGATGAGGAGGTTGAATCAGATGAGGACTGTAGTCTCAGACAGTTACAGGCTACCATGTGAGGCTGAGAATTTAGCTCAGGTCCTCTGGAAGAACAGCCAGCTCTCCTAGTCACTGAGCCATCTCTCCAGTCCTGTTTTATTTTTAAAGATAATATTTATTTTATTTTTGTATGCATGTGACTGTATGAGTTATGTGTACATGTGCACCATGTGATTGCAGACAATCCTAGAGGCCAGATGAGGGACTTGAGTCCCTTGGAACCAGAATTATGGGCAGTTCTTCCCGTATGGGAGCTGAGGGCCAAACCTCCATCCTCTACAAGAGCAATAAGTGCTTCTCATTGAACCATTTCTCTAGCCATGTATTTTGGTCTCAAACTTGATCCAAGGCACTTGATGCCCTTAATTATCAGAAAATAGTTACATGATATTATCACCACCCTTCACCTCTATCGTTTTTCTTTTCCTTTCCTGCCTAGTGATAGGGTGTTGAAAGGGTGGAAGAAGAAGGGTGGAAAAGAGTAGAAGAAAAAAAGCCCACAAAGTAGCCAAAGTCTGGCTTCAAATGGTACTTATTTCTAACAGAACAAAGCAAAAACCCAAACCCAACAAAAACAGCAAACACCAGTAGAGGATACAAGAGCACCCAAGCATTTGTGCAAAGCTGTTAAATAGCAAATAAAATGCAAAGACCAGAGGTCTGAAGTTTGTCTAAATATTTTGCTGTTAATCTGAAGCATCATAACACGAACTCAAGAATATAAGTCTTTTTCAGAATTCCTATTTTCTGAGAACTCACAGTTCAGGTCAAAATCTCTAAAAGGAAACTGAACCTCCATGTGGAAGACTTCTGTTAGATTACAATCTGGCTAAGGACTGGGAGCCATGTTTTGCATGAGAACAATGCTGGAACAGCACCTGTGATACTGAATTCAAGCAGCATATGTGAACATTGGTTACAGGTAACAAACGTTTGAGTTCTAATTCTTACTAGTAACCTTGTAGCTGCCAGCTAAATGCTTAGACTATGTCAGGAATAGAGGGGCTCCATAGGAAGCATTCCTTTCAGCTCGGAGGTTTTCTAACAATAACTTACTCACAGAAGTTGTGGTTAACAAGAGCTAGGCCCTGAGTTCTTTTATTTTTTTTTTTTTTTAAGATTTATTATTATACGTAAGTACACTGTAGCTGACTTCTGACACATCAGAAGAGGATGTAAGATCTCATTACGGGTGGTTGTGAGCCACCATGTGGTTTCTGGGATTTGAACTCGGGACCTTCGGAAAAGCAGTCAGTGCTCTTACCCACTGAGCCATCTCGCCAGTCCGTAGGGCCCTGAGTTTTACCTTCAGCACAAAACAAGACAAAAACTTAAGACAAGCAATACCTTGGATGATGTTACTTGCAGAAATTATATCCATTTCTAAGTGTTGTTTGTTTGTTTGTTTGTTTGTTTTGATACAGGGTCTCAGCAGCAGTGGAACAGGCCTTTGTCTCTGGAGTGCTGTTAACAAAAAAAGGTGTGTGATTTGGAAGAGACAAACTAACCAAGGCTATTTCTGAGTTCGGAGCCAAGACAGAATCAGTGCTCACTAAGTTCCTAGCGACCACGACTTGGCAAGGCAAAGTGAGCTGAAACTGAGGTTTCACCTCCTACTATGATGTTTAGAGGTCCACCTCTGATCTCTTCGCTTGGACTCCCAAGCCGGGAGCAGCAAGTGTTGGCGAGTCTAGGCCGCCACGAGGCGCTGTTGTCCCCTAGTAACAGGTTACCTTCTGGACCCAGCACTCGCGCGCGGGGACTTGCGGTAGGACGGAAGGACTCCATTGGTTCATTCTGCTCTTTTTCTCCCGCCCCTCTAGGTTTTGTCCAATGAGCGTCTCGAACTCCACTGACCACCACCCCACGCCAGGCTGCCCCGCCTCCTGGCGTCTGGGCTCCTCGGCGGAGATGGCGGCAGTGCGCGTGCGCGCTGACTCGCAGCTTCCCGGGAGGAGGAGCGAGCGGCCGCTGGGGAAACAGCGGCTCCGCTCTCCGGGCTAGGGCGGCCGCAGCGGTGCTGGGCGGGGCCGGGCTCAGGGCTAGAGGCGCTGCTGCAGGGGCTGTGCGAGGCACGGTGGGGCTGCGAGGTGCTCGGGCCCGCCGAGAGCCCGTGCGCACTGAGCCGACCCCCGCGGCCACCGTGCTGCTCACTCGGGGTGACGTCGCGCCGGGGTCCCCAGCATGACCGAGCTACGGCAGAGGGCTGTCCGCGAGGACGCACCTCCGGAGGACAAGGTAGAGGCATCGTTGAGTGCGGAGGGGCGCGCCGGCAGCCTTGCCCTCTGACCTTTGTCGCGGCCCTGGGTACCAGGCCTGGGTTGCGCAGAGGGTCGGCGGGTGTCCTTTGCTTGTGGGGACAGCCGTCTGCGGGCGCGGGGAGTAGCTCGTGAGCTCTGGAGGGTCTTCGCCTTCCATAGGCCTTCCTGATGTGGACACTGGACACCCCACAGACCTTGCTTGGGGCCCGGAGAGTGTAGGCTCACCGCTTGCTTTACAAATACTGCTGTTAATTGGGGAATGGGGGAAGACTCAGGCCATAGCATTTGTCCCCTGGGAGATTAAAACCTTCTTTTGAACTTGATTAAAACATCAAATCTGTTGGTTCTATGGTTCTATCAGAGAGGCGTCTTGATTCACGCGGTGAGAGGGCTGGTTAGAGGGCAGGTGTGTGTTCCCAATGGTGGGTTTGTTTACTGCGCCAAGTGTGGGCATTGATGGGGTAGAGGAGGAAGGTAAGGGAGGCCATTTTGGCAGGGACACAGCCAGTGTGGGGGCGCTCCTTTGGTTGAAAGTGCGAGGTTTGTGTGAAGTTGAGAAAGGTGGAGGGTGGTTGTTTTACTGTGGACATTGAATGACAGACAGTATTTGTGGTTCGGAGTGATGTGTAGAGCCGGCTGAGGTAGCCTGGACCAGAATGATGGAGACTGGTTAAGTCAGGGATTGTCAGCTTGTGACCTGCAGAAGCTTTCGTAGGCCTACATGCTGATACGGAAATAAGGGTTCCGTTGAAGGTCTGTTTCTAGCCTGTCTTCAATAAAGGAGGATATGCCGCGTTTCCCCTGATTAATAGTTGACAGAGTTTAGTATCTTTGTTTGCTTGTTCGAGACTGGGTTTCTCTGTGTAGCCCTGGCTGTCCTGGAACTTGATCTGTAGATCAGGCTGGCCTCCATCCCAGAGATCCTTCTGAGTGCTGGGACTAAAGGCACCCCCACCCCCAATGCTGTTTAAGGAAACATCAAGCGTAAGCACCCACGTTTGACATCAGAACTTTTGTTTTAGATAGAATCTCTCTATGAAGCCCTGCTAGCTAGCTTGGACCTCATCCACCTCTGCCTACCCTGTGCTGTAGAAAGGCACTAGCCCCCTGCCAGCTTGTACCTCTTTACTGTGTTTGAATTGGTTAGAACATCAGGAAGGAAACAAACATAAGCCTTAGGGACAGTATGCCAACAGTAATTTTACTAGGAAGAATATTTCAGATGAAAGATAAAGGGTTTAAACAACTCAGTTACTATTGTAGACAGTGGGCCATCAGAGGAGAACTCTGTATTCCTTTGGAGAAAGTTTAGGGCTGAGGAGTACCTTGCAAAGACAGTACTTAGAAATCTCTAATCTTCCCTGAGTATAGTGGATTGGCCCTGAAGAAAACTGTGTTCTTAATATTCCCTGGTGGGTTTGAATGCCACCTTGTCTAATTAAGGGTGACTTCAAGGTATGAGAAATGGGAGAAGAAAGAAGGTCTAGCTGGGTCATGCCTGTGGATCATCCCAGGATCTCTGAATTCTCTGAGTCTAACCTGGTCTACAGAGCAAGTTCCAGGACAGCCAGGGCTACATAGAGAAACCCTGTCTCGAAAACAAAACCAACCAACCAACCAAAGTCTGTTAGCTGTTGGAATACATCCACATACACACACGCACACACACACACACACAGGTGTTTACTATAAGTTAACTATAATAATTAGACAAAACAACTGTGATATTAGTAGGGGCGAGGCAGCTTTTACTCTCCCCACCCAGCTCTTTGGCTCCATTCCCCAAACATAAAATGTCAGTTGACTCTTAACATTCACTTCCATATTTTAGGTAAAGGAGCTGTCCAGCCTTAGTAATTACAAGTGCATTTAAACCACGTGTGCAGTGAAAGAAACTTGTGGTTGGTTGTGAGGTCTGTTAGGTGTATGCGCTCTAGAACATAACAGTTCCGCATTCTGCTTAAAAGATTGTTGTAGGCAATCGGCCCATGCAGGGCAATGATTACTTACTGTTTCTGAATTGTCGTGCATAGGATTTTTAATAGCATAAAAATAAATATTAATAAATAATTTATTTAAATAAATGAAAAATAAAAAGTGATTTAAAAATTTAAATAAAAATGTGGCTAGGAAACAGTGAAATGCCTTATTTTCTTTTGATGAATATATGTAGTAAAATTTTTAAAATCTTAATTCTTTAGAAAGAAGTTTGCTTTAATTTATATTTGTATGTGTATGTGCATGTGTGTATGCATGCCCGCAGAGGCCAGAAGAGGGCGTTGGATCCGCTGGAGCTACTCTTTTGGGTTCTTGTGAGCTGCCTGATATGCATACTGGGAACTGACCTCTGCTTATGTGCAAGAGCAGCAAGCACTCCCAGCTGTGGAACCGGCTCATCACCCAATTCTTTCGTACTGTTTAGTAAGCTGGAGAAAGACTTACTGCCACAATTCTGATTTGCTAATACTGTTGTGTCATAATCCAAGGGTTTAGAGATAACGAACCATAGATGTCTTTTAGAGAAATGAATTGTGAAATTTGAACTCTGTTACTTCATAGTACAAGAATCCAAAGAAAAAATTTCTTTTCTTTTTAAAGATTTAGTTATTTATTATATCTAAGTACACTCTAGCTGCCTTCAGACACACCAAAAGAGGGCACAGATCTCATTACAGATGGTTTGAGCCACCATGTGTTTGCTGGGATTTGAACTCAGGACCTCAGGAAGAGCAGTCAGTGCTCTTAGCCACTGAGCCATCTTTCCAGGACCCTGAAGAACAATTTTCAAGGCAATTCTTCAAAGAACAATTTTGAAAGGTTCTTCAAAATTTTGTTATAGTTGCTAAAATGTGTTTGCATATCTGACTTGTTAATAGACAACCACCACTATCAAAATAATCTGAAGAATGTGTTTGTAAAAGGTCAGGAGGTATTTTGTTATATTTAGCATCTAGAATGGAATTCTCAAAGCTAGTTGCTAATAAAGGAAATGTTCTCTGGGATCTAGAGTCCCAAAGCAGTTGACAAACTAAGACTTTTGGAAGTTAAGCTTTAGGACAGGCCTCTGCTGCCTGACCATGTTTTCCCAGCACAGCTCAGGGAGCTAAAGGATGAAACCTGAGCAAAATACTAAAAACAATTGGATTGGCATTTCAGGAGACTTTTTGTTAGGGACTTAAATGGAAGGTTCTGGATTTTCTGCTGTACTTAGATGCTGACATGGTTTGAAAACACAGCATTAGTTGTTTAAGGGGTTCTATTCTAGGTGGATGAAGTTAGTATAGAGAGGCAGCAGGTTGCTTGCTATTTATTAACAGGTCATATTGCATGCTCTAGGCTGGTCCCAGGGTTGCTATTTAGCTCAGGCTGGTCTTGAATTGGCAATCCTCCTGTCTCTGTCTTCCCAGGCTTGGTATTAAAAGTATATGCCAACATGGCTAGAAAGGAGAATTCACATTTTAATTGCGGATACATCAGAGTGTCCGTGAGATCACTAGGCTCTGCCATGTCACCAGGGGTGCAAGGCAATTGCCAAGCCCTAAATCCTAAGTGGGAAAGTTGAATGTGCTTCATGAATTAGTGTGTGTACAGGATATCCACTCAGACAGAGCATGGCTGTTGTAAGAACATGTTAGCACTGTTGCTGGTTAAAATAGATTTTAATAAAATTTAAATTATTTTTTTTGTATGTGTTGGTGTAGCCAGTGTTTGTTTCTTTGTGGGAGTGTTCTTTCTTCTACCCTTCTCCACCCTTTTCTTCCACCTCTTTAACACCCTAACACTAGTTAAGAGAGAAAAAAGGATGTATGTATGTGTGTGCGTGTGTGTATGTATGTATGTATATATGTATATATGTAGAACCTGTGTGCCTGGTGCCCATGGAGTCAGAAGAGAGCATTGGATTCTCTGGAACTAGAATTATTGATGGTTGTGAGCAGCCGTATGTGTGCTAGGAACTGAACCCAGGTTCCTTGCAAGAGCAAGTGCTGTTAACCACTGAAGAATCCCTCCAGCCCTGTGTATTATTTCTTTTTAAAAAAGTTTTCACATAAGGAGTGACTTGGGAATTGAAAAAGCAGAAAACCTTAACCACAGCTTGTAGACTTTATGTGATGAAATGTGGGGAAAGGTAGGTTTGTCATATACCCTAGCATATTAGGGTTCTTAACCTTTTTTAAATGTTTATTTATTATTTGTTGTCTGAGGTGTGCACTGGTACATGCAGAGGTCAGGAGGTAACTTGCAGAGTGGCTGCTTTTCCTGCCTGTAGGACCCTGGAGTTTACACTCACCTTGGTGGTAAACACCTTTACCCATTGAGCCATCTTGCTGGTGTATGTTGGAAAAACAATTTATTTTTTTAAAGATTTATTTATTTTATGTATGTGAGTTCACTGTAGCAGTCCAGATGGTTGTAAGCCTTCATGTGGTTGTTGGGAATTGAATTTTAGGACTCTGCTTGCTCCGGTCAACCCTGCTTGCTCAGTCCCTGCCTGCTCTGGCTTAAAGATTTTATTTATTTATTATACATAAGTACACTGTAGCTACCTTCTGACACACCAGAAGAGGGCGTCAGATCTCATTACAGATGGTTGTGAGCCACCATGTGGTTGCTGGGATTTGAACTCAGGACCTTCAGAAGAGCAGTCAGTGCTCTTACCCACTGAGCCATCTCACCAGCCCCAGAAAAACAGTATTTTATTTTAAAGACTCAGTTACTTCCCCATTTATGATTTCTTGAAATCCATTTTTCCCTACAAAGTTAATTTTATTCAAAATACTTTGCATTTGCATGCATTAGTATGTCTTTATGACTTAATACCCTTTAAAACTGTTAGCTTGCTGTCTTTGACTCTGGACTACAAGGGGTCTTACAGGTTGTTGCTTCCTGTAAGAGGTGCCACCATCTGCCTCTTGCCTAAGGTAACATAGTTCAGTGTAGGGCTGAGTAGTGTGAGTCATTTAAGTTTTTCATCTCATGTTGCATAATGCCTTTAAGGATAGGATTAATGCATTAATTGAAAGTCGTTACAGGTTCTTATATTGATATGTTTTGGTTTTAATAATCTAAATTTTATCTATTCTTATTTCTTTTTTTTTTGGTTTTTCGAGACAGGGTTTCTCTGTATAGCCCTGGCTGGCCTCGAACTCAAAAATCCACCTGCCTCTGCCTCCCAAGTGCTGGGATTAAAGGCGTGTGCCACCACTGCCCGGCTATCCTCATTTCTTGATTTTTTTTTTTTTTTTTTCTTTTTCTGTAAGGGCAGAGTTTCACTATATTCTGGAACTCAGTGTGTAGAGCAAGATGACCTTGAACTCAGAGATCCTGGGCTTTGTCTCTTGAGGACTGGGATTAAGGGCGTGTACCACCACTTGAAACTCAGTTTTCTTATGTAATTATGAATAAAAAGTTGCAAAAAAAATCTCTTTAAGTATAAGATATAAAATACAAGTGAGGTCTCATAGTGTGTGTGGTGATTGGGGAAGATTATTTTTCTTTTTTTAAGAGAAAGTAGATTAGACAATTCTTAGTCCTTGGTTCTCTGAGTTAGATATTTTGCAGTCCATCTCTGAGAGTAGCCACTAGGCCATCTGTGAATGGATCTCCCTTTTGGGGCTTGGCCACCACAGAACTTCACTCAGGGCAGTGTGAGTGAGGTTACTAGAGAAGTGCTGGCCAAGCATGACTAAGCAGCAGAACTGCCTGTTCCAGCATCTGTCATGAGATTGACACCTCTCAGAACATGGTCTGTTTCAGTCTGCTGTGTGCATGGCCTGTGGCGCTAGTATACATGTGTCTCTGGTTGAGGCTGATGTCAGTATGTATGGGGTCAGATCTATAATTTTATCAGGATTGAGAGTGAGCCCATGTTCACATACTGGGGGTGGAACCGGGGTCTTGTCCATGCTCGGCAGGCCATCTACCACTTACCTTTATCCAGCCTCTCTTGATTCCCAGTGAGCT
>NC_034592.1:115364248-115397768 GCF_900095145.1 Mus pahari
TGTGTGTGTGTGTGTGTGTGTGTGTGTGTGTGTGTGTGTGTAGGTAAACATGCTATGGTGAGTGTGTGGAGGTTGTGTTCCTAGGTTTGAATTCAGGTCACCATCTCTTAGCCAAGCCCTTGGTTTTTTGAGACAAAGTCTCTCCCGTAATTTAAGCTAGCCCTCAACTCTTGATCATTCTGCTTCTGCTTCCTAAGTGCTAAGATCACAGGCAAGTGTCACTGACCTTGGCTGAGAAACTCATTGAAAGTGAATCTTGTGATACATTTCACAGTATAAATACTCATTCTTTAGATTGTTTTGTTTTTGTTTTTTTGTTTTTTTGAGACAGGGTTTCTCTGTATAGCCTTGGCTGTCCTGGAACTCACTCTGTAGACCAGGCTGGCATTGAACTCAGAAATCCGCCTGTCTCTGCCTCCCAAGTGCTGGGATTAAAGGCGTGCGCCACCACTGCCCGGCTCTTTAGATTGTTTGAAAGCGTCTGTCCAGTATTTCTAGTTTTCACAATTGTCTGTCCTTCTGAGGTTATATAGGCTGATTGAATTCCTTCATAGAGCTTGCCTATCTGCACTTGTCCTGTGACAGTTTCTGGTCCTTGAGTGGCCCAAGAGGCTGCGGGGTTAAAAAAAGTACAGCCACTCACTCCTCTAGTTTGGAAAAGAGGCTTGGGCTCTTGACTATTAAGTGTGCCAGAGACTTGTTGAATGAATGCTGATTTGTTCCTGGCATTAAGCAGGGTTTCAGCTCTCCAAGGCCTGTTGTCTAGTAGCTGCTTGACTGGGGGAGTAGTGAGGCACCCCACCCCACCGCCCCATGTGCCACCTTCCCTGTGCCAGTCACTGATCTTTGACCTCATGTTTATCCATCAGTAGGGATGGCATTGGGCCCACATGGCTGCCTGACCTCGGAAAGTTAAATTTTATCAAATTATTATAAGTGGCAGTGCTTGCTGGGTCAGGATTTGGAGGGAAGGGTGCAGTGGGAGGTTCCTTCCTCCTACCTCCCAGAGACACCCCTTCCATGGTGAGCTGATGAGCTCTGGGTGCTGGTATCTGTGGGACGGCTTGACCTGTCTTGCCCAGATCAGATGTCCTTTTGATTTTGTGCTGTGCAGCCCTCTTTGCAATAGGGTGCCCATAGAGCCATCTTGGACTTTCCTGAAGACTTGGTTGAGAGTTTGAAAAGATGTTGGTGGCACACACCTTTAACCCCAGGTAAAGGCAGGTAGAGGTAGAGGCAGGTGACTTAGAGTCCAGACTGGCCTACTGAGCTAGTTCCAGGACAGTCAGGGCTATGGAGAGAAACCTTGTCTGGAAAAACAAACAAACAAACAAACAAACAAACAAACTCACTCTTGGGACCTAGGATTTACCAGCTACACTCTGTTTTTGAATCTCTGATAGTGAAAGATGGCTGTCGTGGACCCCCACTGACTTACTGCTGTGTCCTCCCATCTGTGTCCTGACTAGTCCTGTGGTTCAACGGTCTGAACACATTCCTCTGTCTTTTCCTAAGTGCAAGCTTGGCTTGTCTCATGCCTGAGTTTGTCATGTTCTCTATGCTGACCCTGTTTCTATAGTTTCTTTTCCTCCTCAGCTAGAACCACAGATCCTACAGCTACTTAGGCTTGAAATCTGCTAGCCTCGGGCCCCAATGAATAAGCTTGATGCCAAGTCCGACAGCCCGATCCCTGCATTCTACAAAAAGACAACCAACTATTGTATGTATGACTTCCATACATGTAGCATGTGTATGTGTGCACACACATGCATACATACACACTAAATAAATGAATCTAAATTATTAAAAAGATATCTGTTAGTCTTGTAATTCCTTGCTCCTCTCTGCCCAGCCCAGTGCTCAGGTTTATCTGCTGCCTGGCACATTTCATTTCCCGGAGTTCAGGACTTGATGCTTTCGCTCTTGGAAACTCCTCACGTTGAGCCTCCTCTAGCTTCAGGATGGGCTCTCAGCTCCTGCTGCTCTAGCCCATCTGTGCTTTGTATCTTCTAGCACTTGTGAAGCTATTCTGTGAATTATGGAACAAAGTCTGTCTTCTGTGGGGCCTCCTGCTGGATGCCTCCATGTCATTGATCATGGGCCTTGAGCATCTTTCGCTGTCATCCTCTTCCACGTCCACACCCAGCTAACCCATAGACCTCTTCATAAAAGATGAACCAGCTTGCCCTTCACCACACAGACACAGCTCACCTCAGTCCTGCCTGTAGAATCTGGCAGCACCAATTCCCAGCATTTGGGGAGAATCTGTTATAAAGCATGGTCTTTGCTCTCAGGAGTCAATGTTATTGAGATTGGGAAGCCCAGTCTGTGAGACACAAGCAGATGACTCTCCCTCTTGGACTGCCCGCCATCTTGCCTGGGTCTTGGGTTGCAGCTGCTACTGTCACATCAAAACAGCGCACTAACCTGTTTCAGCCACCATTTTTTTTTTTTTTTTAAACTTAAAAAAATTACTGGCTGGGCGTGGTGGCACATGCCTTTAATCCCAGCACTCGGGAGGCAGAGGCAGGTGAATTTCTGAGTTCAAGGCCAGCCTGGTCTACAAAGTGAGTTCCAGGACAGCCAGGGCGATACAGAGAAACCCTGTCTCAAAAAGACCCCCCCCCAAAAAAAAAAAAAAACCTTACTATTTTTATGTGTATGTGGCTGCATGAGTTTGTGTGCACCACATATGTGCAGGAGTCTGCAGAGGCCAGAAGGTGTTGGATCCCCTGGAACTGGAATTACAGGAGATGATGAGCTACCATATAGGTGCTAGGAACCAAAGTAACGTCTGCAAGAGCAGCAAGTACTCCTGATTGCTTAGTTCATCTCCAGTGCCCCTCTCTCATAATCGTAAAAGCTATAGGCTATTGTGTTTTGTGTTGTGCCTTAGTCTATTAAATTCGTTAAGAATTAAAATTGTTTTAAATGTTTGGCTGTTATAACTATTGCTATATAAGATAGTTCTAGTTTTAAAAAAAAAGCAAAAAACAAACCCAAACAAACAAACAAACAAACAAAAACCCGCCAACAAAACACTAAACTCTTCCATTCATGCATGATCGCTCTCCTTGGAAGATTCTTTTGTTTAGAACTGCTGGATGCATTTCCTTTACAGGAAATTGGTAGCTTCCACAGTGTGTTTCTTGATTTTTTTTTTTTTTTTTCAAGAGCTACTGTATTATAGCCTGGCAGTGGCAGTGCAGATGTGGGGTTGGCCTGCCCGCATTATTCTGTAGCTCTGTATAATTTGGCTTAATATTTCCTCTGAGCAGTCTGTGGGAATGATGTCCTGTTGATGGTTTTGAGGCATTGTCTTTCCTTCTCTGTACGAAGCATACTTTAGAGCAGGCTACCATGTTTCCCCAGAGAAATGTTTACCCAACTCTGGATATATAGGCAAATAAGGTAGCTTAACAAATCAAACATTTAACTAAGTTCGTAAGTTTGTTTTAAGGATGGGGACATGCTTCTTGGCCATCAAATTGCTTGCTACATGGGCTGAGGAACTGAGTTTGATAACCAAAACCCATCCAAAAAAGCCTGACGTGGTGGCACAGCTTGTAATTTTGGAAGTGTGACAGCAGAGACAGATAGATGACTCTCTGGGGCTTACTTAGTGAGGTCCAGGCTAATGACAGGTCTGTCTCAAAAACACAGTGAATTGACTCCTGCGTTGCCCTTTGTCCTTTACATAGATATACACACACATACAAGCATCTACATTAACACATCCATGCATGCATGCGTATACACATTCATTTTATTATTTTATTTTTTGTCTTTTTTTTTTTTTTTTTTTTTTTTTTTTTTTTTTTTTTTTTTTTTTTTTTTTTTTTTGGTTTTTCGAGACAGGGTTTCTCTGTATAGCTCTGGCTGTCCTGGAACTCACTTGGTAGACCAGGCAGGCCTCGAACTCAGAAATCCGCCTGCCTCTGCCTCCCGAGTGCTGGGATTAAAGGCCTGCGCCACCAGGCCTGGCTATTTTTTGTCTTTTTGAAACAGGGTTTTTCTGTGTAACCCTGGCTGTCTTGGAACTCATTCTGTAGACCAGGCTGGCCTTGAACTCACAAGAGAGTTGCCTGTTTCTGCCTCCTGAGTGCTGAGATTAAAAGCATGCATCACCATTGCTAACTCAAATTGCATTTTTTAACATTTCTGTATGGGGTTGAGTATACCATGGTATGTATGTGGTGATAGGATTACTTTCTGAAATGAATTCTTCCTTTCCATCATGTGGGTTTCAGGGATCAAACTCAGGTTTTCAGGCTTGGAAGCAAACGTCTTTACCCACCAAGTCATCTCCCTGACCCCAGGAGTTGCTATACATAGAATTTTTGTTCATTAAACATAAAAGCACAGTTGCATCTGAATAGGATACTTTTATTTTTACATAGAGTTAAATCTTTTTATTATTATTATTATTGAAGATTTGTTTGTTTTATGTAAGTACACTGCTGCTGTCTTCAGACACACCAGAAGAGGGCATCAGATTCCATTACAGGTGGTTGTGAGCCACCATGTGGTTGCTGGGAATTGAACTAAGGTCCTCTGAAATAGCTGTCAGTGCTCTTAACCGCTGAGCCATCTCTCCAGGTCCCAGAATTAAATCTTACAAATATTAATATTGGTAAGCCAAATGTGGTACACACACTTTTAATCTCAGCACTCAGGAGGCAGAGGTAGGCAGATCTCTGAATTTTAAGTCTACATAGCAAGTTCCAGGACAGCTAAGGCTATACAAAGAATCCGTGTCCCATACTAACAAAAAGAAGCAGTGGCCACAGCAGCTACAGCTGGGTGTCTTGGTTAGGTTTCTACTACAGTCATCAAACACCACAGCAGAAGCAGCAGCCTGTAGAACAGAGGGTTCATTTCAGCGCCCAACTCTGTGGTCACACTTCATCACCAAGGGAAGAACAGGGCAGGAACCAGGAGGCAAGAATGGATGCAGACGCCATGAAAGAGACCTTCCTTCTGGCTTGCTTCTTAAGCACCCAGGAATACTAGCCCAGGATGGCTATGTTTATAGTTGGTCTCTTCCACTTCAGTCATCAACCAAGAAAATGCACCAGAGGCCATTCTGATAGAGGCCTAAAATGACCCTAGATTGTGTCTGTCAAGTTGACATAAAACTAGCCACCATGCTTACCTTTAGAGTAATCA
Organism: Mus pahari; assembly: GCF_900095145.1. NCBI lineage: Eukaryota > Metazoa > Chordata > Mammalia > Rodentia > Muridae > Mus > Mus pahari. The sequence goes on from NC_034592.1 coordinate 115,369,418, forward strand.
GATAGTTGATGAGGGCAAGTTTCTCTTAGAAAGTGGTAAAGGGTCCTTTCAGCAAAATCTTGCTGGTGTATGCAATAGTGTCTGCGTTTGACATAGAAGTAGTTGCTCACAGTCACCTATTGAATGGAATACAGGGCCCCCAATAGAGGAGCTAGAGAAAGAACCCAGGGAGCTGAAGGGGTCTGCAACCCTATAGGTGGAACAACAATATGAACTAATCAGTACTCCCAGAGCTCGTGTCTCTAGCTGCATATGTAGCAGAAGATGGCCTATTCGGCCATCATTGGGAAGAGAGGCCCCTTGGTCTTGCAAACTTTATATGCCCCAGTACAGGGGAACTCCAGGGCCAAGAAGTGAGAGTGGGTGGGTAGGGGAGCAGGGTGAGGGAGGGTATAGGGGACTCTGGGGAATAGCATTTGAAATGTAAATGAAGAAAATACCCAATAAAAATTGGAAAAAAAAAGATATCAAAAAAGAAAAAAAAAAAGTGGTAAAGGAGTCATAGAGTATTAAGGGACTGGGAATGTAGATCAGTGGTCAGGCCCTAGATTCAATCTCCATTACTACAAAAACAATAATGGAACAGTTTCAGCCTGTTGAATTAATGGGATGAGATAGCAATAATGCTATCAGAGAGATACCAGATACATTCCGTAGCTTCTGATAGAGGAGTCTTCTAGGAAAATCCCACTCGCAAGTTATCAGAATTTTCGATTGTAAAGGCTAATTGACAGGAAATTGAAAGGACAAAAGAATACACTAAAAAACCACCACTGGACCAATAGCCTGGCTGCTTCCGTAAATATGTGGCTCAGAGATGCTTCGCTTCACCCATTAGACAGGGAGTGGGAAGGGAAGGTAGAGATAGGGAGGAAGGAAAACTACTCAATACATAATGACTTAAAGAAGATTAATGATTTCTGAACTTTATTGAATATTGAGCCCATCAGGCTTATGAAGAAAAATAAATAAAATTAATGGACATATTTGGATACTTTTAATTTTTTTTATTTTGGCAAGAGATATGGTCTTAGCCGGGTGTGGTGAGAGCCAGCATGCCTTTTTCTTTTTATTCCAGTATTGAGAAGGCAGATCTCTCTGAGTTTGAGGAAAGCCTGGTCTACATAGTGAGTTTCAGGAGTGAGACCCTGTCTTAAAGAAACAAAACAAACAGACAGACAGAAACCTAGAATAAAGGAGAGGTGTGTTCTTGCTGTGTTCAGACTTGCTCTGAATTCTCAAACCATCCTCTACAAGGCCTTAGTAGCTGGAACTATAGGCACACTCCTTAGGCTCTTTGAGAGTGGGTCCTTATTGTACTGTAAATAAACTCAACTTTCTTTAACACTCTCTTTTCCTTTTTAAGAGTCTTACTGTACAGTATTGGCTGTCTTGGAGCTCATAGAGATTTACCTGCTTCTGTCTTGCTAATGCTGGAATTAAAGGTGTAAACTACAATGCAAGGCTGAACTGCTGTCTTTGTTGTTTGTCTTAAAGATTTTTATTTTGCTTTTTTGTGCATGGGCCAGTGGCTGCAGAGACCAGAAGAGGGTGCTGGATTCATTGGAGCTGGAGTTCTAGGCAAATTATGAGACATTCAATGGATGCTGGGAAATGAACTCTGGTCCTCTGTAAGAGAGTGAGCGTCTTAATTGCCGAGCCATCTCTCCAGTCCTGAACACTTTTCCTTACAGTTCCACCACTGAAGTGTTGATTTTTCTTTCCAGCTGCATTTCCATTTGCTTTGTGAGGGTACTTTATCCATTCTGGAAATGAGTCCCATGTCGAGTATGTTTTATAGAAACAGTCTTCATTCTCTTAAGAGTTCAAGAATCAGAAGGTTAGCTGGGCATGGTGGTACAAACCTCAGGAGGCAGAGGCAGGGGGATCTCTGAGTTTGAGGTCAGCATGGCCTACAGAGAGAGTTCCAGGACAGCCACAGCTATACAGAGAAACCCTGTCTTGAAAAACCAAAAAAAAAAAAAAAAAAGAAATTCTATATTTAGAGCCTCTGGAGGACAAATTCAATATATAGTATTTATTCAACGTAAGCTATGCAGTAGTCAGTGTTGCAAAAAGTGCTGCTGTCAGTACAAGCAGGCAGGGTCTTTATGTAGCTCCAGCTGCCCTAGAACTAACTCACTGTGTTCTGCCTGGCCTTGAATCCACCTGCCTCTGCCTGCTGAGTGCTGGGATCAAAGGCATGCACCATCATGCTTACAATGCTTTTAGGTGTATAGCCAGAAGCAGAATTGTTGGAACCTAAGTCATTCTAACTTTAATTTTTTTTTTTTTGAGGAACCACAATACTTGTATTCTTGTATTTCAGAAATTTCTGTTTTAATTTATAACATGGCAAGTTTTTTTTTTTTTTTTTTTTTTTTTGGTTTTTCGAGACAGGGTTTCTCTGTGTAGCCCTGGCTGTCCTGGAACTCACTCTGTAGACCAGGCTGGCCTCGAACTCAGAAATCCGCCTGCCTCTGCCTCCCGAGTGCTGGGATCAAAGGCGTGCGCCACCACGCCCGGCTACATGGCAAGTTTTGATGGATCTACATAAACAAGTAATAAAGACCTTAGTCATTAAGAACAGCCACTATAATGAACAAAGCATGTTCCTTGCTTGTCACGGAGCAGAGGACTAAAGTGGTCACTGTCTTGGGTATAAAAGTAATGGTGTGTGATCCATCAGATCTTGAGTGCAGTGACACATCCACTGCTCCCAGTGTTCTAGATTGGATGGGGTTGCAGTGAGGGTACAGTTTCCCTCAGTACCTGTCATACAGTCAGTCACGCTTTAGTTGTCCTATAGGCTCTGGACAGTCAAGCTGTGGGCAGAGTGACACTTTATTATAAGACAAGACAAGACTTAATTGGAGGGGTTATGAGACATTTTATTTAAATATTGGATCTGTGTTTTAAAAATATTTACATATTTATTTGTATTTGTGTGTGTGAGAGTGTGCCTGAGATCAGAGGAGGGTGGGGAATTCTCTGGTGACAGAGTTACAAAGGGTTGTAAGCCACCCCCACATTGGATGCTGGGAACTAAAATTCAGGTCCTCTGGAAGAGCAACAAGTGTTCTAACCACTGAGTCCCTCTTTTTGTTTTTTAACTAAATAAAGTATCTCACCATCAATTGCTGCAGAGAGCATGCTACTAATGCTAGCTTCAAAATGTCAGTAGCTTTGACTGACAGGGACTACACGGTTGAAATTTCATGTACTTTGCAGAATGGATGGTTTCTTGAATGTTATGTGAAATTTATTGTGAGGATTTTCGTATGCATTTAAAATGTTGACTGGGTTTTGAGTTAATAGATACACACACACCCTTTGACTGAAACCATGTTGAAGATACCTTCATGAAGTTTGTACATTTGTCTATGTATGCATCCCAGGAAAACGTTAATGAGGAAGGGTCTGCAGATCATGTGACCTTGATCAACTTTCTCCTTTCTGGCCTTGCAGAACATGTAATCTCCCAAGTCAGTTTTCTCCCTGGGTTTGGTGAAAGAGTCATCCAAAGAAGGAAGACTTGAGTGCCTCAGGGAGAACCTGCCTTTCTCTGCATCTGTTTTTGTAGAGAGGAGGCAGTGGCAGTGCCCAGAAGTCTTTGAGGCTTGCATCCCCGGAGCAGGAGCATCCCGGAGCAGTGTGCAGTGACTGTCACAGAGCCCCAGTCTTCTGACACCCAGATCAACTCCAGCTTCTTCTGGGAATCTCTCTGGACTCCTGCAACCCATTTCCACATCTCCTTTCTTCCCCTTGCTCCTGTGGAAACCACTGTCCACGCCCCCAGTAGGTGGCATCTCCTGCTGTCTTCTCAGCACATGGTCTCTGGAGTTGGGTTCTTGTCTTAAATTTCTTCAGCTGCCCCAGGGGTTAGACACACAGGTTTGGCTTTCCTGCAGACTTGGTCATGAACTCCTTTCCCATGGCTGGACCCAGTTCCCAGCACCTGTGGCTTGTCAGGAGTTGAGGTTGAGTTGGTGCTAAATCAGCTGTGAAGATTAGCAACTACTTGGGCAGTGAGAACCTGGCCTCTGACTTAGTTTGTTATGCTTAGTGACTGATGTGTTGTGAAGCACAAATTGGCCTGTGTTTTATTTTAGTGCTGAAGTACCAGGTAAAATATGCATTAATGCTACATTAACACAACCCTAGTGTTTTATTTAAAAATGCTTAGGATTTAAGAAAATCAAGTGGTTCAAATATTTAACTTTTTGGCCTATCTCAGAAGGGTAATTAAAAACCCAAGTTAATAAAAAATATAATTTTGAACATTAATTATTCTGGGTTGGTTAGTAGACAAAATTTAAATATTATTTCTAATGAAAATTTACCAAGATGTCCCACATTAACTGAGTTTATTAAATATAAAATATAAACCAGGTTTAAAATGAAATTCCTTTTAAGATCTGTATCAGTGTCGACAATGATTTAGATATTTCTGCTTAAGGTGTTTTCCCTGTATGGGCTGACTCTAGGAGGAGAAGCCAAGGGATCACTAAGCTGCTGCCCTTCCTCTAGTCAGACATTGCTAGACTCCCCTCTGGTATGCTAACTTTGAGGACTTGAGGCCAGTGGGCTGACTGTAGTCTTTAGTTGCTAGTAATCTGCATTTTTTTCTCCAAGTCAGGATTTCCTGCTTGTCTTGATGCCCTTCAGTTTCAGTCTTTGAGCTCTGTTGAGACTTAATCTTCAGACTGAAGCTTTGCCCTATTGGTTGTTTTTCTTCCTCCTGAGGATTATGCAGGGAGGTCAGACTTCTAAAAGAGGACACTGCAGGTGAGCCTGCCAGCCTGTCCAGGCTTTCAGAGTGCACTGTATCCCGCCATGGGAGGAGGGGGTGGGGGTACTGGAGGTCATGCGCAGGGCCTGGCACATGCTGCCCAAGTGCTCTCCTGCTGAGCCTTGCCCCCAAACCCAAGCTTCTCTTAAAAAGGACGTCTTCTGTCTGCCCCCACACCCCTGTTGGCCCCATCACTAGGGTTTGCATCTGTGGACGTCAGCTTGTCTATACACGGGATTTGGGAATTAAAGCTTCAAAGCACAGAACTCTCTGTGAACAAGTCAGAATTTGCTGCTCTTGGATTTCGCTGTCACGGCTGCCCTTCCTGTGACTCTTTTGTTGAACTATAACAGAAACGTGCACATGCTGTACTTTCCCAGTGACTTTTCATAAATTAAGCACATCTCTGCAGCAGCCTCAGATCAGACAACATTTCCAGTCCCTGGGGAGGCTCCTGTAGGGAGGCTTCTGTGTGATGACCTCTTCTGTTCACTGACCTCTCCCGTGGGAGCCGCCAACCTACTTTCTGGCAGTGTGTGTGTGTGTGTGTGTGTGTGTGTTTGTAACCCAGTAAATTAATTTCAAGACCCAGTGGGTCTCTACTTGGAAAAAAATATAGCCATGTTTTGTCTAATTATTTTTTGTTGTTGTTGTTTGTTTTTTTTTTTTGTTTTTTGTTTTTTGTTTTTTCAAGACAGGGTTTCTCTGTATAGTCCTGGCTGTCCTGAAACTCACTCTGTAGACCAGGCTGGCCTTGAACTCAGAAATCCACCTGCCTCTGCCTTCCAAGTTCTGGGATTAAAGGCATGTAAGACTGCCTGCCTTGTCTAATTATTCTTGAAGTAGGAATTTTCCTCTTTTGTAGATGAAAAAGATGAAGTCCAAGATGACTTGATTTCCCCCAGGATCCCATGGCTGTTTTTCTCTCTCCCAGGTTTCTTCTCCCTGAGCTGAGGAGTGACTTGTTTCGAAGGTCAGTTGTAGCTGTTTCTGTTTCATGCTCAGCCTTTCCCTCTTAATGTGCTCTGGGAATGGATGCTCATTATGAAGGTAGCTCAGTGGATTGCGGGTATTCGCACTCTGAGCATGAGTCAGATACATCTGCTGGTTGCTTCGGTGGTGTCTTGGGAATTTTCTTGGCATTTGTCCTCTGGTCTCAGGGTAGAAAGAACCTGCAGGGACATAGACAGCATAGGCTGTCACCATGCAGAACAAACGCAGTGCCTCTCATGCCTCTCTGGTGTGGTTCATTGAGAGATTCTGTCTCAGGGGTTTAGAATTCTTTCTGCACAGTCTATCCTGTCATCCTTACATTCTGATTGAGAGGCCTACTTCTAACCAGCACCTCCTGGAGTTGCTGAGGTCATGCCCCACAGTCTGTATCTAGAAATTCCTGCTTGAGTATGCGCCGAGGGACTCAATCAGGCCACAAAAGTTTGCTGACTTTGTCAATGCTTCACTGAGACTTAGTTCCAAGAACCTTGAATTTTCAGGTTCTTCGCCCATTGTAGAATTACCTGGTTGTTAGGGCTGTCAGACATGGGGCATAGCAGTGAGTAAAACAAGCTCCCTCCAACAGAGAGTTCATCTTCTTCCTTCTTTCTTTCTTTCTCTTTTCTTTTCTTTTCTTTTTTTTTTTTTTTAGGTTTTTCGAGACAGGGTTTCTCTGTGTATCCCTGGCTGTCCTGGAACTCACTTTGTAGACCAGGCTGGCCTTGAACTCAAATCCGCCTGCCTCTGCCTCCCAAGTGCTGGGATTAAAGGCGTGCACCACCACTGCCCAGCTAGAGTTCATTTTCTATTGAAGCATGCAGATGAATGTTTACTGTCAAGAGCTAATGAAGTTATACAGGATAAAGCAGGTTCTTCTGAGGCTGGGTCTCTCTGTTGCCCATTCTGTTGGAAAACCCAAGCTCACATCTCCCACATCTGACCCCTCCCAGGTAGCTGGTCACTTGCTGCCAGGCCTGCCTCCTTCTGTCTTTGTCTTTTCTTCCTTTTCTGTTCTGTTTGTGGCAGTCTCGCTGTGTAGTCAAGGCTGGCCTCACATTCATGTACTTCCTACCTCAGCCTTTTAGTGCTGAGACTTACAGGGTTGTGGCCACCATGCCTGGATTAACTAGCTGTTTCTTACCACGAGGGTAGCATTTTCAAGTGTTAGCTCTTCCAGGGGCTTTCCAGTGTGTAGTCTAGCTTGACTGAGATGTGGACATGTTTCTGAACCTGTCTGAGAAACAAGTGGAAATGTACCTAGGCATGTCCATTCTGTAGTGCCGGGTGGGAGCACCGGGAACTCTAAAAGGCTTTGTGTTTATTCTCTGTTCCTGGCAGTGCATTAGCTGATGTTCGGAAGTGCATCTTAGCACGGTTATTTCTGTTGTCTTCTTAACTGGGCCTGTTGTCAAACTGTCTTCTAGATATTTATGTTTATATCAGTTGTCTTAGTTACTTTTCTGTTGCTGTGACAAAGTACCACGACCAAAGTTGTTTACTACTGAGCCTGTTTAGATGGCTGGGAGGAAGGGATGAGACGAGGAAGGAGGGAAAGCAGAGTTGAGTCAATCACGGGCCAGGCAAGCACACGGTGACCTCTCAGTCACTTTGCAGGAACTTGGCTGGGGTATGTGGTTGGTCATCAGTGCCGCGTCCTTTGCTAATGCCCCTTACTCCCTTGAAATAGTTTGGAGATAGTTGATAGTCAAATAGGGTTGTTTTTGTTTTGTTTGTTTTGTTTTTAAGATTATTTATTTTATGTATATGAGCACACTGTAGCTGTCTTCAGACACTCCAGAAAAGGGTGTCAGATCTATTACAAATGGTTGTCAGCCACCATGTGGTTGCTGGGAATTGAACTCAAGACCACTGGAAGAGCAGCCAGTGCTCTCACCTACTGAGCAGTCTCTCCAGCCCATCAATTAGGTTTTTAAAAGCTGAATCTGCGCCCTTCCCTCCCCACCCTTAATCTTTCCTTTCAGTACTGTCACTGGTAAGGGAGCCTGTAATGAATTCCATCTTGGAAAGCTGAGTGCTCTTTCTGTAGATCTCAGTATTGATTTGAGACTTTCGGCAGGCAGGGTATGCTAGAGTGGCTCTGCTTGGTCCCAGAATTGATACCCCAGTGTGTAGCACCTTGGCATGTGGAGCATTTTTAACTAAGTCAGAAACAACAGGGTTTGGTGCTTCTCTTTCAGGGCTGCTCTGAGCGCCTAACTCTCCTGATGCCTGGAGGGACTTGATGCAGTTGCCAGCAGAGCTGCTGCTGTAACTTTCTTCTCTCTGACTCCCTCCCCAGCAGCCAGCTGCTGAGCCACATCCCAGGAAGGAGCACTTGACTCCACACAGGGTAGACTTGGTGGGTTAGCACCGACTCTCTGGGCCAATCCCGTGCCCTTAAAATTGCCAGCTTGTTCATGAAGAGTGTGGATAAGCTTCTGTTTTTTGAGTTCTTGATGTTCCCTGGCCTGTGAGTGCCCCTTTCTCTGGAGCTAAAATCTATGTGCCCCTTCTTGTTAATCTATGTAGGGCAAAGAGGAAGTTCACTCATCTTTGACCTTTTCTTTAGACACATGAACTTGTCAAATGGGATTAGTATTGCAAAGGAATAGAAGTATTTCTTTGTTCTTCCTCACAATACCCTCCCCACCCCACCCCACACACATGCAATACACATGCAGGCTTTATCTTTTTGTCCTGTAAGAACTCAGTTCAAACCTACTGGGCTCTCCCATCAGGATCGACACAGGGCTGACTTCTCTTAAGCACCCTCTAGCAGTTTCTCCCTCTGTACTTGTCTCCATAGTGGGGGGCGTTGATTACCCTGGCAGATGGCCAAAAGGCTTGTTTAAGATGACAGGGTTGGTACTCAGCACTAAGGTTATGCTTAGGTTAAGTCTTTGCTCCAGGGGGAGACGTGCAATTTGCATTTAAAGCAGTGCAAAAAACAGTTTGTAAGTTGTGGAGTCATTTCAGCTGCTGGAACTTATGGATTGGACTGTCGGGTCCCCAGAGAGGAGCGAGCTTCAGGGGCATAACTGACCAGTGTGCCACAAGCTGCCACGTGGAAGTGAATGAGAGCCTAGTGGGTGGCGCTGATTCTTTCCTTGTCCCCGCTTTTCTTAAGACAAACTGGGATAAAATATGAGGATTTTAACAAGTATCAAAAGAGAATCGGTGTCTGGTAAAGAAATAGGGTGTGGAGTCGGCTGAGTCCCACCTACCTGGATTCCCAGTCCACAGGGGCTCTGTCCGGCCCTAGACCCAGCTTCATTTCTTCTAAAAGGTCAGACTGTCACATGGGGAGCTTTAAAAGGCCTTTTGAGAACTGGAGGCAACCCTTCATGAAATACTGAGAATTAAGAGGAAATTGGAAGAAAATAGGGGTGTACTGCTGGTTAGGTAGTCAATTTAACAGAGGCTAGAGTCTTCAGAGAGGAAGGAGCCTCAGCTGAGGAAGTGCCTCCATGAGCTCCGTCAGTAGAGCATTTTCTCAATTAGTGATCAATGAGGAAGGGCCCAGCCCATGGTGGGTGGTGCCTTTCCTCGATGGTGGTACAGGGTTCTATAAGAAAGCAGGCTGAGCAAGGCATGAACAAGCCAGTCAGCAGCACCTCCATGGGCTCTACATCAGCTCCTCTTTCCAGGTTCCAGTCCTGCTTGAATTCCTGTCCTGACTTCCTTCGATGATGGATTATGATCTAGAAGTATAAGCTGAATAAAGCCTTTCCTCCCAGGTTTCTTTTTGGTGTTTTCATCACGGCAATAGACATGCTAACTAAGACGGTGCAAGTTAAACAGTAGTCCCACCTAGAAAGAGTAGTGGGCATGAGCTGGCATGAACTGTTGCCGGCTTAGGTCCCTCCCCAGCAAAGCCCAGACTATGACACAGGTGCTTTCTTGCCCACCCACTGTCTCTCTGCTTCCTTCTACTTTGTTTTCTGTTGGAGACAGACTTCTGTGCTGCTCTGAGACTTGTGTGGTGCTGGGCTGAGGGGTGAAAGAAACTGGAAGGCTGCTCAGGGCCACAGTTTGAGTAACAGTTTAAAAGCATTCGTGCCTTTTGCTTGGCTCTTGGTGTCTAGAGCTCTGCATGTGCCTTCACACTAAGTGCTGCCTTTCCCTGAAGGGTCTGTGTGACCCAGAGGGGCCCGTTTCCCTTCCTTACAGAGGATGCTGTTTCCTGTTTACATCAGCATCACCACCCCTCTGGGACTGGCTCTGGAACTGTGGGAGGATGGGTGGAGGCTGAGGGGCTTGCTCTGCTTATCCTGTGCTCTGGGCCCCGGGAACGGGAAAGGAAGGAAGGCTCTTGAGAAAGGAGGGGCCCTGGAAAGAAATGGGGTTTCTAGGAAGGAAGTGTGCCCTGGGAAGGAGGGGAGGCACTGGGAGCAGCCTATTCTGCATGCACTGACCTATGCCCATTAAGGAGAGAGGCGAGGAGGGTTGCAGAAGCTCTGAGTAGCAACGGAGGGAGCCTGTGTGTTGTCCATGTGGATGTGAGCTGGGAGTGGTATGGGCACTGTGTGTTTAGTAGAGTCTGAGTAAGGTCTTGGGTGTGAGTTCAAGGAGGACACTGAGATGCATTGCTGGGGAAGGGCTTTATTTGAAGAGCTCAGGCCATGGCATTAGGGAAAAAGAGCATGGTAGACCTGAAGAGAGAGGGAGACTGGACCTGGGCAGATCACACTGCCCTCAGCAGGCCTGTCACAGACACCCACACACACTCTACGGTGGCAGGTCTGACTCCCAGGTACGGGATCTCAGGAAGAAAGTGAATGTACCTCAGAAAGCATTGGTGGCCACACATTCTGCCTCCCTCCCGAATGGGAAGCAGATTGCCTGGCTGCAGGCTTGTGCTGTGAAACCACCTCCACGTCCACTCTCAGAAGGGCTTGAGAGACCAGGGGCTAGAAAAATGCCTCCATGGTTAAGAGCACTTGCTGCTCTCCCACAAGTTCTGGGTTCAGTTCCCAGCACCCACATGGTGGCTCATCTGTAACTTCATTTCATGGGGATCCAATACCCCCCTACTGGTCTTCCAGGGTATAAGTATTTGCATGATGCACATAATATACACAGACACCTGTTGTGGATGGGCCTAGTGCTGTTCTTGTGAGCCAATCATCTAATGAATAAAGGAGCCAATCACTGGGTGAGTAGGCAGGACTTCCGTGTTGGACAGAAGAAGAGAGGAAGCAGGAGAGAGTTAGTTCCCTTTTTGGACAGGGACAGCATGATAGTAAGATAGCTGTTAGGTTTTCCTGGTGTTACGGTGGATCTGCAAGGATTCCCCACCAGAGGAATCAGATTTTAATAAGGCTTACAAGATTAGGTTTTAGTTGTTGTGCCCAGAGACTGAGTTACCATTGTTTCTGAACGAAGTCTGTGTTTCATTTTCCTTCACGCAGCTCGTCTGGGTTCAAGAGAGAAAGAAAGGTGCAGCAGTAAAGTGAGGGTTTGCCAGAGGTGCACCACAAAGGCGGTGGGGGATTTGAAGTATATGGGGCTGGTGTGGTAGCAGCGGCCAGTGGGAACCTAGAGAGCTGGGTGGAGAGATTGTAGAGTTCTGAGTCAGAGTCTCTGTGAGATAAAAGCAGGTCGGTCATGGCCTGGCAGTGCATGGCCAGCCAGGCTGCTGGGGCAGAGGCACAAGTGTGGGAACGTGCGTATTCATCTTTTTTAACTTTTCCCGCAACAGGTGGCAAACCAACATGTTGGGCGAGAATGCACTAGAAATTTAAGATTATTAGCCTGAGAGAGTTTTCTTTCTTTTCTTTTTTTAAAGTGAGTAGCTGGGTAGCACTGAGTCATGTGCGACAAGTCACATGGGTTTAAGTGCAGGAGTTGAAACAGAAACTGCTGGCAGGCTCTGAGGTCACCTGCTGTGGTGAATGCAGGCTGCTCTGAGTTAGCTGTAGAATAGAAGGTGCCTACTTCCTGGGGCAGAGATTGAACTGTGAATTTATAAAATTGGGATTATTTGCTTTTAGGATAGATTTATATACAGATTTTGTCGGAGTCATGTGGGGAATTTCGCCTGCGGTTTGGAACTAGGATAGGGAAATTTAGTCACTGACTTCAAGTAGAGAGGGCAGTGAACAGGTATTAATAGAACAAATGTCTGTGACTTCAGGCAGAGAGCCAGCCAGATAGATGGTATAACAAGTTGTCGCTTTAGGCAGAGAGCCGAACCATGAGATGATATAAAACTGCTTTACTTGCCTTGCAGGATACTCATATTATGTCTAATGTGGGTCCACGGGAATACTGGGCTTTATATCCTCTTAGCAACATAGGAAAGGCCTAAGTATAGACACAGTATTTTAGTTTACTTCATTTGTTTTGGATTGTTTTAATTTGAACTAGCATAGGGATGTTAGTCACTAACTCCAGAGCAGAGAGTGCAGTGATGATAATCATTGCCTGCTTTGAAAAGATATCGTCTATGTCTGTGGCTCCAGGTAGAGAGTTCAACAGACAGATGTTATACAGGTATTAATAAAATATGTCTGTGGCTCTGGGCAGAGAGCCAAACAGAAAGATGGTATAGATTGTTTAACCAGCCACAGGAAGCTCTTATTCTGTTAATGTGTGCTCAGTGGGAATCTTGAGTGTCCTTTCCTACTTGGCAAGATAGGAAAGGCCTAAGTATAGGCACACACAGTATCTTCATTTGTTTTAGATTGTTTTGGTTTTCAAAATGGGTATGATTTTGAGTTTTGTGGTTATATTATTCCTCTGGGAGAGAGGTCTAAATAAAAGGTGTTCTGATTATGGGCTCAAGGATATGCTGATTTGGGGGAAAGTTTTGTCTTTGTGTTTTTGGAAAAGGTGATTAAGCTATTTACACCTTCCAGAGTTCCATGGATCAGATTTGATAGAGGGAGACCCCCTGAGAACTAGATTCCAGAGAATCAAACAAAAAGGCTATCTTGATGATACTAAAAAATTGTTTTGAGATTTGTGTATCACAGAATCTACAGCCTTGGTGAGTCTCCACCTGAACTCCAGATGTCCTGGAGTTTCAGCTGGATCCAGTCAGGACAGAGACATCAGAGACTAAATCAATCATTGGTGTGGCCTTCTCAAGGCCAACCAACTCTACCCCAACCCCCCCTTAAAAATATCTCAAAGTCCATATTCAGCTTGAAGAAATTATGAAGAGTTGTTTGTTGCCCCAGTTTCCTGAGCTTTGGGGCTTGAGGGGGTTATTATAGATTGTTATTTAGGGAATGTAGAAATGGTCATAATTGAGACAGGGAGGAATAGCTAGAGTTGATTGCATAGCCATAATCTCATTTTGTAGAAATCTTTTTAATTGTTACTAAGTTGAAATCATAGTTTCTTATTTTGGTACAGAATTTATTTTGATGCAAAAATCATGTTTATATTGGTATAAATTTCTTCTATTGATGCAAAAAATTTAAAAGTACAGGGCTTAGATCCAGTCCTTCTATAATGATAAACTGACCTGAGATGATTAAGCCTCAGTTAAGGGCCAAATAGAAAATTCATGGCTCTGAGTTTATTGTTAGGGTGTTTTCAGAGATTTTAGAAAAGTTTTCAGAGATTTTATTAGAAATAGCTGAGAGTAGTTAACGGAGAGCAGTCTAGATTGCTTTATATAGATAGTTGGTTTTCAAAAACATCAGAAATCCACAGAATGTGACAGTTAATGTTACTTATTCACTTGTTGAGACAGATCTGCTCCTAACAGCTTCCCATTCCTGGATTCAAAGAAGCAACTGAGCATCTTACCCCCAGGTGAGGCTGCACATTTGTGGCTAGGTCACCACAGGGCCAAAATTGCCAACCTCTCCTGCAGACCTATACTGTTCTTGAAAGGACATGATTTACAGCTTAGGACAGCTTAGTTCTGTTGAGACAGAATAGGCTAGTCCTTAATATTCCTGTATCTCTAAGGTCTGTCAGATGATCCTGGACCAGAAGGCTGAAGACATGCTCCATCTTCCTGAGTTACTGGGGCTGTATAGGCAGGCAGCTGTCTCTACAATTAGTCTCAGTTCTGGAAGTGGTATTAGGCTTCCTATATGTTTTCAGTTAATGTTGGTCATTCTTGGATTTCTGACGGGGTTGAAAGACTACTTATAGTTGCATAGCCAACCCAGACTATTTACATTGAGAGAACAGATTTGAGAGGATGATTTCCAGATGGCATACTATCTAAAGCCAGGACATAAGTTAAGGTAGAATCATAAGTCTTTTAATTTATGATAGTTGGCAATGTTCTATCTTAATGACATACATCTTATACCTTATACTTTATAGATTACAAAATGGTAGTAGTTGTGCTCTATATTGAGAGGAAAGTTTTGTTTATTAGAACAGAAAGGGGAAAGTGCTATGATGGGCCTGATGCTGCTCTTGCGAACCAGTCCCCTAATGAATAATGGAGCCAATCACTGGTCAAGTAGGCAGGACTTCCGGGCTGGACAGAGGAAGAGAGGAAGCAGGAGAGAGTTAGTTCCCTTTTTGGACAGGGACAGCATGATAGTAAGATAGCTGTTAGGTTTTCCTGGTGTCACGGCGGATCTGCAAGGATTCCCCACCAGAGGAATCAGATTTTAATAAGGCTTACAAGATTAGATTTTAGTTGTTGTGCCCAGAGACTGAGTTACCATTGTTTCTGAACGAAGTCTGTGTTTCATTTTTCTTCATGTAGCTCGTCTGGGTTCAAGAGAAAAAGGTGCAGCAGTAAAGTGAGGGTTTGCCAGAGGTGCACCACAAAGGCGGTGGGGGATTTGAAGTATATGGGGCTGGTGTGGTAGCAGCGGCCAGTGGGAACCTAGAGAGCTGGGTGGAGAGATTGGAGTTCTGATTCAGAGTCTCCGTGAGATAAAAGCAGGTCGGCCATGGCCTGCCAGTGCGTGGCCAGCCAGGCCAAGGCTGAGCGTTGTCTGCTCAAGCGCGGGAGTGTGCCTGTTTGTTTGTTTGCTTGTTTGTTTTTTAATATTTCCCACAACAGACACCAAAGCACACATATAAAAGAAAAACAAGTAAATCCGAGGGGAAGAGGCCCTCACTTCTGGCACACGCACTGGCAGATGTGTTGTGTGCGTCCCAGAGGAGAGTGAGCACATACATGCATTCTTGCTTTAACAGGTAGTCTGTGTGTGTTAGACATCACACTTGCCTCAAGGGGTCTTTGATTTTGGTTGGGCTGCCTGTGTGAAATGAGGTCACACAGGCAAATGCTGCCTTCAAGTAATTCGTCAAGTGCCTAGCCCATTGTTCTCCCTCTGCCCCACCACTTGAGAATGGTGCTCACATTGGCTGGCTGGTGAAGGTCTTTTTTTTGATTTTGACCTGTGTGTTTTGTGTTTTGGGCGTGTTACTGAGAGGTGGGAGCAGGAGCGGCTGATGGGATAGCTACCACAGACTCCCCGGTTTCCCCTAACAATGTGTGAGATAAGGGAGTCTTCCTACTGGAAGACCAGAGAAGGAGACCTGTGCTATGTGTGGTGAACACGGCCCAGCCTTCCATCCCGGACTAGAGCTGCCATCTGCTGCAGACAGTTTTTCTGTACTTCTGAATTTTTATTTTTTTAAAATGTATATTTAATTACTTCTTGTGGGATGGGGACATGTGTGGAAGCCAGAGGACAACTTTTTGAAAGTTAGCTCTTTCTTTTTACTCTTGTGTACTAGAGAATGAACTCGGGTCATCCGGCTTGACAGCAACTGTCTTCCCACTGTCTTTTTGGCTCCACTTCTGACTTAAGAGCCAACAAGCAAACACTTAAAATGTTGGTGGGTGCTGTATGTGTGTTGGTCCCTGGTCTGGCCAGGAGAGGGCATCAGACCTCTTGAGCTGGGGTAACAGACAGATGTGAGCCCTGAACTCTGAACTCAGATCCTCTGGAAGGGGAGGGAGCAGGCTCTCGTCACCGCAGAGCAGCCCCTCCAGTACCTCATTCTGATTTTTCTGCCCAGAATGTGCTGCTTTTATTTGGGGCCAGAATTTGGGCTCAGGTCTGTCTTCTGCCATCGTGGAAGCTGCTGTGGGGTGCTTCCCTTCGACAGCTACTTTCCTGAGTGGAAGGAGGTGCCTGTGGGTTAAGGAGAGGCCAGAAAAACTGCAGGCTCTAGGTTCTTGGTGTGCCTGGACGTAAGGGTGAGTAGCTGAGGTGGCCAGCTTCAGCATTCCCAGCTGTGGGTAGGAGCGCGGTGTTATGAATGGGCATCGGCCTCTTGCCTAGCGAGAAGGGCTCCTAAGACGGGCTCCAGGGTGTTTATTTCAAAGACTTCCTGAGGTTGCTCATTGGAGGCTGGTAAATCCTGGGGAGTTCCCTTCCTTGAGGCCAGCTTCTTCAAGACTTACTCCATGTCTTGGTCCCTTATCCCATCATCCTGAGTTAGTGACAGCAGCCATAGTGCTTTGTGTGTTCTGTGTCTCCTTTTCCTGACTTGAGCCTCAGGATACCTCTCTTTCCTCCTCCTCCTCCTCTTCCTCCTCCTCCTTCTACTTTTTCTTCTTTTGGTTTTTCGAGACAGGGTTTCTCTGTGCAGTCCTGGCTGTCCTGGAACTCACTTTGTAGACCAGGCTGGCCTTGAACTCAGAAATCTGCCTGCCTCTGCCTCCCAAGTGCTGGGATTACAGGCGTGCGCCACCACTGCCTGGCCTTTCCTCTTCTTTTAAGAGGAAGTAGAATCAGGTTAGGGAAGATGTACGTCAGGCTTGGTATCCATAAAAGATTATTTTATTTATTTATTGGAGACTATTTTATGTTTTGGTTTTCTGAGACAGGGTTTCTCTGTCTAGCCTTGGCTTTCCTGGAACTCTATAGACCAAGTTAGCCTTGAACTGAGATTCGCCTGCCTCTATCTTCCGAGTGCCACTGTGACCTCCTGACTTTTTATTTTATATTTTAGGGTTTTACTGTAAACTGATTTGGAAATTCACGGTAGACGCATGTAAGCCTCAGACTCGGTGCAGTCTCCTGCTTCATCCTTTGGGAGCTGAAATCAAAGGATACATGCCACCATATATGGCCAGAGATTCTTAGCATCCTCTCCGGAAACCAGTCCCCACCCTCCCCCATTACTAGCCTTTGTTTTTGTCCTTTCCTGCCTAGGAACCCAGCAGTCTCTGTGAGTCTCCTTGACAACGGGGTAGATAAGTTAAAAATAACCCTGTGCTGGGCCTTCTCTGGTGCTTGGCTCAGTTCCTGGGGCTTCTGGATGCTCCTAGAGTGTGTCTGTGGGTGGATTGCAGGGCGGGCAGGGCAGGTGCTTACATTTTGAAGCCCTGAGGTTTAGGGATCAGAGCTACAATAGCCACCACGTGGCATTATTATCTAGTCTTACTACAGGCGGTTGGTTGCCAGAGGGTGTGAGTGTAAATGTTAACGAATGGAAAGCTGTTGTTGGTGCCAGGACTTCACTTCCTCTGAGAGGAGCAGTCATGGAGGTGTTAGTGTCTGAAGCCTCTGTGACAGTGGAGTGGGACACAGCTCTGGTGCCATTTGCTTCTCTCTCCTCAGGGAATCCCCTACCCTGGACCGGAGGGTATAGATGAGTGATAGGTAATGCTCCAGTCTTACATGAACAAGGCCCTAGGCTTAAGTTCCCAGTACTGTAAAACAAGACAACACACAAAAAGGAACCCCTACGGATGAGGGGGACCCTTTCATAAAGTGGAAATATCAAAGTATTCAGCTATCTTGGTCAGTGGTGATAGAGGCTGTGGCTTCTCCCCCTTGGTTAGGTTCAGGTGCAGGTGGAGCAGGGTTTTCAGAAATGGACAGCTATTTCTGGGTGCTTAGGCTGACATAGGGGTGAGCCTGGGATACATAAACGATGGCAGGCTCAGGGCCAGGCCCTCTGAAATCAGTCACAGCCTCCTCTCTGCATTCTTTGGAGGCCATTTCGGTCTTCTCATACCTCCTCCGGGGCCCACGGTGTGGGGCTGTCAACAGATTGTGCATGGCGTCCCCATCTCTACTCATGTCAGGATTACTGTGGCCCATCTGTCTTGTCACCTCACTCTGCCAGTGCTCTGAGTTCCTTTACTGGGACTCCCGTGACAACTGGTCACTTTCAGTAGTTCCCAGCAGTTTTGACCTTTGCTCTTTGTTTTTGTGTTGTGTAGGAATCAGAGTCCGAAGCAAAGCTAGATGGAGAGACCGCGTCAGACAGCGAGAGCCGAGCGGAAACAGCTCCCCTACCAACCTCCGTAGATGACACCCCAGAGGTCCTTAACAGGGCCCTTTCCAACCTGTCCTCAAGGTACCTGGCTTAGTGTGCACGTGCCCATTGCTGGGTAAGACTGAGGCTTTTAGGGTTTCCTAGGGTTTCCGGCTCAAGGTAATTTTCTCTCCTCCACATACACCCAAAGACTCCTGACCCCCTAAAACCAGTCCTCGTAACACCAGCTGTGTGCATGCATGAGAAGCATAAGTCATGAGATTCCAGAGCATTCTCTGAAAGTGTCCCTGAGTCCCTCCTGTGGGTGGGGCATTGTGAATCCTTAGCCTTACCACTAGCTTGCCGTGGAAACTGTTTTCCATTTCTCAGCATAATATGTACAGATATTACGTGCTGATTTAAAAATGCATTTGAACTAAAACCTATCCAGATTGTTGTGTTGACAATAGGGTGGTTTGCCACATAACTTTGTTGTAGACGAGTCTGGTGCATATTGTGCAGTTGGCACTCGTGGTCTAAGACAGCTATTATTGTGATTTCAGGGCCATGCTGTGTAGACACCAGCTTCAGGGAAACCGATTTTAGCTTCCTCTTTTCAGATAGAAGTGGCCACAGAGGCCGTTCGTGTAGACACAGAAGGGAAGAACACTACCTTCTCTCTGGCTCTCCTGCACTGCCGCCATGCTTTGTTTGAGGAGTGTGCTAGTGGCTTCTGCACCTGCCGAGTGCCGGCTGTGAGCAGTGGTGCTGGGGCCTTGCCCTCTGTACCAGCCGTGCCTCTGCTGAGGTGATGCTTCAGAGAGGGCTGCACTCAGGGGCCCAAGTCCCACCTCCTTAGGCTTGTGCCTGATGGATCTTTCTCTCTACCTAGGTGGAAGAACTGGTGGGTGAGAGGCATCCTGACTTTGGCCATGATTGCCTTTTTCTTCATTATCATTTACCTGGGACCAATGGTTTTGATGATGATTGTAAGTATCATTGACAAGCCATGTTAATGTTGCATTCGGCTTTTCTTGGGGGATGGTCATTTCCAGTCTGCTGCTGACAGTGCCTGGTGATAGGTTGCTTCTGGGACTCTTTGGATGTCCCAGAGGGTTTCTGAGAACCCTCTGTCTCAGCACCTGGAACTTTTCCACGTGCCAGCTGTAGGGTCACTGGCATGAGTGGTGATCCCGGCTGTTGGTTCGTGTGAGACTGTGGTTTGGTTACGTGTGTTCCTGGGGCTTTACTCACAGACTTAGAACATTTCATTAAGCAGTTGCAGGCCATAGGAGTTCAGTCCTCCTGCCTGTTTTAGTTTGGCTTTCGGTTGCTGTGATAAACACCATGACCAAAAGCAACTTGGGGAGGAGAGAAAGGGTTTTTCTGGTTTACATGTCCTGACCACCTCCATAACACAGGAGTCGGGGCAGAACATTGGAGGCAGGAGCTGAAGCAGAGAGCACGGAGGAGCCCTGTTAGCCTGTTCCCCATGGCTTATTCAGTCTGCTTTCTCATACATCCCAGGGCTGCTCAGTGATGGCACCTCCTGCGGTGGACCGGGCTCTTCCACATCAATCATCAACCAAGAAAATGCTGCACATGCTTGCCTACAGGCCAGTCTAGTAGAGGCATTTTCTTAGTTGAGGCTCGCTCTGCTCAGATGTTGCTAGCTTGTGTCAGGTGGACAAAAGTCTAACCAACACTTGCCACCTTTAAAGACAGGTCTAGATGCTAACAGCGGGATGTGAGGGAAGCAGATGGGCCCCCCATCTGTATAGCTTGAAGGTCAGAGAGGGAGGAGGATTGGCTGAGACGTGGAAGGCTCTAGAATAAAAGGTTAATCAGGATACCAGGACTGCATTTTTTGTGTGACATGGAGGGCTGCAGTGCCCAGTGGGGTGGTATGAGAGAAAGCGAATCAGTGGAAGACTGAAGCGTTCCTTAAATGCCATAGCTTTATTGAAGCTGTGACCTGCTGGTTTCTCTTTCTGAAGACCCTAAGAAGAACTCTCTGATGCCTCTGTTTTTTTTCAGGTTATGTGTGTTCAGATTAAGTGTTTCCATGAAATAATCACTATTGGCTACAATGTATACCACTCCTATGACCTGCCCTGGTTCAGGACCCTCAGCTGGTAAGCTCTCTGCTCCATGGGGCAGGCACCTTGCCTGATGTGGGTGATGTGATTTGTGGTGGGTGCTTACAGTGCTGGTGGAGACATTGCCACAGGCTTGCAGGGGATCTTTGAGCCTGGATTGTATGGGCACGTTTGAGGAGACTTGAATAGAGGACTTCACTGAAACAAACAGACTTGTCTGTGACAGATGTGTCTGTGGTTGGGGTTAGCGCAGCAGAAGGTTCCTTGGGCTCCTGCAGCCAGGGACGGTGTTGTGCATCACACCTGAGGTCAGCATGCATTTTATGCTGCAGCCCAGCATGTCACTGGAGTCCTCCGGGAGCTGCAGGTCCTGTGCCAGTGTGGCTGTCTCTGGGACTTGATCTGCTCGTCACTACAACAGATTGTTGAGGTTACTTTCTGTAAGGCACTCAGGGTGCTGTCGTGGCTCGGATCTGAGCTCCTTCAGAGACTGTTTTTTTTTTTTTCTCTCCTAAAAAGGATCATCTAACAGCAAATGCTAAATAAAGAACCGTAGCACACATGATTTCTGAGCCCTTTCCTGACCCAAAGCTCAGCTGTTGGCCATGCTGTTCTAGCAGAGCTGAAGACCCACTGACCGTGAGAATTGCTCTGTGACTTAATGAGCCAGTCAGTGATGACTTGTGCGTAGGCAACATGGTTATGGTCAAGGAAGCTGACACACTCCAATCTGGGCACACTCATTCATGTGTCCCTCATTCCGCAGTACAAGCTGACTCTCACATCCACCTGCCCTCTGGGCTTAGATGTTGTTCTCTTTGTGGCGGTTCTGTAGCTAGACAGCTGTGTTTTCAATCTTGATACTGTACTCAGGAGGCCTGACCTTTCTCGATGGTCACTTTACAAAGAAATTTTTTTCCTACCAAATAAACCCAATAATTAAAAGTTGGGAAAGAGGCTCTTTGTCTCTTCCTGTTGGGGGCTGGGGGTGATTGCTGCAGTGTGACCCAGAAGCAAAGTCGAGGTTGCACAGTGGTGTAGCTCGAGGCTGTCCTCAGGTCTTCAGTTGAAGGGAGGATGTAAACAAATGTGCAGTCGGTGCTGGTTGAAGGAGCTGGGTCACAGCCAGGCTTCGGAAGAGGGATGTCCTGAGATGGAGCCTGATTGCCTAATGAGGTCATCAGTTACTTGTTATAGAAAGAAATGTAGTATGGTAGATGTCAGGGCATGCAGCTTTTTAAAACTTCATTTTTATAAAATGGTGTTAAAACAACAAAGGAAATTGATGGGTGGATGAAGGGGGTGTTCAGAAAGGAAGAGGTAAACCAGAAGCAAAGTAACAAAGCCAAGTGAACTGCTTTTGACAGTGGAGGGGTCTTGTGGGGTGGTAGGGGTAAGCCTAGGGAGGTGGGCTGACACACACTTGGAGGGTCCTGAGGTTAGCTGTGGGAACACAAAAGGGGAGAAACTGCAGACCAGGTTTGTAACGAAGGGAGAGTGGGAGAAAGATGCCACAGGTGTCTAAATCAGTTCTAAAGGGGGGGTGGGCTGGTCTCTGTTCCTGGGGCACAAACTCCCCTGGCACAGTCTTCTCACTGTTTCCAGGTACTTCCTCCTGTGTGTGAACTACTTCTTCTATGGGGAAACAGTGACGGACTACTTCTTCACTCTGGTCCAGAGAGAGGAGCCTTTGCGGATTCTCAGTAAATACCACCGGTTCATCTCCTTTACCCTGTATCTGACAGGTATGTATCATGTGTTTCTCCAGTTCTCTGGGCATTGATTCCTCTGCTTGATTCATAAGAGTTGGTTATAGTTTTGTGATGTTAACTCTGCCATACTAGGAAGTGAGCTGACAGATCTGTCTTACGTTGACTGTAAACTAATTTTTTCCTATGGGCTTTGAAATTAATGCACTGCTTAATTGTTACAAGTGAATTAATCAATGGACTTCTTAGCCAAAGAGAAAGAAATGCAGTATGACTGATTTTATTCTCTCCAACTAGGATTCTGCATGTTTGTACTGAGTCTGGTTAAGAAGCATTATCGGCTGCAGTTCTACATGGTAAGGGGAGCATGCGTGTGTGTGCGTGTATGTGCGTGTGCGTGCGTGCGTGCGTGCGTGTGTGTGTGTGTGTGTGTGTGTGTGTGTGTGTGTGTGTGTGTGTGTTCTGGGGCTGTGTGAGATATTGAGGTTGATTTCTTGGTTTACTTGAAGATCTGCAGAGGCTAACCCATGGGGCTTGTTGGGCAGGTGATCTGTAGAAACTCAGCTTAGCTTTCGTGCTTTATGTGACAAATGAAAACTCGACATGGTTTGTTCTGTATTCATCTAGAGCTTGGAGTGGGGAGGACCGGAGTACTGCAGTCCTTCATCTAGCTAGGCCAGACACAGCTTACACCCGAGGGGTCTGTCCTGGGTGTCTGAAGGCAGGCTCCCGGCAGGGACAGTCACTGCTGTAGGGACTCCATCTGATTCACTGCTTGCCTCTTTCTCAGTGGGACAATGTTCCCAGGCCCAAGAGAGCACATGGACTCACTCACTGGTTGGGTACAGACCCTACTGTGATGTTTCTGCTGTTGTTCAATTGGGTATTGCTGTGTAGCTGAGGGTAGTCTCACATTTACAGTCCTCCTGCATCCAGATTACTGAGATTTCAGGCTTGCATTGCCCATGTCTGTCTTAGTCCTTGTTTTTGGGTAAGACTGTGGCTGGGAAGGACTGTATTACTTCCAGGAGTTTGTTCTGCACTTGTCACTGCCAGTAAGCCCAGTACTAAAGCCCTGCTTCTCAGTAGTTTCCCATTTGTTCCTTTTTCTTTGAAGCTGTTATGGTAATAAACAAGGTAGGAGAGTTCCTTTCCTTCTCTTGCAGTTTGGCTGGACCCATGTGACCTTGCTTATTGTCGTAACGCAGTCACACCTTGTTATCCATAACTTGTTTGAAGGAATGATATGGTAAGTGTGACAGAAGTTTTGCTTATTTTCCCTCCCCGGGCGTTGGGGGTTCTCTCTCACAGGTGGGCCAAGGACCTGTGGGCTGCTTTGCATTGAGTATCTGATTGAGTAAGTCTGCGGTGGCACCTGACTGAATTTCTAGTACATTCCCAGGTGATGTAGATGCCATGGGTCAGAGCCAGACTCTGAGAAGCTCTGTTCTAGCTTTACAGGTGAAGAAACCAAAGGTGAAGAACTGGCAGCAGACTTGATAACATAGGTGAGACAGTCATGGTTTCCTAGCAACGTGTAAACAAGGGAAGTGATGAAGACACACTTGACTAGATAGTGATCGTAGAGGGGCTTTGAAAACTGTTAACCCCACACTTGGCAAAAGAACTCAGGACGACAGGGGTCAAGAGCTGGTAGTTATCTGACCCTGCGGAAGAGCATACGGAGGGAGAGGTAGATGGGAACCTGATTTATTTCCTTTATGATTACAGATAAATAAAATGCCTGAGAATGGGATTTGGCAGTGGGTCAGAAGAATAGTACACTGCTTCTGAGAGTTTTAAGTTATGGTTTCGTCTGGAAACTTGTCTGTTGTTACTCGTGGCTGATTGAAGTTAGGTGCCCTCAGTGGGGTGGTCAAGGCACACCTCGGATGATGAGAGGGGCACTGAGCATTGTGGGTGACAAGCACGCAAGCTTTGTCTCAGAATTGGAATGTGTTCATTCCAAAGAGTGCCTGTGAATGTTAGCCTTATGTACTATATTTAAAACAAGTGGAATGGCCCAGGGAGGCACCAACCAACTAGCTCCTTCTCCGTCTGGATTTTTATTGGGTATATAAAGGGCTAAGTGTACCACTGGGTCAGTAGTAACTAATGCTAATGTTTCTAATGAAGGCCTCATCATAGCTTTGTAGAGCAGAGACTACTGGAAGCTTTGATGAAGGAAGTGTTGTAGGTTTTGGCGGTGAATAGAGTGAGGAGGTTGTCTTGGGGTTTCATTGCTGTGAAGAGACACCATGACCACATTTAATTTGGGCTGGCTTACAGTTTTAGTTCGTCATCATCATAGTGGGAAGCATGGCAGTGTGCAGACAGACGTGGTGCTAGAGAAGGAGCTAAGAGTTGTACATCTTCATCCCCAGACATCAGTCAGAAGGGGACTGTGCCACATTAGGTGTAGCTTGACTTCAAAGCCTGCCTCCATGGCGACTGATGCACATCCTCCAATAATGCTATACCTCCTAATAGTGCTGCTCCCATGGGCCAAACATTCAAACACATGAGTCTTTGGGGGCCATACTTACTCAAACCACCACATTCTATTCCCTGGCCCTTATATGCTTATAGCCATAACATAATGCAAAATACATTTAGTCCCAGCACTTGGTTTTTGAAACCTTAAACCATGTTTTCTGTGACATACCTCCCCCATCAAGGCCATGCTTAATCCTTCCCAAATAATTCCACTGACTAATGACCCAAGTTTCACATATATGGGCCTGTGGGGGCCATTCTCATTTAAACACCATAGGGAATACTAGTGCTAGTAATAAACAATGAGAGATGTTAAGTATGACACTGATGCTGTATACTATTTAAAAACGTAAAGGTAATTGCTAGGCAAAAGTCAGAATGATTTTAGATGGAAGTCAAAATGGCTGTTTTGGGGAATGGTAGAGGGAGTTGGGCAGTAAGCAGCTTTTTTCCTACCTTTTGCAGTTTATTGTTGTGTTTTGTTTTGTTTTGTTTTTTTGTTTTTGTTTTTTTTGTTTTTGTTTTTGGTTTTTTGAGACAGGGTTTCTCTGTGTAGCCCTGGCTGTCCTGGAACTCACTTTGTAGACCAGGCTGGCTACCAAGCCCGACTTATTGTCTTGTTCATGTACTACTTTGTAATGCAAAGGGAGAAAGCTGCTTTTGTAGAATGCTGTCTCAGTCACTCAGTCAGTCAGTGAACACCAGTGCCAGGCACTAGGGATGGCATTTTGGTGTAGATTCCTCCAATGCCTTTTTAGAATATGGTCTCAGTGTGCAGTCTAAACCAGCCGTGAACTGAGTGCAATCCTTCCTTACCCTTCGCAGTTGCTGTTAGAGGCTTGTGCAACCTTAACTGTCAGACATTTTTTTATTTATAGACATCAGTTAAAATAGGAATGTATTTCATTATGCTCTCATATGTGTGCACAGTGTATTTTGTCATTTCCCCTTTACTGTTTTCTCTTACTTCCTTTCCACCTCCCCTGATTCCCACCTCCTCTGATTCCCACCTCCCCTGATTCCCACCTCCCCTGATTTCCCTGCCACTTCCCATGTTTATTTTCTTCTCATCTTAAACCTTAACGAATTATAAACACACCACAAGGTACCTTGGCACTGAGTTATTGTTGACACTCTGAGATCATCTCCGTAGAGTGACTCCTCTTGGGTCTCTCCTAGGTTTATCGTTCCCATTTCGTGTGTCATCTGCAATGACATTATGGCCTATATGTTTGGCTTTTTCTTTGGTCGGACCCCACTCATTAAGGTAAGTGGATCACCCTGGCATGGGTAATGGGTGGTAATGCTTTCTCTGTGGTGTGTCAGTGGATACAGAGGAAAACTAGCTGGTATGTGTCCACGTGGGCCTGTCTTCACCTTACTCTGGGGCTGTGTTAGAGAAGAAAAGGATCAAAGAGACCCTGGCAAATACTTTCAAAAAATCTACCAAGGAAAATATTTTTAGGTAGGCATACTTTTATGGCTTTGATCTTTGACTATCATTTTAATGTGGATTTTTATAAAATAATAAATGTGATAGCCACTAATGGAATAGAAAGAAAACAAAGCTGAAGAACATAGGATAAGAAGCAAGAAAAAAAGTTGAATGTGATATGATTAATTGAAGATTGATTTTTTATAGAATTAGTTGTTTGCACGGTTTTGAGACAGGGTCTCACTGTGTAGCCCTGGTTGTCCTAGAACTCACTATGTAATCCAGGGTGGCTTCAAACAGAGATCCTCCTGCTTCTGTCTCCCTCACACTGGGATTAAAGGTGTTTGCTGTCATTTCTGGCTAAAAATACTTTCCTAAGTAGTCAAGCAGCGGCCCTGAGGTATGGAAGTTCTTTGCTGACATTGACATTTTCTGTCTGCAGCTCTCTCCAAAGAAGACCTGGGAAGGCTTCATTGGGGGCTTCTTTGCGACTGTGGTGTTTGGCCTTCTGGTAGGTGGTAGCTCCCATCTGGATGGGGAGGGAACAAGGACTCACACCATCCTCAAAGGCCTGGGCAGGAGTAGAGAATGTCTTCCCAAACCAGAGACTCTTGCTCAATACTGATCCTTGCTCAAAAGAACGCATTCTGTTACTGACATGGCAGCTTCCAGCTTTCAAGCAGCTGTATAGGGCCCATGTATATCTTATGTGCTTATGTGTTCTTTTATGCCCATGTGCTAGGTAACACTAATATTGGGGTGACAGCAGCAGCTTGGAGTAGGGGGTGAGGTGGGATGTGTTGCTTCAACTCGGATTTTCTTCTGCATATGACTTGCCAAGAGAGGTGCATCTTCTAACCCCTTTGAGAACACCATGCCCTGCTACTGATCCTCAGTCCCTCCCTTTTCTAGTGTGGCTGGCTGTCACTGTACTTCCCACACCCCCACCATGGCTTCCATGTAGCCCTGAGTTTAGAGATTCTTAGCATAGTAGGGCAGGGCTTCCCAGGTGGGAAGAATTGTCTTACAGCTCTTTGTTCAGCTCTTTCCTGGACTTTTTCAAGGTCTTTGTGTCTGGATACATGTATTTGTGTGTGTGTGTGTGTGTGTGTGTGTGTGTGTGTGTGTGTGTGTGAGTGAGATCTTGCTTAACAGTTCAGGTGAACTACACACATGGTGAAACATAAACCTTTCTTTGAGCCCATCCATGGCTTACAGTGAACATCGTGGGAGGAAGGTACTCTGAGATTCATGGCCCCATCAGGTGTTGGCCAGCCAGGCTGGATGTCTAGAACTGATGTTCTTGCCTGCCCTCTGCTCTTCATCCTTAGCTCTCCTATGTGATGTCTGGGTACAGATGCTTCGTGTGTCCTGTGGAATACAACAATGACACCAACAGCTTCACTGTGGACTGTGAGCCGTCCGACCTATTCCGCCTGCAGGAGTACAACATTCCTGGGGTGATCCAGTCGGCCATTGGCTGGGTGCGTACCCTTTACATGAGTGATGGCAGGGAGGAGTTCCCTCTAGTGACATTAGCTTCTCTCCTCCTAGAGCTCTGAGCTGTATGCCAGGGTAAGGGTAGAGGAGACCTTTCTCTAACTTGATGTCAATTAGAGGAGTGGCTCTCATATTGTGTGGATTCGTAGAGGATCCTGTTTACTGAATAATACGCACCTCTTCCACTGGGCTGACATTTTCTTGATGACACATTAGTGGTTGGTAAAGCCAGTGGCAGTGGGCAGAGTGAGAGCTGCAGCATGGCCTGGAACACAGGCCATTGCTTGCTTACCCTCAACCAGTGCATACAAGCTCGCTACTCCTGTGAATGCCCCTGATGGGACTCTAAAATTAGTAATGTCGTTAAAATATTCCTGATCCTTGACACCATTTTAATATTCTCTGTACTGAAATGGAAAATACACAGAAAGTATTTCTGCCAAATACTGAAGCACAGAGTGTCCCAAAGAGAAAACTTGTACTGTTGTTTAAGTTATGAGCTCAGCAGGCTGCCTAACTCTCAGGATGGGGTTTTGTTTGAAAAGACTTGGGTATGTAATGGATAGTTTTCTTGAAGAATGACATTAAGTCTATCACTTTAAAAAAAAAAAAAGTGGCTGATAGCAGTTGATACCAGTGATAAAAATCTGCATTTCCGGTGAAAACAAGAAGTGTGAGAGCCTGCACCTGCCATTGTGAGGATGGTCGGTGGGTTTCTGGCACGTAGGCGCTGCTCTGACACCACATAGCACAGTTTCCAACAGTGAGCTAGGAGTTCTTCAATGGCCAGTGTATGGTGGTCCACCGTCATGTCTGGGTAAAAGATGGACCCACAGTGGATTGTAGACCAGTGGATAGTGTGAGGAAGCACAGAACATGCGTTAGGAGGATTTCAGATTCCACACTGTTCCCAGCCTCTGTGGGAGCAGTGTGTGTGTGTGTGTGTGTGGGGTGCAGACAGGATCTCACTATGGACTTGGAATCCTTTTGCCTCCTTCTAAATGCTGGAATTGTAAGTATTTGAGAAACCACCCAGCTTGCAGCTATTTTGTGTGTGTCTTCTCTTTGTGTGTGTGTGTGTGTGAATGAATGTATGCATATTTGCATATATACACATATATGTGTGGAGGCCCAAGGTTGATGGCAAAATCTTTCTCAGTTACTCTTTTTTTTTTTT
>NC_034592.1:115398408-115408059 GCF_900095145.1 Mus pahari
CACAATATCATAGTGGTCTATTATTGGGCCAAATGTTAGAGATTTAAAAGTATGGGCCAGTTTTCTTTGTCTCGTTCTCGTTCTCTCTCTCTCTCCCTCCCTCCCTCCCTCCCTCCCTCCCTCCCTCCTTCCTTCCTTCTTTCTGAGACAGGGTTTTTCTTTTTTCTTTCCTTCCTTCCTCCCCCCTTTCTTTCTCTCTCTCTCTTTTTTTTTTAAATACTCAATCTCTTTAGATGTATGAATGTTTTGGGTGAGTGTGTTTGTGCATGCGTGCATGTGTGTGTGTGTGTATGTTCTAGATGGTTGTGAGCCACCGTGTGTGTTAGAAACAACCCAGCTTCTTTGCTGGGACAGCCGGTGCTCCTGACCACCAGACCATCTCCAGCCCTGCAGTCTTTTGGTTGATTGAAAAAATAGAGACCTTGTTTTATTCAGCTCTGAGTTCACTGTAAGAAGCCAGACGTGCACACTTGCTGACTTTGGCTTCACACTTTCTCCTCAGAAAACGGTGAGGATGTATCCTTTCCAGATCCACAGCATCGCCCTCTCCACCTTCGCCTCGCTCATCGGCCCATTTGGAGGGTTCTTCGCCAGTGGATTCAAGCGGGCCTTTAAAATCAAAGTAGGGGACCTCTGCCCCTCACCTCTCACTCCCGGTTGCCCATCTCTTCCCCACCCTGCTCCATCAGCTTGCACCCCTCATACCAGGTCATGCCCCTGGCACCTACTGTGTGCTTGTCTTGACCCATGTGCTGGATTTGGGGACAGTAAATGAAAGTAAAAGTGTCTGGTTTGCTAGAGCTTCTTTCAGCCAGAGACCACATTGTAATTTGCAGTCCTGTCCTGTGGTCTTCTATGCCTCTTTCCATCACCTTCTCTGCCCAGCAGGGTTTGGGTCATGGGTGGATCCATTAGTCTGGAGTTTGGTTGTTGGTGAGCCCAGGCTCATCCTTCCTCTGCCTCTAACAGGATTTTGCCAATACCATTCCCGGTCATGGAGGCATCATGGATCGCTTTGACTGCCAGTACCTGATGGCCACCTTTGTCAACGTGTACATCGCCAGCTTTATCAGGTGCGGAGCTACTCCACTGGTTCCAGATACTCCACCGGATCCAGCTGGGTGGGCTTTGAAAGCATGAGTGTGGTTTTCCATTGTTAGTGTATACGAATTCTCTGAGGTCTCTCTCCCTCCACTAATAGTGAATCCAGGGCTCATAGCACCTCATGGGTAACTGGGCCAGCAAAGCAGCTGGCCCGTGCTCAGGGGTGCCTCATGTTCTGTTGTAGGGGTCCAAACCCGAGCAAACTGATTCAGCAGTTTCTGACTTTGCGGCCGGATCAGCAGCTTCACATCTTCAACACGCTCAAGTCTCATCTGACTGACAAGGGGATTCTGACATCTGCCTTGGAAGATGAGTAGAGTCCTGGGGCCCAGAGAGCTGGAGCAGGATGGAGTGGGGGCCAGTCGCCAAGGCCGCCCGGCTGCTATGACTTAGATAATGAAAAGCTTCAACTCACCGTCGTTTTTTTTTTTCCTTTTTAATTTGTACGTGTGTGGTTTTTAATCTGTATATACTGTCTGTTTATAGTGTGGGCAGTGAGTAAGCTGTAGCTTTGAGTTGCAAAGAAGTCACAGGAAAGAACCATTTGGGTTTCTGAAGTACAGGTATTGAGCAACATGAAGGGCAGTGTTGCCCAGCTCAGGGTGTCTGCTTGGTGGCCTAACCCCTGCCCGTCCAGTTGTTTCTGGGCTGTGTGAGAGATCGTACATTCATCTGTGTCTGATGAGTTGAGGGCTTTCCCACCTGGACAGGACCTCCATGCTCTTGCTGTCCTTGACACCTTTCATTGGGGCTTCTGCAGGCACCTCTGTCTGGGAGCAGTGGAGGGCGGCCTTCTGTAGAACTGTGGGAGAGAGGCTTACTGATGAGATGAGCGTCTTGTCCAAGCCAAAGTTCTGCAGAGGGCAGGAGAGCTTTGCTTACATATAGTTTGCTTTCGCCATATAGACTGAGAAGATTTCAGACTTTTTTCTCAGAAAGCATGAAGAATTTATGAAGTCTGGAAAAGAAGCAGATGTATACAGCAGAGTGCACTGTCCCAGCCCTCTCTGCCCCAGCCAGGCACAGTGGCCTCTGGAGGGTGGTCCTGCAGACGGCATCTTCCGGAGCCGAGGCCTCTGTGGTTGTGCTGTGGGTTTGCTGCTCTGCTGAGTTCTTCTGGGGGAGCCCTAAGAGGTGGGGAGCAGAGGGCTTTTGCTCAGATACCCTTCGCCTGGAAGCCCACTTGTGTTGCTGCTGTGTTGTGTATATAGTACTCTTGAGATGAGCGTATGCGTGTCTGTTTAAAAGTCACCTTGTTTCCTACATGATTTCAGTCATACCGGAACGTCCTCAGAGTCCCTATATCCTGCTTAGAACTGTGGCCAGCCTAACCTGTCAAGAGGCTCGGCTCTTCAAGACTCAGTGTCCACTTTTTATCGACTGTGACCAGTGTAGATGTGGTTTGTACTCTCCTGGGACCTTCTGCTGTGGTCTGTGGCTGTGGTGATTCGTTCCCTTCCTAATCATAAGTTGAGACTGACATGGGAAGGAGCGGTTGACAGGGAAGGAACTTAGTCCCGGAGAGTATTAACTAACCTACAGCCCTGCCTCGGTGTGCCCACTGCTGAGAGGCTGCAGTGACTTCCCCAAGCACCGTGGTCTGTGCTAATTTATTTTCAGATTAGCCTTCCTGTGGCCTCCAACGCTCAGCCAGCCCTCAGAGTGTCCGTCAGAGTGTCCTTCGTGCGCATGGGGGCAGGGGCGGGCAGCTCCTTGTCTCTCAGCCTTGACTGACTTGTCAGCATTGGGGGCTTTTGTTCTCAGCTCCTGGGCTGCACTGAACACAGCGCTGCTGCCTTCAGTCTGGTTCTGGCCATGAGGCCCTGAGTAGGAGCTTTGCCCTTAGGGTTCTCCTCTGACTTGCCCTCAAAGTTCACCAATTCGGAAACTATGGAGAAGTTCCTGTCACTATCCTGCCCCTGTTGCTATCAAGTCATGTCATGGGCACCTGAAAAAGGAAATAAATACACTGAGGTGTATTTTACAATTGCTCCTTAGATTCTCGGTCGAGATTGGGAGCAGCACTGCACTTTTCTGATTGAAAAATGGCCTTGCATCAGTAAACTAGGTAGAGAAGGGCACAGCCCGCCCCAGCAGCCACGACTCACGCTCGGGCAGCAGCCGCAGAGGCTCGAGGAAGCTGCTGTCCACGACACTGAAACCCAGTGCTCACTGGAGCTGCCAGCCACAGGTTTCTATTCTTTCCTGAGTTCTCCAGTCTTGTGAAAGAGGAGAATTTCCCAGTCAGGTAGCCAGGAGAACAGTGCCACCCTGCGATTGTGCCACCCTGTGACTGTACAGCGTGTTGTTTGTCCCAGTAAACGGGCAGGCGCAGAGACTGCTTTCTCAGCACCACACAGATCTCAGTGGGTCACATAACTTGCTTTACACTCGTCTGTTGTGTCAGAAATAAAGTGTTCGTGCCTTTCCTTGTCAGGAGTCCCGTGTTTGTCACTTGTTGCACGGTTTTATGTTTCCCGCTGTGTGAGCATAAACACTGTGCAGCTTTCCTGCTTGCCAGCCTGTGTGCCATCTGTTCCTCACAGCCTCTGAGGTGTCTCAGGTGAGAGCCGTGGGGTGGAACCACAAAGTCCCCATCTCAAAGTGTGCCCGTGGGACAGGGTTAGTAGCTACTCCCTGAAGCCCCAACACCGGGAATCCTGCAGTGGTCCTTCCTGCAGGCCTTGGAGCCCTGACCTGGCCAGTCCTGGGCACTGCTTACATGGCTGTTAGCGTAGAACTGGTGAAGTAAGGAGTTGGTCCCAGAAACCAGCCTGACACGAGAACAAGCCAGGGTGTCTTCCTGGAGAGTCTACTCATGGTTGTTCTCAGGAAAACTGAGCGTTCCCTATGTGTGTACGTTTCTCACCCCTTAACCACTTCAGTGTCAAAAAAGTTCATATTGTGTCTTCTGAAAATGAAGTCCCATAAGGAAGTTGGGAGAGAATGCGCACGGTGCACACACATGTACACACACACACACACACACACACACAGAGCCTATTTCATATCCTCAGACTTTCAGTTTCTGCTTTATTACCACATTTAAAATGTATTCTTAATGTACTGTAGTGTGTGAACCAGTGTTTAGCGGTGTGAAATGTGACATGTAATTGTACTCAGGTGGACTGTGAAACAGTGTTTATGGGGTTTTGCCCCTGCTTGCTTTCATCCTGGCCTGTATTGCACAAGAAAACTTGAGCTGTGCATTTCAAGAGAATCAGCAAAGACCTTATGTTGGCCTAATTGCTGGGTTGGCTGGGACCTGCTCTGAAGGGGTCCCCCAGGTCCCCGATTGGCAAGCCAGGATCAGTCCTTGCCTTGCTGTTGATGGAGCTGGGAAGAGGAGGGACCTAAGGACTCAGGACAGAGCATCTCACGCGCAGTTCTGTGTGGTAGTCAGTGTTCCTCATGGAGTCAGCCTGAGGTACATTTCCAGGGAAGCCTTTTCCTCACTACCAGTGTGTGATGTCACAACTAAAACTTGTGTTAGTAACATCTAAGGCCATGTTGCCTTTGTCTTTTAGAGTAATTCCTGGCTGTGCCTACCACTCCTGCATACCGTGCTACGTGTGTTCTGTGCTTTGATGGGGAGGAGGGCAGGTTCCTGTGCAGCCAGGATTCTTGTTCCTTCCAGGGCAGGATGAGAAGGAGGGCCTAAGAGAGGATGGCTAGGTGACTGGTGTGGATACAATACAGTAGGAGACAGTCAGCTAGCTGTGGGAGCACCATCTGGAGCACCCGGAAGGAGCTGTGAGCTGCTGGAGAAGAGGCTGATTGTTGGTTCAGACTTCTCCTCGGCTTGGGTAAAAGAAACACCCTTTCCCCTTATCACTCTCCACAGTTGCTCAGCATCCTGTTTTTAACGAGTATTAGCTTCTGCTTCCGGACTCAGTCTTTGTTGAGTGGGCCACTTCCGGGAGCGTTAGACAGAAATGTGCCGGGGTTAGGCAAGTGGCAGAGGAGGGTTCTTATTTGAGGCTTTGCTAGGCTCATCTGCTGTGTCCTGGGTAGTCCACTCACGTTCTTGCAGTGTGAGCCCGTGCTCAGGAGAATGTGGTCCTTTCTGTTCACTCTAGCTTCCCTCTCTTCAGGTTGATGTAGCGACATTCCCTGGGCTCTGCTGTCATGTGGGTGGAGGCCCTTATCATTGGGCTGCTGCTTTGCTGAGCAAGCCATTCTCTATTTTTCCGAAAAGGTCTAAAGACCCTGGTGTTGGGGGCACTTTAGAGGGTACGCTTTGGATGCTGACCTACCTGTTAGGGCTTTAGGACATGGGGATGATGTTGAGACTAGAAGGGCAGAATATGCGAAAGCCAGAATTTTATGGCCAGTGATCCTCAAATCCATTGGCCATTTGAAGACCCTGTTCTCATTTCTCCTTTAATCAGGTGACTGTCTGCTTGGCTCTTTATCTTATTCTTCAGCTAATGAAGTAGCAACAGTGTGTTACTAATAATTGCAATCATACAGTGCTTAATATGTGCCAGACACAGTGCCGAGGGTTTGCATGCATTATCTCCTTTAATCCAGAAGCAGCTCTGGCTAGGTGGTATGAGCCCATCTTACAGATGGGAAAACTGAAATTCTGTGCTAGAGATTGAGAACAATGTAAAGACAACAGACTTGAGGCTTAGGTAGTGCTATATCTGGTCAGGCTGCGGGCAGCCTTCACTTCCAACCAGCTGCTGTGAGGATTTAGTGAGCTAATGCATGTAAGCATTTAGCAAGGTGCCTGGCACATAGTAAGCACTCAATAAATGGTAGTTGTTTTGTATTTTTAAACTGAGCTCGGCGAGTTTGGCCCACACTGGTGGGCTGCCGGGTATTCAGCCACCACACTCTCACTGCCTGGACCTCGTTGGTGTTCGTGTCCTGTAACGTGACCACACTGTCCTCCCAAGAGAGGCACTTCAGTGGTCCACTGGTAAGAGCCCATAGCATATAGACCAGCCTGACTGAGGGATGATGTGAGGCTGCCCACAGGAAAAAGGCTGTTTGCTCCGACTTGGGGCGTCTGCTGGGCAGCCAGTGCCTGGCTTGCTCTGGCCCCTGCTTTCCCCAGCCACGTTCTGTAGTCTTG
This sequence comes from Mus pahari, assembly GCF_900095145.1. Classification (NCBI taxonomy): domain Eukaryota; kingdom Metazoa; phylum Chordata; class Mammalia; order Rodentia; family Muridae; genus Mus; species Mus pahari. The sequence continues at coordinate 115,404,596 of NC_034592.1, forward strand.
TTGTACATCTCAGGAACCCTCGGTTCCTCCACAAATGGACGATTGCAGAATAGAGCAGAATAGAGAAAGTAAGCCTGAAGCTGAGTGCATCAGCTGCGTCTAAAGGCTCTGCCTGGGCTCCGACAGCATAGCCATTCCACCTCTTCCGTCCGTCCGTCCGTCCGTCTGTCTGTCTGTCTGTCTGTCTGTCTGTCTGTCTGTCTGTCTGTCTGTGTTGTTCTGTTGTTTTGAGACAGGGTTTCTTTGTGTAGCCTTGACTGTTCTGGAACTTGCTCTGAAGACCAGGCTGGCCTCGAACTCATAGATCTGCCTGCCTCTGCTTCCCAGGTGCTGGGATTAAAGGCATGCCATGCGCCACCTCCACCTGGGTTTTCTTTCTTGAACAGGTTAGAGCAAGTGACTATTGAGGACAGGTGGTGTGAATGTTCTAGATTAGCAAAGAATCACATAGATTGTTAGTCATGAATGGAGAAATGTTTAATTCAGTTTTCTGAATGGACACAAGGAATTGGGAGTGTGTGTGTGCGCGTGCGTGCGTGTGCGCGCGCTTCACCTTGATTGAGTGGCACTGGCTAACATGACCCAGGAGATTCCCAGACTGTCAGTAGTGACTAGGTAACTAGGACCTTGGGTTCCAGCTGTGGAGTGTCCCAGGTGTTAGTGAGACCTGTTGCTGGAGTTCAGACACTGCAGCTCCTCTTGTTTTTCTGCACTGTGTTTGCTAGCCCCGCCCCCACCTGATGGACCAGGCAGTCCTTTATCTGGAGGGAAAAGTCTGATGCCAGCAGAGGTCCTAGGGCGCTGCTCTCCCAGGCCCTGGTCAGGCTCAGCTCCACAGCTCCTGGATGGCTTTCCCTGCATCCCCTGAGTACAGTGTTAGAAGGCCTAACCACACAGCCACCTGCCCTAAGTGACAGTGTGCTTTTAGGTGTCACCTTCTCAGCCCTCTGCTTTCCTTACTAGAATCTTTTCTTCACCCACTAGGTTTGTATTTGGGTTCTACTGGCTTTTCTCAGTGGAGCACCAAGGTAGAGAGAGTAAGAATGGTTTTCCAGTGAGTTGAATGTGCACACGTTTATGAGAGTCCTTTGTGTGAGCTTTCTGCTCGTTCCTTGGCTTGTCTTGGGTCACACTGGGCAGGTGTCTAGGACTGAAAGGGAGAGTGGAGACAAGGGAGCCACTCAAAGGTACTGGAGGCAGCAATTCCTTGTCCAGCTCAGGGACTCCTGACAGCCACTGGGACAGCAACAGGACCCAGAGCAGGGAAAGGGTTGAGAGTCACACAACCAAAGGTAGACTCAGACCAGTTCAGTGCTCCTGGTAGCCATGGGGACCAGAAAACAGCTTAGGAAATCTATCCATCCTAGGAGTTGTGGGGAGCTCATTGGCCCTTCTAGAGTCTGTGTGAACCCAACTCTCCACTGAACTTTAAACACCTTCCAAACAGCAGCAGGGACCACAGTGGCAGACAGGGCAGTGTCCCAGGCAGTTTCTCAGCCTCGTCTGTTGTGTGGAGGGAAGGCTGAATTCAATTATCTCACAGAGCCTGACTGCTTTCCTGCCCTCAGACCTGGGCACTGGGCCTCAGCCCCTGACTGTGTGGAATCCATGGGATCCTTGGGACACTCCCCAGACAGACAGGCGTGTGCGAGTGTGTTCTGTCATGCAGCCTCAGCCTGGGCTAAACCAGTCAGTGTTTTCACCACGTCCGACCTTTCTCTCTGCACTTAGGATTGGTGTTTAACACACTTGTAGATTTCTTTCAACACAGTATAAGAATGTGATATATTGTATATTGGAAAGTATTTACCTTATTTATATACCTGAATGTTCCTATTAAACAAATAAACATACTAAGTTCTAGATTGTGTGTGGTTTTTGATGGGAGAAGCCCTTTTAAAAAGTTATTATTTTATGTGTATAGATGTTTTACCTACATGTGTATGTGTAACATGTATGTGCCTGTTGCCCAGACAAGCCAAAAGAGGGCATCAAATGCTCCCGAAACTGGAATTACAGGTGGGTGTTGGGAACTGAACCTGGGTCCCCAGAAGAGCAACCAGTGCTTTTAATCACTGAGCCATCTCTGCTCCTGAGAGGTTAGTTTCTATGTTTGTTTTTAGACAGTCTTCCTATGTAGGCTGGCCTGGTGTGGTATGTGTTTTGGGGTCCAGCTGTGGTTCCACATCCTCCATTTCCTCTGTCTCAGTATCCAGACACTGCCACACACCAGGCTGGAAGGATGAAGCAGAATCCGTGTGCGAGTGAATGAAGGGGGTGGTGTGTCAGGGCTTGGGGACAGGCAGGTTGGGGAGAAGGCCTCCAAGGGTCTTCTTAGTGTTACAGCTTTTAGGTGTAGGCCTTCTCCGATGATCTCAATGAAATGGCTGTGGGTTTGCTTGAATTCAGAGATTCTCAAACCTGGCTGCAGGTGAAAAATCTCAAGGTGTTTCAGAAAGTTCTAGTATCCAGGCAGCCATGACCAGTTAAATCAGAAATGCTAAGGGTCAGACTTGAACACCATTGTTTTATAAAAACCTTGTTCTGTGGTTCTACTATCAACGGATGAGTAAAAATGGTTGACTCTCCTGGCAGTGAATGCAGTTTTCTTACCTCCTCCACAGTGGCTGCACCCCCAACCCCTGCTGGGACACCTCAGGATGCTCTGATGTGACCCTTCTGGTCTAGTGATGCTCTTCAGGCCAGTGGTGGCCCCTGGTGTAGAGTGATGCGCATCTCTGGTACCTCTGCCAACTCCTTCCCGTACCTCAGCCTTGAGTTTTCTTGCAGTCTAGAATGTTTCTCACCTGTCTCCTGTCTCTCCTTTAGCCTCCTGGCCTTCCTTTGTCCCAAGTTTCTCTTCTTTATTTTTCAGGAGACAGACTGTTCCCCGAGTCCCCCTACTGCTCTGCTGGCCATTGTCCCATATGGATATATGTCTGTCCTTTTGGAGTTTCTCATCACTGTCTATAGTTGCATGTATGCAAGTGCATTAGAGGGGCTATGCATGGATCTTCAGGGATGCTTGTTAAGAGGCAGCTGTTTCCTCCTGTACATTCAAGGGTCCCCTCACCCTGCCTACTCTGGTTTACCATGGTGGTCACTATGCAGAGGACCCAATCAGGAGCTTCGTGGATGCCAGGTGCTCTCCCAGTGAGAGAGAGGGGAGCCATAGGACAGAGAGAAGGCATAGGGAGAGGGGGAGGGGGCAATAGGACAGAGAGGGGAGCACAGGACAGAGAGGGGGGCATAGGACAGAGAGGGGCATAGGACAGAGAGGGGGCATAGGAAGAGGGGGAAGGGGCCTAGGACAGAGGGGGGGCATAGGACAGAGGGGGCATAGGACAGGGGGCTCCTCTTGGCACAAGCACAGGAAAGCAGATGCTGTCTGAAAGCATTAAGGTTAAGTGTGCTGCTTGCTGGTAGTCAGACACCTGGGAGGGAGGGAGGGAGGGAGGGGCTTG
>NC_034592.1:115408145-115421038 GCF_900095145.1 Mus pahari
GACACCTGGGAGGGAGGGAGGGAGGGAGGGAGGGAGGGAGGGAGGGAGGAGAGAATTGTAAGTCTGAGGTTGTCCCTGGCTGTGTGGGAGACCCTGTCTCTAAAAGCCATAGAATGTTAAACATCCAGTTTCCTGTAGAAATAATGTTTCAGGCTGGTGAGATGGCTCAGCGGGTGAGAACACTGACTGCTCTTCCAAAGGTCCTGAGTTCAAATCCCAACAACCACATAGTGGCTCACAACCATCTGTAATGAGATCTGATGCCCTCTTCTGGTGTGTCTGAAGACTGCAACAATATACTTGGATACCAGGACAGCCAGGGCTATACAGAGAAACCCTGTCTCGAAAAACAAAACAAAACAACAAAACAAAACAAAACCCCAAAAACAAAAAAACAGAAAGAATTTCTTTTTCTGTTTCATTATCAGGTTGCGTCCGGCCTTGACAGGGGACTCTCCGCTCAGAGGCCGCCCAGCAGTTCCTGGAGAGGTCATTTGGACGTGGACACCTTTTTTCTGGAAAGTTTCCCTCTCCCTTTCCTTCCTAACACTGTGACCACCTTTAGTTCATTCATAATTTTGAGTTGTTCTAAAACCTTTTTTAATCATACAGATTTCTTTAAAGTCACAGACTATACAAATTGGTCCTACTAAGCTCAAGGCAGGGTGTCTTCAGATGGCGTATATTAAGCACTTAGACATTTCCACAGAAGGTGTTTATTTCTCCATTTAAAGATCTATTATTAGCTTGTTTACAAGTAATTTCAATGGCTTGAGGTTGGGTGTTTTTATGTCATCGACACTAAAGATTTTGTTTAAATATTAAATCTTTCCTAATTATTTAGGTAGAAAGAGAAAAAAACATGAGTGGTTGTCAAGGAATCACTCACCCTACAGGTGCAGACCTTTCACAGTGTGACAAAGGGAGGGACTTCAGCATGGGCTTCAAAATGTCTGTGCTGCCTGTCAAATGGTCACCTGTATTCAGCACAAGCTGTCTGTCTGTCTAGCTACCCGCCCATCTGATTTATCTGTATCAGTCACTTTTCTGTTTGTTATGGTAAAACACCAGGAGAATAGCAACTTGTAGATGAAGAATTCATTTGGGCTTACAGTTGCAGAGGGGTAAGAGAGTCCAGGATGGAGGGGCGGCAGCAGGCAGCAGCCATGGTGGCTGGAGCAGAAGCTAATGGCTCACAAGCACAAGGCAGGGAGAGGAAACTGGTAATGGTGTGGCTCTGAAACCTTTTAGCCCACCGCAGTGACAGACTTCTTCCACTAAGGCCACACCTAAACTGTACTGACCGGGGACCAAGTGTTCAAACATCTGAGCCCATGGTGGGCGTTCTCACTCAGACCACCACACTGTCCATCATCTAGTATGTATGTATGTATGTATGTATGTATCCGCCCAACCACATATCAGTTATTTATCTACCTACTTACCTGTCACCTACCTGTCCACCTACCTATCATCTATTTATCTATTGTTCAACCTATCTCTCAATTATTGTGTATCTATGTACCTGCCTACTTAACCTACCTTTCCTACATTATCCATCTGCCTGCCTGCCTACTTACTTACCTAAAAAGGTATCTGATTCTTACAAAGTAAGAAGACACCCAGAAAGCCAAATAAAGAGAACCAGAGGGACCTGCTGGGATGAGAAGGCAGGGCTACACTATTGAATTGGTTAGTGACATAGATGAGTGTTTTATAGCAATAAAAGAAATGTTTTTATTTTGTATGGAGTCCTTGCTACACAGAAGAATTCTTGAGACATGACCACCTTTAATCCTGACTATTTGTAAAGGCCTGCGGATGCTTGCCAGGCCTTTATCTCTGAGCTACATTCTCATTCCCTATAAGATGTGTATACACATGTACAATTTTATAATATGTACAATTTTGAGAGGCCCTGTAGTAGATTGGAGAACAAGGAATGCCTCTCCTCTGCCTCTGCCCGCCCCATCTTCCATTTGATGGAAATGCTGTCCCTGGTCTGCAGTTTGAGAGGCCTGAGTAAAACAGTTCCTATATGCATGCATGAGTGTTACAGCAATTAATGAAAAAGAAAAGGCTGCATATTTGAAAGAGAGCAAGAGGTGGTATATGGGAGGGCTTGGAATGAGGAGAGGGAAGGGGAAATGACTATCCCAAAAAGCATACAACAATGAACCCCAAACCAGCCAACCAAATCAAAACTGCAGTACCCCTTGCAGCCAAGCAGTGCTGCCAAAGGCCCAGCAGAGGGCAGCGGTGAACCAGGAGCCAGGCTTAAGCACTCCAGCTCAGGACACACAGTTGAGTAGGATCCAGGCCCAACCTCACTGGCTTTTCTTCTGCCTTGATGAGACTGCTCAACCACTCAGCCTCCTCTGCATGAAGTAGAGGCAGCTGAGAAAATATGCAAAGCCCTTGTCCAGTTCCCGGCTAAGGCCATACCTCTTAATAGTGCCATTCTCTTGGCCAAATATTGAAACACATGGACCTATCCTGTTGCTGTGACCAAATGCCCAACAAAAGCAGTGTAAGGGAGGAGAGGGTTATTTGGGTTCATAGCTTTAAAGGATCCGTCTCTGGTGGGGAAGACATGGCCATTTGCTCTCTGATGTGACAAGACAGGAGGCAGCAGTACCTCATGTCTTGTTAGGTCAGGAGGCAGAGACTAGGACCAGAAGTAGGCGGTACCTGACCTTTCGTGCCACCAGTTAGGGACAGAGTACAAGCCTGTGGGGGGCACTCTACGTTCAAAGCATAGCACTCCATGCCATTATAGGGATAAAATACACTTCTGCTTGTACAAAGCTCATCTAACTTCTGGCACACAGTCATTTTCCATAAACGCTAGTTATTAGTCAGTTTCATAAACCTGGCCAGCTGCAGGTGGTGGCTTCTACCTGTGGTCACCGTGCTTAAGAGACTGCGAAAGCAGGAGCATGCTGAGTGCTAGGCTAGTCTGATGATGCTGAGTTCCGGGCCAGCCTGGGCTACAGAGTAAGACTGTCTCAGATATCCCAAAGCCAAAGTCACCACCTCCAGCAAAGCGCTGGGTATGTCCCTTTTGCTCCCTTGGTCTCTGTGGAAAACTTGACCTTTGTTTCACCCCTCACACTGATGTTAGCCTTCCTGTCATCCTTGAGATGACCCTGTTGTGAACAGAGAGTGAGCCCCAGTCTGGACCAGTGTGTAGTACTCCCATAGTGGCAGCACATAGTCTTCGTAGTGGCCACTCTGTCGTGGGATCTTTGTCTGAGCAGAGACTTTCTATGTGTCTGTTACGTGTTGTCATAAACAAGCAAGGAAACTTTAAAAAAGTCAAAGGATTCTGATGCAGTAAGAAGCTTCTAAAGTGGGATATTTTGAACATGAATAAGGATAATAAATGTGACCGGTTGAAGTGTACCTATCAATCACATTTAAGCATGGGTGCCCTTAAAGCGCACCCTTGATCCAGATAGGAAGACGTTCTGATTTCTAAAACGGGAGTGTTGGGAGGACTCAGGAAGCGCATGGGAAAGAAGCGGGATTTCTCCAGCCTTTCTTAACAAGCTATGTCCTGGCCCTGAAACGCCTGCTGCATAAACATGAACCAATCAGCAACCTACAGGGTAACCTTGAAACCGTGAGTGAGGTGACAGAGTGAGGGAGGGGGATGGAGTGACATACATGGACCCAAGGGCTGCACATGTGAGTGTTCAGTGAGGTGTGGACCCTGCCACTGACGAGGTGTGTGCTAGATTAATCAGATATCCACAGGTCAAAAGTTACTTCCCACTGGATTAAAAATCAGTATCAGGTTCAGATGTAAAACTTTCACACTTATGGGCTTTCTTCTCCCTCAAGGACTCGGAGGTGGGACAAGGTTTCTTGTAGCTTAGGCTGACCTTGAACTCACTTCGTAGCCAAGGATGACCTTGACTTCTGATCCCCCTGCCTTCTTCACTCCAGGTTTATAAGGTATTTGTGATGCTAGGCAAGCGCTCTACCGACCGAGCCACATCCCAACCAACAACGAAGCTTCCGAGGTAAAGCGTAGGACGCCGCCTTGTGGCCTTGAAGTATGCAGAGATTTCTCAAACACGCGGGAGTCTATGAAAGGAAACATTAGATAAACTGAAAAGCGGTGTGTTGGAGGCCGTGAGGGATACAATGGTTAAAAATCTGGTTCTTCCGGTGGCATTTCTGTAGACTTGTGGTCTCGTGTTGCTTTATTTGGGCATTTTCTTGTCTTACTGATCTTCTGCCTCTTTATTTTGGTTTCCATTTTTGTGATTTTTGTTTTTTGTATGTGTGTTTCAAAATTTTTAAAAAAGTTCTATCTATCTATCTATCTATCTATCTTTCTATTTTATATGAGTACGTTGTCACTCTCTTCAGACACAGCAGAAGAGGGCATTGAATCCCATTAGATGATTGTGAAGCACCGTGTGGATTCTGGGAATTGAACTCAGGACCTCTGGAAGAGCAGTAAGTGCTCTTAACCACCGAGCCATCTCCCAGTCCCCGTTTCTTGTTTTCTTGTTTGTTTATTTAAAGGGAGAGAGAGAGGGGATGGGGGTGGAGTTGTGTGGGTGGGGAGATGGGAGGAGTTAAGGGGACCAGAAAGCATGATCAGACTCTATTGTGGGAAAGAAAAAAAAAAATCAATCAAAAAGAAAAGAAAAAAGAAAAACCTGGTTCTCCCTAGGTTCAGAAGGTGGCTCCCTGGAATCCATGTAACATCCAGGTGGGTTTGGTGGCCTGCTGGGAACCTCAGCACGTGGGAGACAGGGAACCCCTGGGACAGGCTGTCCAGCCAGCCTGGCCAAGTTCTGGCTTCAGCAAGAGGAAGACTCCCTACATCAATCTTGAGTCCCCCCAGCCCCCCTCACCCCCACAGTGTCCACACGTATGTAAGCACACATGTAATAAGCACACATACCACACACGTAAATACTCCACCTCTGAACTTGGTTCTTGTCTCTGAAGACTATGTGCAGGCCTGGTTGTTTTTCTTTTCTGCATCGCTGGAGCTCTATGCTGAAGAGCTGGTTTGATGGTTGTCTTGGCTTTTTTTTCCTGTTGAGGCTGCAGACATGGTAAGCTAGGGCTCTACTTGAACATTCTTTCTTCTTATACCACTCTTGGGCACACTAGCTCCTTCACCTGCACACACTGGACACACAGTCTTCATCTTGGACGCCCCCACACACACAGCTGAACTGGGCTACATTTACACTCCTTTAGGAACAATGGGACTTGTCTCGTCCCAGCAATGAACATCAAACTTGGGTAGTTTCTATTCAGATGTATTCTCAATATATCTAGGCTCGGTGTGTCCAGCACCCGTGTGTCAGTTCACAACTGCCTGTAACTCTAGTTCTAAGGCATCCAACACCCTTGCACACACAGACATGCAGGCAAAACAACAAGACAAAATAAAAAGTATAAGCAAGTCATTAAAAGGAGAATGTTAGGGATGATCCTTGTTTACCATATACTGCATATGCATACTTGGGCATGTGTACGATTAAAATCAGATCCTTTATGGGAAGGGACATGTGATAGAAAAGTGATTACATGACTTGACCTATCAATCAAAACAGAGACACCCCTACCCCCAGTGTGCTCCTTCATAAATAAAACTGCTCGCTCTCTTTCTTGACCCCTATTAAAAAGAGAGAGAGAGACCTCAAACAATAACTGAGGCCTTCAGTATCTTCACTCACGTACTTTAATCTCTCAGTTGCCTAGCTATCAATAGAGTCCCTTGATACTTTTGCAAATCTGCATGAGTTTTTGTTTCAATTCCTTAAGAGGCCAAGAATATGGAAACTCCTGAGCTCAAACACAGGTAAGACCGATCCTGTGATAAAATACCCTGATGAAAGCAACCTAAAAGAGAGGGGACTTATTCTGGCTGGGAGTAGAAGGATACAGGCCAGCCTGGTAAAGAGGGAAAGGGGCAGGAGCTTGAAGCAGCTGGCCAAGCCATCCACAGTTGGTGGGGACAGAGAGGGGATGTCTACAGCCCTCTGCTCAGCTCCCTCGCCTCACTTACACAGTCCAGGGCTCCATCCAGGAACAGTGCCACGCCCCAACAATCAAGAGAACCCTGGAAGGCCTGTTCGGAGGCTGTCTTCCAGGTGATTCTTGGTTCTGCCAGGTTGGCAACTCCAGTCGTCGAAGTGATTGAGCAATGAGAATCCGGGTGGGAGGGAGAAGCATGCTTCGCCTATGCATCACTAGCTGAGTCCTGTCATCAACACACACTGAGGTTGGGAAATTTCAGTCAGTGATGATTATGAGGCTGAGTCCTATGAGGGAAGGGAGGGTGGAGGTTTCTGAGAACACAGCCAGGGGCATTTAGGCAAATGGAGAAGCTGCTGTATAGGACTCTGACCTAAGTGTTAATATTGAGTTCAGAGGTGGTTTCTCACTCTCTCTCTCTCTCTCTCTCTCTCTCTCTCTCTCTCTCTCTCTCTCTCTCTCTCTCTCTCTCTCTCTCTCTCTCTTCTTCCCTCCCCCCTCTCTCCCTCTCTCCCCCCTTTACCTAGGTATATACTATGGAATAGGTGCAAAGGAACCTTCATCAGGCAGTGACAGGAGTCGGTGGCCTGGAACTGTTCTCTCACTTATGAAAATAACAAACAGAGACAAATAAGTCGTCCCTCGTCCCTTATTAATCAGAAAGATAGATGTTTAAATAGACCACCATAGGGCTGGGATGTAACTTAGTAGTAGAATATTTGCCCCAGCACACATGAGGAGCTGTACTGATAATTGTAAGCTATTACAATACCACGTGGGAAGGTTTATTAGTAGAAGGTTTATTAGGTTTTGAGAGCTCCCCACAATGAAACTTTCTGTGACTAGGGTTTTATTGGCACAATTTGGTTTACTCCCTGTAGCATCTGTGGAAGTGACATGTTACTGTTTCATTATGACACCGAGTCTGAGGAGTTAGTTGTTCAAGATCCAAGATAGTCAGTCCTCCTGCCTAGCCCTCCAAGTGAGTACCACCTTTCAGCTGGGTTGGTGGCTCATGCCTGTAATCTCAATACCCGAGGGCCGAGGAAGGATTACTATGAATTTGAAGCCAGACTGTGTTACAGAATGTGACCCTGTCACAAAAACAAACAAACAAAAACCCTCAAAAGCAATGGCCATAATCTTTCCTTCCCAGAGGAAACTTGCAGAATTGGTTTCTTTTCCATGTGGATTGGACTGGGATCGCCAGGTTTGGCAGCAATGACTTTGCCTGATGAGCCATCGCACCTGCCAGGAACGATAGCTTCTTATTGTACTGTCACATTGTTTCTCAAATTATTTGACACCTGAGGTTAGTTAAAATCCTGTCTGATACACTTAGTATGACTGAGCACTATTTGAAAATTAGAGTATGATTGATTTTTTTGGGGGGGGGGTCATGTGATTAATGAGGATTGTTGATAGCTAGGTCTTAGGATAGCATCTCTTTGGTGACATGTCCCTGCAAAGGGAGGTCAGGATGATGGCTCCCAAGAGAGCAAACCCAATGGCTGTCTTCTGTAGACTCACCTTGAGGCACAGGATAGAAACCTGTCTGTGCTACAGCCACTTCATGGATTGCTAAATGAAAACAAAACAAATCATGGGGGGCGGGGGGATTATAAAATCTAGGAGATGAAGGAGAGTGAAAACACGGAGCAAATGAAAGTCAAATTAAATGGAAAGAAGAAAACAACAATTACAGAGGAAAATAGAGGCTAAAAGAACACTGGAAATATTGGTAAAACTGTAAGCTTCATTCTTTGAAGAGTTCAACTATATTGATAAGCTTTTATCTAGACCAGAGCAAGAAAAAAGCTAAGGTTCTCTAAAGGAACAGGGAACTGATGAAAGGGTTTATTATTTCGGGATTTATTAGATTGGTTTACAGGATGTGGTCTGTGGTGATTGGAATATGTTTGTCCCAGGGAGTGGCACTATTAGGAGGTGTGACCTTGTTGGAGTAGGTATGGCCTCGATGGAGGAAGTGTGTCACAGTGAGGGTGGGCTTTGAGACCCTCCTTCTAGCTACCTGGAAACAGACTGCTCCTGGCTTCCTTTGGATAAAGATGTAGAACTCTCAGCTCTTCCAGCACCATGCCTGCCTGGACGATGCTGTGTTTCCTGCCATGATGATAATGGGCTGAACCTCTGAACCTGTAAGCCAGCCCCAGTTAAATGTTGTCCTTTAGAAGAGTCGCCTTGGTCATGGTGTTTCTTCACAGCAGTGGAAACCCTAACTAAGACATGGTCTGTGTAGATCAACAATGGCTGTCTCAGTTTGTGAGGTTGGATGTCTCAGCAGCCTCCGTCTGGTGCTGAAGGCCTGGAGGATTCCTGGAACGCTGCTGGTGTTCAGTCTAGGAATGAATAAGATGCTTCTAAGTTTGGTCAAGGAATGCAGTACCAACAGGATCGATGAAGTTGCCAGTGAGAGTTAGGGCAAGCAGACAAAAGCAAAGCTTCCGCATTCCATGCCCTTTATTTGGGCTGTCACCCATACTTAGGGTATGCCTTCCAGCTTTAATAGTCTGATTAAGAAGATCCTTCACAGAACAGACTGAGTTTTTGCTTTTTGTTATTGTTTTTGAGTCAGAGTTTCTCTGTCTCATCCTGGCTGTCCTAGAACTCACTCTGTAGACCAGGATGGCCTCAAACTCAGAGATCCACCTGCCTCTCTGCCTCTTAGGTGCTGGGATTAATGGTGTCAACCACCACAGCCCATTGCATATTGGGTTTTAATTGATGTCAGATTCAGTCAACTTGGCAAATAAATTTAGCCATTAAAAGTACTTAGATAGCTGAAGGAATGAGAGGATGTCATTACCATTTTTATAGGGAAAAAAAAAGGTTTATAAGAGACCAATGCACACTAGCAAGTTAAATAACAGACAAAGAGATACAGTAGACAAATTCATGTAAAGACACACAAGCTACTAGAACTTACCTCAGAGAAAATAGAAAATATGAATAGACTTGTAACAAATAAAGATATTTAACTAGTAACCCTCCCTCCTATCCTGGAAAAGCCCTAGATTTATTCCATGGTCATTCAAAAAAATAGAAGACAACATTTCCCAACTCATTTTGTGAGCCCATTATTGTTCTAAAACCAGAAAAATATAGTATGAGAAAAGAAAACTATAGGTCAATATCTCTTATGAAAATAGATACAAAACACATAACTAAAGTACTAGCAACCTAAATTGAGTAGCATAAAAAAGGCTGTACAGCCATGCATTCCTTAACAGTGAACTACTCAGATTATTTTATCGTTGTGTGAACATCGTAGCATGTACTCGCACCAACTATGATGGCGACAACATAACTTGGTAATATAATCTTATGGGGCCTTGTCTTAGTCAGGGTTTCTATTCCTGCACAAACATCATGACCAAGAAGCAAGTTGGGGAGAAAAGGGTTTATTCAGCTTACACTTCCATACTGCTGTTTATCACCAAGGAAGTCAGGATTGGAACTCAAGCAGGTCAGGAAGCAGGAGCTGATGCAGAGGCCATGGAGGGATGTTCTTTACTGGCTTGCTTCTCCGGGCTTGCTCAGCTTGCTCTCTTATAGAACCAAGACTACCAGCCCAGAGATGGCACCACCCACAAGGGGACCTCCCCACTTGATCACTAATTGAGAAAATGCCTTACAGCTGGATCTTGTGGAGGCATTTCCCCAACTAAAGCTCCTTTCTGTGATAACTTCAGCCTGTGTCAAGTTGACACAAAACTAGCCAGTACAATTGACCCCTCGTCAACTTGACACACAAACACATCACTAGTAAGCCTCAACCCTTAGTTTCTTATTCATCCACAAGATCTAAACAACTTTAAAAGTCCCACAGTCTTTACATATTAAAAGTTCAATCCTTTTAAAATATCCAATATCTTTTAAAATCCAAAGTCCTTTTATAACTAAAAGTCTCTTAACTGTGGGATTCACTAAAATAGTTTCTTCCTTCAAGAGGGAAAAATATCAGGGCACAGTCACNATCAAAAGCAAAATTAAACTCCAACTGTCCAATGTCTGGGATCCAACTCATGATCTTCTGAGCTCCTCCAAGGGCTTGGGTCACTTCTCCAACCCTATCCTTTGTAGCACATAGCTTTTCCTATAGGCTCCAGATGCCTGTACTCCACTGCTGCTGTTCTTGGTGGTCATTCATGGTCCTGGCATCTCCAAAACACTGCATGACCCCTTCAGTCCTGGGCCATCAATTGCAACTGAGGCTGCACCTTCACCAATGGCCTTCCATGGCCTCTCACAGTGCCAAACCTCAGCTGCTCTGCATAACCTTCATGCCTTCAAAACCAGTACCACATGGGTGACTCTTACACATTACCAAGTCCTGCTGCAGCACGAGGTACAACTTTGGTTATCTCTGGAACACAGTCTCTTTGTTCTTTCAGAAAAAACTTCCCAGAAGATGTCACCTCAGTGATGCTGGTCTCTTCTTAATCATAGCTAATTTCTTAGCTCCAGCTAACCAGCATCAATAGTTCCAGTAATGCAAAGTTTTCACTTTAGTAGTTCTGGTATCTTGTTAATCACAGCTGATTCTTCAGCCCCAGCTAAGCAGAACCACAGAATCTTCACAATCAAAATAGCAATAGCCCTGATAAGAGTCTTTAATCTTCCCTCTGAAATTTCACAAGCCACACCTCTATCTTCTGCACTGTTCTCAACATTATCTTCCAAGCTCCTACACAATACCCCACAGAGCTTTTAACACCGAATGGACCTTCTAGCCCAAAGTTCCAAAGTCCTTCCACAGTCCTCCCAAATACTTGGTCAGGTTGTCACAGGAATACCACTCTATGCTGGTACCAATTTGCTTCTTGGTCATGATGTTTTGTTCAGGAATAAAAACCCTGCCTAAGACAGGCCTCTATCATATGTATAGTCTATTGTCAACTAAAAATGACATGAATGTGCAGTCAAGTGAGATTTATCCATTGAATGTAAAGTTGTTTTAGCAACTAGTAATTAATTACATAGTAAATTACATGATTATACTAATTGTAGCAAAACATTTGACCGATCCAAAGTGCTTTCTTCTTTGCGATGTCTGTTCTTCTTACTTTTATCCCAAATTATGCTGAAGATTTAACCAACCACTCGAGAAAGAGAAATAAAACGCACCCAGACTGAAAAATAAAAGGTAAGAATATATCAGTTTGTAGATGATATGAACCTGTTCATGCAGGACTCAGAGGAATTCCTTAAAATTCCAGCAAAACTGAAAGTTCTGCAATATACTAGGATTTTAGATTAATGTATAAAAGTTGTAAGCAAATTCAAGATCCAGGGTCTAAAACCAATATATATTCAAGACAGGGTTTCTCTGTTTAGCCTTGGCTGTTCTGGATCCAGTTGTATTTTTGTGTATCAGAAGTGTGCTGTCAAAAAAGTATTAAAAGGGCTGGAGAGATGGCTCAGCGGTTAAGAGCACTAACTTCTCTTCCAGAGGTCCTGAGTTCAATTCCCAGCAGCCATATGGTGGCTCACAACCATCTATAATGTGTCCTGATGCCCTCTTCTGGTGTGTCTGAAAATAGTGACAGTGTACTCATATCATTAAATAAATAAATAAATAAATAAATCTTTAAAAAAAGAAGAAGAAAAAAGAATTTTAAAAAAGTTTCTATTTGCCACAGAGTAAAAATATTTAGGAATAACCTTATTCAAGGTGAGAGACTTATATACTAAAAACTACAAATATTAATGAAATATTATAGAAGATGTAAATACATAAAAAACATTCCATGTTCATGGATTAGAAGACAATCTTGTTCAGGTGTATGCACCATCCAAAGATTTTTTTGCAGATTGAGTGCAATACTTAGCAAATTTTCAATAGCATCTTTAACAGAAAAGTTTTAAAAACTAAAATTGAGTGTCTATGGGAGATAGATACGCTGACTAGAAAGCTAAAAATGAGATAGGTCTCTATAGCTCTGCCTGGTGAGGAGACCTTGGGAAGAACTTGACAATACCCACTTTGGAATGCTCTGTGAAACAGCTCCCTCTCCCTACTGCTTGGCCCAGCTCTGAGCACAATCCTGAGGGAAGGGATTCTAGAACTTCTGGGCAAGGTTATGGAAATTCACTAGCAGAGATTGGGAGACAGTTCTGATGTCCTTACTCAGTTCAGAAAGCATTTTAGAATCCCTCTGGGAAGCACTTACATTCTTGGGTGTATTCTTCAATGATTGTGGAAAAAGAACACACATCTGCTTCTCTCATCCCTATCTCTTGTAAGAATTCAAAGCTTGCTAAAGTAGAGGTTCTCAACCTGTGGGTCCTGATCCTTTGTGGGAGTTCAACAACCTTTTCACAGGGGTCACCAAAGATCATTGGAAAACATTTACATTACAATTCATAACAAAATCAAATTTATAGTTATGAAGTAGCAATGGAAATAATTTTATGGTTGGGTGTCATCACATCATGAGAAACTGTCCTGACGGGCTGCAGCATATCACATCATGAGAAACTGTCCTGACGGGCTGCTGCATGCGGGAGGTTGAGACCTGTTGTTCTAAAGTATACCCACAGCTTCTGTAACTTCATCCTTAGATACTCCATTGGTAACAGAAGTCAGCTTTAAGAACAGACTCTCATGTCTGGAGCAGGCACAGAGGGATTTTTATAGAAATCCAAGTGCTTGCAAAACCAACAAACAAACCAGAGGAAAAGCATGCCAGTTGAACTCTGTTCCCTTTGCAGAGACTGCAAAGTGGCCATCTGTGTCTGGGAGAGCTTCATAAGCAGGGCTCCTTTTCCCTTTCCTTTTCCTTTTCCTTTTCCTTTTCCTTTTCCTTTTCCTTTTCCTTTTCCTTTTCCTTTTCCTTTTCCTTCCTTCCTTCCTTCCT
>NC_034592.1:115421073-115426050 GCF_900095145.1 Mus pahari
TCTCTCTCTCTCTCTCTCTCTCTCTCTCTCTCTCTCTCTCTCTTTCTTGTCCTAATATCTAGCTGTGGGATAAATATGCTTGCCGAGAGGAACAATTCTTTGCTGTGCTGTTGCAAGCCTCCTGAAGGGCTAGTCCTGCACCTTAAACCAAATTAGGGTTCAGCACAGGGATGTCATTGATGTAGAAAACCAAATCTTCCCATTAGTGTTTTGACCAGTAGAAACAGATGTCTCAGAAGTAGGATTTATCATGAACCAAGGCCCCTGCAGCATAGTCTAGGAAAAACAGTCTTCTAATTTCCTGAGGAGAGAGGGTAGAAGCAGCCATTGGCAGGTAGGAGACATTGTAGCCTTTTAGAGTGAGTGCTAATGGTGTCTCAGAGCAAGCTAGTCCAGCTGCATAGAGGTAAAGATTCCCTGGGGAATCTTTTTTTTTGGGGGGGGGGTTGAGACGGGGTTTCTCTGTGTAGCCTTGGCTGTCCTGGAACTCACTCTGTAGACTAGGCTGGCCTGGAACTCAGAAATCCACCTGCCTCTGCCTCCCAAGTACTGGGATTAAAGGCGTGCGCCACCACACCTGGCTCCCTGGGGGATCTTGTCAAGGAATTGGATGAAGATGATGAAGTAAAGAGGAATCAAGAACTGATGTTAGTGGGGTGGGGTGGTATATGCCTCTAGCATGCAGAAAGCAGAGGCAAGAGCCCTACCTCAAACCTGAGGTCAGGCTGGTCTACATCACAAGTTCTAGGCTAGCTGGCTGCATTGCCCACAGAGCATGCAGACTGTAGTATAAGATTTGATACAATGGATGACACTGTTGCTGGTGGCATTCTCCTGGCTTGAGATCCTCATAACTTATAAACAGCAGGAGGATTTCTGTTACTAGCAAGGACTGGCGGAGCTGTTGTAGGAATGTAAGGTATCTGGATAACTGACTAGCTTTCACAGAAGGGTCCCTGGCTCATGTGGACTCAGACTGGAGTACTGTGGTGCAGCTCTTACATTACATAAGGTGCATGGAGCTGGGGACATGGAGATGGGGGATGGAGCCCTTCTTCCTACAGGAAGTCACATCTGAAGAGGGTGCTGATGGACCCACACAAGTTGCCACGTGTTAAGCGGACACGCTAGATTTAGAAAAGAATATTTTATAATCACAATATGTCATTAGGGCAATTGTTGGGCATATTAAAGGCACTGCATTAGTGGTTGGGGTCACAATTAGGTCTAGAAGCTACTATGTAGCTTCCCAGATACACATTGGTCTTTTTGAGGACATTGAACTATTGACCCGAAAAAAGCTATGTGGAAACCCGCTGCAGCTATTTTTTTGCTTAAACAAACTTATAGTAGTGCTAGAAAGCATCACTTCTATGCCACAAAAGGGCAGAAGGGCCCAAAGAAGCAGAGGAGTCGGCCCTTAGGAAAGTGCACTATTCATCAGCATCAGAGGGTGAGGGGAAGCAGCCGGCGACTGTGGAGCCCCCATGATTCAGTGTCCAACCATCACAGTTTAAGTTAGTCAACTTCAAATGGTCTGATGGGGAAGTTGCCATCTGAACTCTAGCTTTGGGCACTTTACTGGAATGGTCAGTTACAGGTGACAATACTGAAAGTTCAATGCAGGTCTTTGTCACACATGAGAAATGGCACACAAGAAAATGTCTGGGTGATTGGACACCATTCCCTCTCTGCCTGTGTTAGCTCACACTCTCCCAGGCACTTCTGGTGCCAGGCTCTTCTCTTACCATTCGTGTTATGATATGAATATATAAAATAACATTTGTGCTAGGCATGGAGGTGCACATCATTAGTTCCAATACACAGGAGGCAGAGGCAGGTGGATCTATGTGAGTATAACGCCAGGCTGGTCTGCAAAGTGAGTTGCAAGGCAGCCAGAGCTATTTAATGAGACTCTATTTCAAAAATACAAAAAAGCGCTCGAATGCACACACACACACACACACACACACACACCACTTCTACTTCATAGCAAAAAATATTCACTTTTCATCTGGTCTCTTCTCATCCCGTCTCTTGCTGCCTCCTTAGTGTACCCCTGTTGTCACATCCCTGGATCAAGTGCCAGCCTTGCTAGCTCACCTCTCCTAACCTTGTCTTCATCTGCAGAGTAAAGCAGTCACTCAAATTTTGTCCCATCTCTAGGGCAGACAAGTATAGGGAATGGTTTAGTAAGCTGGGACTCTACTTGGCTTGGGCTATGTGCACATCCCTCTTTGAATATTACACTTGTCAGCCTGAGAGCCTTGAATGCACTGTGCGTACACATCCCTCTTTGACAGTGAACTTAGCATCTTGTTAGAGACCTAGAACCCCCACTCACTTGAATACCAGGCACTCCCCGCTCCAAATAATGAACTAAGTTTCTTCTCCCTTAATGACAATGTTGGACCTCTTCAAGCATCTATGATTCCTAGCATCTAGATGGAGGCTTACCACCATCTGTAACTCAAGTCTCAGAGGATCAGACACCCTCTTCTGACCTCTGAGGGCAGTAGGCACACATGTGGTGTACATACATACAGGCAGGCACAACACACATAGATGTAAAATAATAAATCTATTTTTTTTTGAGACAGGCTTTCTCCCTGTAGCCCTGGCTGCCCTGGAACTTACTCTGTAGGCCAGGGTGCCCTCAAACTCAGAGATCCACTCGTCTCTGCCTTCTGAGTGCTGGGATTAAAGGAATGTACCACCACTACCTGGCCACATCTACTTTTTTAATTGAATATTTTCTATGGAAAGATTTCCAGTACATCTGACTACAAGAGAAATCAGACCAACAAGGCTAGACTGGCTCTGAACTAATGCACAATAAGATGAATTGTCCTCTTGGTGAACTTTGGGGATAACTCCCCTATTCACCTTTTATGCCTATGCATAACCGAGTGCACATATGATTAAAATACGGTGCATTATGGGAAGGAACATACATAGTAGAATAAAGATTGTATAATTTAACCTGTCATTTAAAATAAAGATGTGCACATGCAAGGCTGGAGCATAAAAATAATAGGGTGAGGGTGGGGGTGTCTCACATGCCTTTTGCTGCTGAATAATGACAGGGTGTTTCTACACCCGAACTATTTTATCCTGTCTAGGCTGCTAATTCTTAACCATATGCCTTGTTACTTGCCATCTGGTCTTGCCCTGGTTTGCTCTGGTCCATGTGTCCTCATGGGTGCTCTCTCATCATGACATCATGGCAAATCCTCTTGGTTCCTCCATAGGCTTTCTCCACCTCTTCCTCTCCTCTTCTCTCCTCTCCTCCCCTCCTCTCCTCCCTCTCTCTCTTTCTCTCCCTCTCCTTCTGGGACCCCATGACTGGAATCAGAAGTCCTGCCTTATTCTCTTCTGCCCAGCTAATTGGATGATTAGCTTTTGATTAACCAATCAGAGGTGATATAAAACAATTTTTACATAGCACCGAGACTAGCGATGCTTGACCATCTTCAGGACTGCAGCCAGATGTCTGGGTATAGAAATCGGCATCTCAACACACAGTACACAAAGCCATCTCCCAACACTGGAGCGATCGCTCAATGATTAAGAGCACTTGCTGCTCTTCTATAGGACCAGAGTTCCCAGCATCCTTGTGGCAGCACACAACTGCCTTGTGACTCTAGCACCAGGTCCTCTTCTGGCCTCTGCAGGTACTGCGCTTAGCATGCTGGTGTGACACTCACATGCTAAAATAAAAATTAGTTAAAATATTTTTAAAAATTAGTAAAAGAGCCACAGGTGCTACACCATTTAGCAATCAAAGTTTTCCTTCTTCTGAACCCCATGAGAGGAAGCACCGAATGACAACCTGTATAGTGCTCTCGGACATATGGCCCACTGCTCTCTCACAGTATGTTTTATCCTGTATGTACTATCACTTGGCTTTGAATAGTTTCCTTACTATACTGCACATCTATGTGTACTTATTTCAATGCTTTAAATACAAAGCCAAGAACCTGGAAGTTCAAGAACCTGCTTGAACCCTCCAGCCCAAACTGGAATCCTTACTCCACTTACAAGGTCTGATTTCGTTTCCTCCTGTTCCCTTCTTGCTCAGAGACCCCACTGGCCTCCAGTGAGCCGCCTTCATGTGTTGTCCACTTACATTTGCTGTGCTCTTGCATTCCTTGTTTGCTTGCATGTTCTGTTCTCTTGCATGTTCTGCTCACTTGCATCCACTATTCTTTTGCATGCTCTGTTCACTTGCATGCGCTGTTCTCTTGCACACCCTGTTCACTTACACGCTCTGTTCTCTTGCACGTGTGCCCTTTAGCATGTGTCAACTTGTCTGCCTCTTCTCCATTGAGCCCTTCTTTCTCAGCAGGCTGCCTGTTTAGCGCTGCACGCACTGCAGTCCTTTCTCTCTTTCCAGATTTTTTCCCTTAGCATCTGTCACTCACATACCACACATTCGACATCACGTTTGGTTTGTTGTCTGTAGCTCTGAAGGAAAGAAGGAGAATCTGCTTCCTAGGTGCTTAGGCAAGTATGTGTCCTGCAAATACGCTAGTGAGTACCCGTGACAAGTGGGGACCTAGAAATGCTCCTTTATGACCTGATCAGCAGCCATGCCAGCAGGCCACTGAGATTACTTCCCTCAGTGGATATCCAGGTACATGGAGGGTCAGCTGCTCTGGTTTGCATCTTGGCCTCCCTTCTCTTTCTGCTGTGTACACACAGACTCCTTCAAACCCTCTGGCCCAAAGTTTCCAATAAAATGATGGATTTGAACTAAATGACTGAAGTTTCTTTCTTTTTTTAAAGGTTTATTTATTTTATGTATATGAGTACACTGTAGCTGTCTTCAGACACACCAGAAGAGGGCATCGGATCCCATTACAGATGGTTGTGAGCCACCATGTGATTGTGGGTAATTGAACTCAGGACCTCTGGAAGAGCAGTCAGTGCTCTTAACCATTGAGCCATCTCTCCAGGCCCCTGAAGTTTCTTAGA
>NC_034592.1:115426245-115428989 GCF_900095145.1 Mus pahari
TTCTCTGTGTAGCTCTGACTGTCCTGGAACTCACTTTGTAGACCAGGCTGGCCTTGAACTCAGAAATCCGCCTGCCTCTGCCTCCCGAGTGCTGGGATCAAAGGCATGCGCCACCAGGCCCGGCGCATTTTCTCCCTTAAGGTTGTTCTTTTTAAAAAAAAAAATATTTTATTTGTTTACATCCCAGCTGTTGGGCCCCTGCAACCCCTCTGTCCTCCCTCCCACAGTTCCTCATTCCACTCCTCCTCCCCCTTGCCTCCTAGAGGGTGCTCCCTTCCTCCAGCAGGTCTCCCCCTTCCCTGTGGCCTCAAGTCTCTGGAGGATTAGGTACATCTTGAAGTTGGGCACTCCTATGGCTGAATTAAGGGAAGGACTGAAGAAGGTGAAGGGGAGGGTGAGCCCATAGGAAGACCAGGGCCCCAGGGAGTTCCCAGAGACTAAGGTTGTGATAGGCAGGCTGGAATTTGCAGGAAGTATGCAGGGGCTGCCTTTCAGTCCGTGACATATTAACTTGGAAATACAGGGAAGAGCAGTGGGAGAAGGAGATAAATAAAAACAAAGCAATTATGTATGAAAATGCCATAATAAAACATTGTGTACTGATTTAAAAAAATGTCCTATGTGTTGAAAAAAGTTGGTAGATAAAGATCTCAGATTCCTTGCCTCACGGTGGTCTGCTTCTCCTGTGTATTCTGTATCGTCTTAGTTACTTTACACGGTGCTGTGACAAAATACCTAATCAAAGCAACCTAAGGGAAATGAGCTTACTTCACTTACGGCTCTAGGGATACAGGCCATCGCGGGGCTAGGGGGAAGGAAGGCGGTAGGAGCATGAGGCTGGCTGCTCACACGGGGAGAGAGAGCAGAAAATGGGGCTGGGTTATGAATATCAAGGCCCATCCCCAGTGACATACTTCCCTCAGCAAGGCTCCAGCTAAAGGTTTCATAGTCTTTCTAAAGGCGCCACGGGCCGGGGACCAAAAGTTCAAACACACGAGGTTATACGGCACTTGACATTCAAACTCCAGCATATACTATCTTCTAGAGTTCTCCAGCAAGAGGGCCCAGTTGCCCTGTGTGGTGTCCTGTTCCTTAGTTCTTAGTCATCCTCGGTAGCTCAACTCCTTCTCCTCAGAGCTTCCTGACATTACTTCCCTAATAGTCTGCTTATATGCAAATCCCTGTCTCAGGCTAATCTTCAGCCCTCTGTCTTCTCCTGAACAGTCACCCACTAAGTACTTCATGCTTTTTCTGGCTGGAGTCATGTCTCTCTGGAATAGATGACAATGCAACTTTTCCTGGGGAGAAGTAAACACTTCTCTACCTATCCTAGAGAGAGCACCGGTGACAACCAAATGACAGCTCCACCCAAGTCTAGCTTGGTGAGCAGGATTTGGGGTGAGGGGTTACTTAAAAGAGTATAGGTGATCCTCAAATAGCCACATCACTGAAAAGTCTCACACCAGCTTGGGCGATGACTTCTTAGCTGCATAAATGAAGTCTTACTCCCTTGGCTAATCTACCACACTGTATATGAGTTCTGTCAACTGCCCAAGACCACACAGCAGAGACCATTCAGCTGGCAGGAAGGTAAAGAGGGAGTACCTGAAACCCCGGCTGAGGGTTTAATGGTCCCTTCCTCCTGGGAAGACATATCAAGAGGCTCATCTGAATAGTCAGAGACTCTCTGAAGATGCGAATGGCTGGTGTCCGTCAGAGGACATCATAACCCATTCTCCCATCTTCTGCTAGGCATGCCATTTTATCAATGCTTCTTTTCACCTCATTGCTGGGACCCCTTCCTCTCACTTCTGTATCCTGGACCAAAATTACTCTGCAGAGTCATTTACTAGATCAGCACCTCTGTCCCCAAGCTGTTCCTGTGGGGAATGTCACCTTTTCCTGTCTCTTGTTAAGACACTTCATAAACAAAATAATAACTATCACCTGTGCATGGCTTATATGAGTTTGAATGTTTCTCAGACTCCATGAGCACAAGATTCATCACTGGCTCTTCACTCAGGGTAAACACGCTCTGTTACCATATAGATGATGAGCTGGCAGACATATAGGCAAATGGTACAAGAAAATGATATTCTGCCGGGTGCGGTGGCGCACGCCTGTAATCCCAGCACTTGGGAGGCAGAGGCAGGCTGATTTCTGAGTTCAAGGCCAGCCTGGTCTACAGAGTGAGTTCCAGGACAGCCAGGGCTACACAGAGAAACCCTGTCTCGAAAAAAACCAACCAACCAACCAACCAAACAAACAAAAAAAACAACAAAAAAAAGAAAATGATATTCTTTTTTTTAAAGGTTTTTTAAAAAATATTTATTTATTTATTTATTTTTAGGAAGATATATGCAGATTTTTAATTTTTAAAAAATTAGATTCTTTTTGGTAAAAATAGAAGTTAAATTTCAAAAAACTAGAAGATATATTGTACTTGTATGTGCCAGGATTTTACCACAATCAGTTCAAATGATTTTCACAATTAACCATTATGAAACCAGACAGTATCTTTATATTTATCAGAAGATAAGACTGCACTTTAGACAGGCACCCATTTATCAGTTGGAAAGCAAAAAAGATGGAGGTTTAACTCAAGTAGTCATATCCCAGGAATTTATGCCTTAAACAACCATAATTATTTTTTCGACTTATTATTTGGTTAATATTTCTTTTTTTATTTATTATTATTTTCTTTATTTACATTTCAAATGCTATCCTGAAAGTTCCCTATACCC
>NC_034592.1:115429379-115431817 GCF_900095145.1 Mus pahari
TAGTATCTGGGTTTGGTGGCTGATGATGGGATGGATTCCCGGATGGGGTAGTCTCTGGATAGTCCATCCTTTCATCTTAGCTCTAAATTTTGACTCTGAACCTATATCATTTCATGGGTATTTTGTTCCTTATTCTAAGGAGGAATGAAGTATCCACACGATGGTCATGTGTAAGTACACTGTAGCTGTCTAGCTGTCTTCAGACACTCTAGAAGAGGGTGTCAGATCTTGTTACGATGGTTGTGAGCCACCATGTGGTTGCTGGGATTTGAACTCAGGACCTTTGGAAGAGCAATCCGTGCTCTTAACCGCTAAGCCATCTCACCAGCCCCGAAAATGATATTCTTTAATAGTCTTTCTTTTGGGGCACTTCCTAAAGATAATATAAGGACTTTGGATCCTATTATTCTAAAAACTGGCATATTAGATTGGTGAGATTACTCAAGCCTGGCGGTCTGAGTTCAATGGAGGGAGAGAATTTACCCCTGACCTCCACACATATGTTATGCTGTGAATATGCACAGGTGAGCACACAATGTAATGATAAACATGTAAAAGAAAGTATTTGATACGATTTTCTTTTTTTAAAAAAAGAAATTGGCATATAGCTTCAAGTTGGCAACCAACTCAAGTGTACACCCAAACTTACACATTTTCTTGGCTCTTCTGCACACAGTCGTGAGCTTCTATGTCCTTGACTAGGCCGGCAGTGTTGACTGCCTGCAAACGTTGAATTGCCTGCCGGGGGTTCATTGAGTTTGCAAATACATGTGCGTTCTCCAGTCCCGTGAAGCGTCATGTTCTTTGGAGCCTGGAGAGTGGTAATGTACTGCTCTCTCCCTGTACTCTGCCAAATGTCTCTAATTAATCAGGGACTGTTAGCCCCTGGGTGGGGCTGAGCACAAATCAGACAGGCTTGCCTCTCTCCCCAGTTGTGAGAGTTAGTGGTTTTGGGTTTTTGTCAACTTGACACAAGCTAGAGTCATCTAGAAAGAAGAAAGTCAGTTAAGAAATCGCCTCCATCAGACTGACCTGTAGACAAGTCTTTGGGATGTATTAATTGGTGATCGATGTGAGAAGACCACACCTACTTCGGACAGTGCCACCCCTGGGCATGTGGGCCAGGGTTGTTTGAAGACTGAACAACCCATAGGAGCAAGCTAGCCAGCAGAGTTCCTCCATGCTCCAGGTCCTGCCACTGGGTTCCTGCCTTGACTTCCCTCAGGGATGTACTGTGAGGTAGAAGAGGAGGGCAAATATACCCTCTCCTCCCCACATTGCTTTAGTTGATGTGTTTATCACAGCAACAGAAAGTAGTCAAGGATGCCAGTTCTCATCTCCTCATGACCTCAGACTAACTCAGCTCATTGAACTCCAGTCACTGGGATAGGGGTAGGTAGTCAAGAAGTGTCATCAGAGCCTTTACCATAGAGTATCGTTCTTAGTCACGGCACTATCGCTATGATGAAACACCATGGCCAAGGCAACTTATAAAGGAAGGCATTTCGTTGGGGGCTTACTTACAGTTTCAGAGGCAGCAGGCAGGCAGACATGAGGTTGGAGCAGTAGCTAAAAGTGCTATAGTGATCTACAGGGAGTAGGTAGAGAGTGAGATCTGGGCCTGGTGTGGACTTTTAAAACCTAAAAACCCAGCCCCTGTGACGACATACCTCCTTCAGTGAACTTATACCTTTCTCAACAAAGACACACACACACACACACACACACACACACACACACACACACCACTCTTTCCCAAACAGTTCCACTCACTGGGAAGCAGGCATTCAAACATACGGTCCTGTTAACCTGTCTGGACTAGTGAGCTAAGTCTCCATGGATTAATGGATATGCCAAAGATCTATAGGGGAGTAACTGGGGGACTTCAAGTGTTTGAGTTCAAGAGTAGTGCAAATAAGCACTTCTCATTTTTATTATCAAAGTAAATGAAATATGAGGTGATGTTTACAGTTAGTGTAAGCCAATACAAGTACATCGAGGGAATACACCTTGTATTATATATCTTATTATCTTTGGCTGTGTGAAAAAAGCCAAGAATATTCTTTCCTGGCCTTGTTTGCCTTTTCCACAGATATGAAGCAGACATGCCAGGGGATCCCCTTCATGTCCTTGTTTTCAAGTGCATTCATTTATCATAGTTTATGCAATTCTTTCTCAAAGGCTACCTTATGAGAAGAATTCTGCACTCTGTCCCATCCGCAGTTCACAGTAAGAGTGTAGCTTTCTCACACTGACCCCTACATGGACTTATGGGGGTAAAAGAGCCTCCTAGGCTCATATATTTAAGTGGTTAATCACCAGGAAGTAGAACTGTTTGGGGGGATGAGGAGGGTGGCCTTGGAGGAGGTGTGTCACCATGAGGAGGGTGGCCTTGGAGGAGGTGTGTCACCATGAGGAGGGTGGCCTTGGAGGAGGTG
>NC_034592.1:115432292-115436822 GCF_900095145.1 Mus pahari
GGGTGGCCTTGGAGGAGGTGTGTCACCATGAGGAGGGTGGCCTTGGAGGAGGTGTGTCACCAGCAGTGGGATTTGAGGTTCCAAAAGCCTGTGTCAATCTCAGTCTCCATGTCTCTGCCTGCTGCCTTCAGGTCAGGACGTACGTAGGTCTCGGCTGCTTCACCACTGTGCATGCCTGTCATCACTTTTACCATCATGACGATAATGGACTAAGTCCCAGAAGCTGCAAGCAAATTCTCAATGGAATGTTTTGTTCTCTAAGTTGGCTTGGTCATGGTGTCTCTTCACAACAATGGAACAGTAACTAAGGCAGGGCTATTCTGATATAAACGACCACAAAGGCCTTGTAGGAAAGGTGCCCACAAAAGACGGTAAAGCAGAAGTCAGCTGTTCCATTTCTTCATTGAGGGGTTGCTGAAGGAAAAACCCAGGGCCTTGCATCTACTAGGCGAGTGTTCAGCCACTGACCTACTGACTGCCAATAAATTATACAGGCAGATGCAAATTATAAAGGCAATAATAAGTAGCTTTCATACAGATGCTCATATTACACATATGTGTAACTCATATCAAAACTACATAATGTATACCTATGGAGAGAGTAGGCATGACTATATTCATAATAGGGTTGGGATGGTGTGGGGGCTGGGGAAGATGTTATTTGTGTTTTCACACTATTTTACTTCAGTCATGATGATTTTTTGCTTTGTTTTGTTTAGAGACAAAGTCTCAAAGACTATCTAGATTTAGCTGTACATCCCCAGGGCAGCTTTGAACACACAATCCTCCTTGATCCCATTTCCAAATGCTGGAATTGAGGGTGTGCACAACTGTATTCTACCAACTACATCCTTTATGAATAGAGAGGTAGTTCAAGAAACTCAATGTGGTCTTTCTTCTGATACAGATGGCCTGAAGCAAAACTCCTCCCTCTCCCAGCTGCCTTTTCTTCCACCTCAGAAGTGGCTCCATGATGCTCACGGATGCTCTTCACTTCAGCTGCAGTGGTGGTCCAAGAGATCAGTACTGTGTCAGTAGGCCTGAGGGTTAGGCTCCTGCCTGATCCTTTATCTCTCTGAGAAGCTGCTATGTGCCCTTTAAGTCCAGCCTTCCCCACCCTGCTTTCCCCGGGTGATCTTGTTCCTTGTCACACAACTCAGGGAACTATTTTTTAGTTCAGGCTCATCCCGGTTAACCACAGCATCGCCTCACTCCCCGTACAATGGTCCTACAAGTACTCACACAGCCACAGGTCATGTAATGGTCCTTAAGTACTCACACTTCTGTATCAAAAAGCAAGTCATTGTCAACTGTATAGGAAAGGATAACAAAAACCAAAGCAATTCATCTTCTCTCTACACAACACAGCAGAAATCAGTAGTGACGTGAGGAGTCCCTACCACACTCCAGCCATCAGCCAGCTTCAGGGCAAAGCGCTTTTATGAAGCTATTGCCCAGCAAGATGCTCCCACACCCACCACACCATTTCAGAGGGAATATGCCCTAGAAACAGAAGACAACAAGCATGCCTCCTTTAATAGTTTTCTCTCCCACTGTTATTTAAATCATCCTTAATGAAGGGGCTCTCAAATGTATAACTCATAGAAAAATAAAGTCTGCTTCTTGGGTGTGGGAAACACACTAATGAGATGTCTGACTGAGTGTTAGCAGCAATTCTAGCAAACAAAGTGCACCAGGATAAATAGTCCTAAAAGCCTCTGGGCACTGGGAAAAATGCACCGTGGGCAGCGTTCCTCAGCAAGATTACGAAAAGAGACTCCCAGCCCAACAAAGCATTTTAATTTTTTTTTGGGTAAATTGTAATTTTTTAATTGGAAAACAATATATATAACTTGAAATGGATTTGAGGCAAATTGTACCATAAGCAGATTTTCTTTAAGTGGCTAAACAAAGTTTAAAGAGCAAGTAACAATAAAAGAAAGTATTTCTGGTACAATACCAGCAGTACAAAAAGAATAGTGTCCGAGTACCTGGATAAAACACCCATTTTGCAATAGTGCAACTTTTAAGTACATGTTGTTGACTGTCCACAGTCCACGCAGAGTTACAGCTCCATACTTCAACAACATGCTGACAGTTCCTAAAAGCTACTTTTAAAAAGGCATAGCTCAGATGTTCCCTCACTGGACCAACTCCATCTAAGTTTAGATGTGCAGAGGGGCTTAGATATACCCAGAGTAAGCCACATGCAACATGTGACTTGATCAATTTTCTAAAATAAGGTTTAAGGACAATGACAGTAAGATAATGGGAAGAAAACATGGAGGAATAAAGTCCTAATTACTATACATGCATATTTTTTGATAGTGAAAGGAAATTATATAAATTTAAGGTTCAAGTAATGTAAGACATAGAGGGTTCCTTTGATGTAAACTTAAGGTTAAAAATTGCCCAGGCGGGCCCAGGCTGCCTTGAAACTAGAATCAATTAGCCACAAAGATAAGATAAGGAATGCAGGAACTGGTCTGAGCCATCTTGGCTGACTCAACAGCCATCTGGCAGGAAGTCACCTTCCCCCTGCTTGTTAAGACTCAGTTTGAAGTTATACATTACCCAGATGTACTGTGTCAACCCTGATAGCCCCGGACCCCGGAATTTCCCGCCACCCTAAGCCCACACGTACTATACTGCTGACTTGTAACCGTGCCAATTCTCCCCAACCCCCGACCCATACCCAGTAAAAACCCCTAGCTTTCGAGTCTCGGGGTCAATGCCTCTGCCTCCTGTGTGAGGTAAGCATCGGCCCGGAGCTCCGCCATTAAACTGCCTCATGCTTTTACAACAAGAAGGCCTCTCGTGTTTCCTTGGGAAACCCTAACTCCCATGTCTTCAGGGGGGGTCCCCGAAAAGAGGGTCCTACAATAGTAGGGGGAAACCTTTTACAGATAAGTTACAAACAAAGAAAAGGCAAGTAAACAATTTTGTACAAGAAATTTAACATGCATTTTTTTTTGTTGTTTTTTTGAGACAGGGTTTCTCTGTATAGCCTTGGCTGTCCTGGAACTCACTTTGTAGACCATGCTGGCCTCGAACTCAGAAATCCGCCTGCCTCTGCCTCCTGAATGCTGGGATTAAAGGCGTGTGCCACCCCGCCTGGCTTTAACATGCATTTTAATTTTAAAAATTACATTAGTCTATTTCGTCTGTTTATATCGGCATGTACACACCCCTGTGTGTGTCTCTGTGTATATATGTGTGTCTCTGTGTGTATACGTGTGTGTGTGTGTGTGTGTGTGTGTGTATGTGTATGTGTGTAAGTCAAAGGACAGCTTATAGGAATCCTCTCCTTTGACCAGGTATATCTCAGGAATTGTACAGAGGTCTTCAGGTTGGTGGGAAATACTTCAACCCGCTGAACTATCTTGTGGGCCCACATCTTAAACTTTGGACAACTAGCTGGCATAGATCATTATAACCTGACACAATCCTTTTCCTTCCACACACATTTTACCAACTGCAGAGGACGCTGTCACTGTTCCACTTGAAACGCAGCTGGGAGAAATTTTGCTTAAACAGCCTTCATAAGGACCCGCCTTATCAGTGCAAACATTGCTCAACTGATGTGGGTATTGGCTTCTAACAATCCATCCACCATGCAGACCTTTCCTTGTGTAGGGTCCTTGCTCAGGTACATTTGCCTTCACATCCCCATCCCATAGCCACACTTAAAGACTGACCGTTCTGATGCTACAAAGAGCCCATTCCCTTACCCCAATGGTAGTCTCAATAGCAGCCAGAACCAGCATGTGCAGGCATGAATGAAATGAATCCAGTGGCAGAGAAAGACGTCTGATGTGTTTATAAAAAGATAAATTGTGGAGGGGATATGTTTGGTGTAGGTGTGGCGAGGTGTGGGGGAAGGGGGGCATGGGCATGTGGAGAGAGATGGGGGAAGGGATTAGGGAAAGAGTGGGAGCAGGAGAGAGAGAGAGAGAGAGAGAGAGAGAGAGAGAGAGAGAGAGAGAGAGAAGTGAGTCAGGTATACCTGGCTGTTGCCAGGTAACTATGGGGCAGAGCTTAGACAAAATGCTAACAAAGTCAGAATGCTATCTTCAGTCAGCCTTGTCCCCATTGACAGTCATGTGACATAGCCACACCCTTTTACCTGTGTACTTTATTGGTTCTACAGGACTTAACATTCATTGTCTCAGAGATACATAGACTGTAAGTGCTGAAGGGGCCTCAGTCACTTCTCCAACAGGTCCCGTGTGGGGCTGAATTGTGGTCTAGTTTGCTAGTCTATTGCTGTGACAAAGACTGTGCCCCAGCAACTTGTTAGGAAAGGGCTTTTGGTGTCTTAGTTACTATTATATTGCTGTGACAAAACAACATGACCAAGGCAAAGTATAAAATGAAGCATTTAATTAGGGGTTTGTTTATAGTTTCAGAGGGTTAACCCATGCCCATCATGGTAGAGAGCATGACAGGAGGCAGGCAGGCATGGACACGTTAGAGAGAGAGAGAGAGAGAGAGAGAGAGAGAGAGAGAGAGAGAGAGAGAGAGAGAGAG
>NC_034592.1:115437116-115449812 GCF_900095145.1 Mus pahari
TTCTTCCACTGTCCTTATATGGTCCCCAGCAGAAGGTGTAGCCCAGATTAAAGGTGTGTGCCACCACACCTTTAATCCCAGATGACCTTGGACTTGGAGATCTCCCTGTCTTAATCTTCTGGATTCAATCACCACTGTGTCTCAAGATCTCCATACCAAGATCCAGATTAGAAACTTCTATCTCCCAGCTTCCAGATTAGGTTCACTGGTGAGCCTTCCAATTCTGGACTGTAGTTCATTTCAAATATAGTCAAGTTGACAACCAGGAATAGCCACTACACTCGGTTATGAGTCTGCATTTCAGTGCAATTCCAAGTAGATTTCTTCCTAAGCAACGAGCACAAGAAGTCATTCAGTTCCTGGAAGTGCAGAGGAACTATCCATTCAGCAAGTGCCAGTCCCTTGGTATGGTTCTTCACTTCCTGGAAGTGCAGAGGAACTATCCAATCAGCAAATGCCAGTCCCTTGGTATGGTTCTAAGTCCATGCTAATAAACGATGTAAATGTTGACATCATGAATTGTTATTAGAGATTTCCTAAAATATGAGTTAGTCAGAAATAGGCCATGAAGTGCTGAGTTTTGATCTGAATGCACCATTGTGGTAACAAGCTGAAGGCTGTACACAAATGGAGAATCCTAGGCCACATGCAGAGAGACTTCAAATGCACCAGCTCTGGGTGGGGACTGAGGAGAGCTTTGCTCACATGGCAGTGTGCGGCAGTCAGCAAGTGGGCATCTGCCACCGATAGGCTGAAGGCCATTCTCATTAGTGTAACTCCTGACCGGGATGCCAGAGAATGTGCTGGGTTAAGAATGGCAATACAGTGTGAGGGCAGATAGGCAAAGTAGAGGGGGGAGGAGGGAGGGAGGGAGGGAGGGAGGGAAGAAGGGGGGAAGGGAGCTCTTGCTAATTTGGCTCTGGAGTGGGGCTGGACTCATCCACAGACCTCCTCTGACTAGGTGCTGCTTGTGTGGTTGGAGAGTGATGGGCAGCCTGTGGGAGGGGCTAGACTAATGGTCATAACAGTTCATGCTGATATGGCCCAGGCAAGAACAAAATGGAGAATGCCTGATGTTATTTCATGGCTATTTGAAACCTTGCTAGTATTGGCTGGCTCAACAGACACTGGCATCTTGGCTGGACTGTGAGTAAGAGGGTACCCTGGCTTATGCATGAGACCCCAAGGGGAGAGAATGATTCCAACAGGGAGGGGCTGCCTGTGGCATCTACTAGCCTGTCTGTGATGTCTACATGCCTCCAAGTAGATTTATTCATTACACTCCCAGCAATCAAGTGTCTTTTGAAAGGTGGCAGTGGGATGGCGAGATGGCTCAGCGAGTAAGAGCACAGACTGATCTTCCAAAGGTCCTGAGTTCAAATCCCACAACCACCCATAATGAGATCTGACACCCTCTTCTGGTATGTCTGAAGACAGCTACAGTGTACTTATGTATAATAATAAATAAATCTTTGGGCCGGGGCGAGCAGGGACTGAGTAAGCAGGCCAACTGGAGCGAGCAGAGGTCCTAAATTCAATTTCCAACAACCACATGAAGGCTCACAACCATCTGTACAGCTACAGTGTACTCATATACATAAAATAAATAAATAAATCTTAAAAAAGAGAGAGAGAGAGAAAAGAGAAGCATTTAGAAACCTGGGCTTGAATAAGTAAGCTTGGTAGTAAATGCCTGTAACCCCAGGACACTGGGCACTATGACGAGAGAGTCAGGGTTCAAGATTATCCTCTGCAATATAAGTTGAAGGCTAGTCTGGGCTACTGATATTTTATCTCAAAAACAAAACAACAGCAAATGGAGAAGATAGAAAACGTTACTGTAGGCTCTAAGCTAAGCACAGTAGCACACATCTGCAATCCCAGAACTCTAGAGGCTAAGGCACCAGGACTGCGTGTTGGCTATGAACCAGCCCCACATAGTGAGTTCCAGGACATTCTGGACTACAACGGAGAGGTCCTGTCTCAATCAAACAACATCAATGACGGTGAGAACAAATCAGGACTGGGAGATGTCTCACTCCCCAGTTAAGAGCACTGGCTACTCTTCCAGAGGACACAGGATCAATTCCCAGCACCCACATGGTGGCTCATAACCATTTACAACTCCAGTTCCAGAGTTTCTGACGCCCTCTTCTGGTGTCCATGGGTATTGTCCATTTGTGAAGCACAGGTAAAACACCCCCACACATAAAATCATCAAAATGGTTAAAAAACTTAAAAAAGAAAAAAGAAGAAGAAAAAGAAAGAAAGGTGGTAGTAACGAGGTCCCAGATATGTGACAAGTGAAAGAGTGCACTGCTCTTGCAGAGAGCCAGGGTTGGAGTGTCAACACCCCAGCATCTACATGGAGGCTGAAACTCTATCTGCAACTCCACTTTCAGGGCCCGAAGCCCTTTTCTCATTTCTGTGGGCACCAGGCACACATGTGGTGCACAGACATGCATTCAGGCAAAACACTTAAGCACATAAAACACTAATAAAATAAATCTTAAAAAAAGAAGAGTAGAAGAAAATGTAGGGCTGATAGTCTCCATTTCCAGTAATTATAAATTACAAGGCCTAAAATAATGAGAATTTAATCATATTCGTACAGGGACTAGTTTTTAAAATTTAGAATTAAGCCAGGCATGTTGACAGAGAGTTTATGAGTTCAGGAGTCGTCTAGGCTACTTATTAAAGCATTGTCTCAAAAAACAAACCAAAAAACCCAAACAAACAAACAACAACAAAATGTGGAGAGGACCCGGGGACAAAGATTTATATTTTCTCATTGAGTTTCATTTCACAACCTTTTCCTTTGGAGGTGTGGAGACCCGAGTGTCTTTGCATGCTAGGGAATATTCTACAACTGAGCCGTGCCTCTACCCCCTCATCGTTTTGTTTCTAAGTCATTGAAAGCATGATTTAAACCAAAATTTCACAATCCATATAAAATCTTTACTGGGTTTTCTTAAGACAGTAGAAACCTATACAAGACCATGCTAATGGTTTTTGCATTCTGTTGGGATAAAAATAATCAAAAGAATAGCAGGAAACAAAACTCAAAAAGCTGCCCTTGGCGGGCAAGCATTCACACTTTACATAGGCGGCAGCTATGCTGGAGACTGGAAGAATATGGAAAGCACACAGGTGGTTTGCCAAAGCGTGCTGGGAACAGCTTGGGTAACAGTTTGCTGGCTTGAAGCGAGGTGGTTTTATTAGTCACAAGGGAAAGACAGCCCGGGCAAGATAACCTCTCAATAGCAATCGTGTTTGGAACAAAGCCAGTGTCCGATAAAAAGCAAAAAGTGGAATCTCCCTCCCTCGGTCAACAAGAATCTTTGGCTTTGATTTGGGAGGGAGCAGAACGCTGAGCATTGCACACACACACACACACACACACACACACACACACACACACACACACACAAAAGCACTTGCATTGTTTCCCAGGCAGTTTGTGGCAGAGAGGACAGCCCAGTGAGCAGCAAGCCTTGCTTTGTGAAGACACTGAGTAAGGATGGGCGGGAGAGCTCACTGATGGTCCTGTGGAAAAGATCTCCAAGGTGCTTCTAACTCGGGGAAGTTTGCATTTATAACAAAATAAACGGTGCAGTCTGGAGACATTTTCTGGGAAGCAACTCCAAGGTTCTTAGGTCTGACCAGTAACAAAGGTTCTTATTGGTCCAGGCACACCAACAGGGTAAGTTAACAAGGCTCAGTGTAGGTTGCTTCTTCCTTCCCAGTACTGAGGATAAAACACAGGGCCTTCAGCATGCTAGGCGAGTGCTCTGCTTCTGAGCTGTTCCCCTAGCCCAGCTCGCAGGGTTCATTTTCATCACGGGTAGGAAAGTGGGTACAGCTAGAATTCACTGCAGAGGCAGAATAATACCCAGAGCATACATTTGCACGAATAGTGCAAATCTGTGTGCAGGGCCAGAAGATAATATTTGGTTTATAGGGATTCCTTCTGACCTTCTGAAGTTTCACTGTCTCTCTGGCTTCAAGGAGCAGGGAACACCTGTCACTCTGGAGTTTAGAGGCCTCAGGGTCCCTGGGCATGGACACAGCCTTCTCTATGCCTCTGCCTCCCTGAAGTAACAGGGGTTGGCCAAAAGCGTTCTAAATTATGTTTCAATGCTTATGTCTCAGCCTCTTGAATGTTGTGATTATAGGGGTGAGTCTTAACATCTGTCTGTCTGTCTGTCTGTCTGTCTGTCTGTCTGTCTGTCTTTTGTAGTACCAGGCATATACGTATTCCACCACTGAGCTAGAACCCAAGGCCAGACTTTTCTGTGTTCTTGAAAACGCTTATAACAAATTCTTTTATAGTAAATCATAAGTTAACAAGAGCAATTTGAATCCAGATGAAAATATTTCAGCATTAATATAGAAAGTAAGTGTCTTTTAGAGTGGGATTTATAGAATGAAATACAAGTGGGAAACCTGTCAGCTCTCTTCTTTTTTTTTTTTTTTTAAAAAAACAATTTATATTTTATGTGCATTGTTGTTTTGTCTGTATGTAAGTCGGAATGGGGGTGTTGAATCTCTTGGAACAGGAGTTAGAGACAGTTGTGAGCTGCTATGTGGATGCTGGGAATTGAGCCCAGGTCTTCTCGAAGAGCAGCCAGTGCTCTCGACCACAGAGAGATCTCTCCAGCTACATTTTTTTTTTTTTGGTTTTTGTTTACTTGTTTTGTTTTGTTTTTGAGACAAAGATTTCTCTGTGTAATGAGCCCTGGCTGTCCTGGACTCCCTTTGATAGATCAGGCTGGCTTCGAACTCACAGAGATCCACCTGCCTGTGCCTCCTACGTGCTGGGATGAAAGGCATGTACCACCACATCCAGCCTAATTCTTTTCTTTTTATACTTGTTTTATTTTTAAATTATATGTCTGCATGTGTGTCTCTGTGTGTGCAGAAGAGGCATCAGATCTCTTGGAGATGAAGTTCTAGGCTGTTCCGAGCTGCCTGACATGGGCAAAGCTAACTGAACTCAGGACCTCTGGAAAAGAAGAAAGTGCACTAACCACTTAATCATCCCTCCAGCCCCTTGTTAAACTTTTGAAAAGCTGGTGAGGAAAGCCTAATATTTCAATGATGAGTTAAGACCAGACATCGTGTAGCACTTTTGGAATCCCACAGGGAGGAAGGGGGAGTCTCCTGATTCCTTGCTCTCCTTGCTAGCCCCGCCCCCCAGAAGATACAGACAAGAATAGCTGAATGAGATCCCATCAAACTTTTGTGCGTTGAAAGCATGACAGGATGATGAGGGGTCTCACTTTTGTGCAAAAAGCCAGTTACAGAAAGACAAGCACAGCACAATGTCATTGCAGTCACATGGGTGTCACATCCATAGAACCAGGTAGCAGACGGTGCCTGCCAGGGGCTGGAGAGGGAGGCAAAGGAGGCTGGTCTTTAATAAGTATGGAGGCCTAGCTTGTAAGATTTAAATGTCCACAGGTCTGTCTGACAACATGAATATACTTTAGTACTACTGAACCCCAATTTTAAAATAGTGAAGATCGATTTTATGTAATGGGATCTATTTTTAAAAAGCACCCCAAGCCCCACCCAAATAAAATAAAATAAACCAAAACCCAAGTCAAAAACACTATGGGAAGCAAACCCTTGGGGCAGAGGATTATTGAGCTGTTTTCAAAGCTTCCATATGAAGTGCTCAGAAGATTTTGAACTGAGACACTTTGATATATAAACAACACTGACTAGTCTGAAACTAGGAACCCGAGTTGCCAAATGCCACCAAGAAATTTTGTCTAACCGGTGGTGGGAGAGAAGGAAAATGAATGTTTCCTTCAGGGCAGCACACTTAGTAAATGTGCTTTTTAATTTTTAGTGTACACGTTTTCATTAGTAAACTTTATATGTATGTATTTTGTGTGTTTTCTCTTCTTGCGTGTATGTCTGTGTGCGGGGGGGGGGATGTAGAGTTCTGAGGCAGCTTAAAGAGATGGGAGGCAGAGAGATGCTAACAATTCAGCGGACAGGACAGAGGGACACACTGAGGGACAAACTCCCTCTCACAGGAAGCTGGTCTGCCCGAGAATAAAGATGACTGCAAGCCTTTGTAGGGATGGAAAGTTTGCAGTACACGTTTCCTCCTATAGTCCCTCATCTTCCGGAGTTGCCTAAGCAAGGCTAGGGAAGCTGTCTCTATAGATAGTGTGTCATTCCAAACCCTGAAGGGCTATAGAAAATGTGGGGTGGGGGTGGGGAATAGATTCCTTCTTAGATATTTCCTGATAGGGAGGGTCATTGTTGGAAGGCCAGAGTCCCAGGTCCTTGAAGAGGATGTCCCCTGGTGACAGCAGGAGAGTTTTAACTTGATCAGCTGTGATGGGTCATGTGATTGCCATCCCTATTCCTTGAGAGACATTTGAGAAGTAATTCTTTTCAGGGGTGTAAGCAGATGATTTGGTTATATTAAAACTGAGAGCTTGTTCAGGAAGTTGGAGGGGGGGTAGAATTGTGAGAGAGTGAGCCAGGAGAGTTCTGGGGTCTAGAGGTGATTTAGGGTGACAGTCACTAGTCCCACAGCCAAGAGTGCTGCACCAAAATGAGCTAGCAGAAGCCTCAGAGAGCTACAGAGCAGTGGAGGAAGGAAACAGGAGAAAACAGAGGACTAACGTAAGAATTGTATCTGGCCCGGGATGAAAGGGATGAAGGTCCCTGTAGCCAGAGCCCTCCCCTCCGCAGCATTGCAGATGTATCAGGAACAACTGGAGCAAAGGGAGCTGCGGTCGGGCGGGTGAGAGGCATTGGGGGAGCTTAGAGGAACACTTTGTTTGGGTGTAGGGAGAAGTTCCATAAGTAAAATGTTTAAGAGACAGGGTAAAAACATAAACATGGGGATAATAAGGAGGAAGGGAGTGATCAAGGGGCGGTGTCAGAATGGGAAGGATCCCGAGTCCCATACAAAGGAGGAGGCTGTGGTTGAATTTTCGGTCTGGTTCTGGGGTCTCGGGGCTCACCTCAAACCAGCTAGAATCCTGGTGCAGAAGCTGTGTCATTTGTGGAGGGAAGCACAACCCCCACCCTCAGCAGCAGTCAGATCCGGGTTTGGAGTGCTGCAACAGCCAATCGGGGTGGTCCTGTAGGATGGTAAACCGGTCTGAGATTTCGCTCCTGATTCTTTGAGACCTGATGAGACACGGAGATCAGCTGGTGCAAGGAAGGTTTCAGTCGGCCGTTGTAGTTCTGAGTCCTGAAAACCACGCCTAGAGTGGCAAAAAAACGGGTGAGGTGGATGGCCCGTGGCCCATGAGTCCCCCTTTCAGAGGTCACCCAAACTGCTTTCAGGGGCTTGGGGGTGCTGGTCTCTCTGTTTCCATCTGACAAAATGGCCTATTGAAAGAGAAAGAGCAGTTGAAAGTCTCAGAAGAGGCTCCATCCAAGCGGCACACAATGCAACTTAACAGTTGACAGAGATTCAGAATGTAAGTCAGAGCTAATAACTGTACAACCTTATGGGGAAATTTAAGGGACCAAGTTAATGAGGAAAAAAAATTTTTTTAAGATTTATTTATTTATTATATATGAGTACACTGTAGCTGTCTTCAGACACACCAGAAGAGGGCATCAGACCTCATTATAGATGGTTGTGAGTCACCATGTGGTTGCTGGGATTTGAACTCAGGAACTTTGGAAGAGCAGTCAGTGCTCTTAACCACTGAGTCATCTCTCCAGCCCTAATGAGGAAAATTATAAATCACGATTAACATAAGTTAATATAAAGTTAAATGCTGGACCCTGACCAGAGTTCTGTAGAAGGGTAAGGTAACGGTTAGTGGTTCGTTTCTATTGGACACCTGCATAAGGGACAAGCACCTGGAATCTCTGTAGAAGAATTCAGGTAAACTGGCATCGAAGTGACAAATTAAAAGGGAACTCGAGTCCTATCGAACCATTTTTATAGGATTGTCTAGCAAAGTTCCAAAGATGCGGCTCGGATAGTCTGATCAACTTCCCAAAGCTCTGAGTTTGATGGCAGAGTATCTGTTAGCCTCCTTTAATGAGGGGACACGGGTGGTTAGCCTGTGGACCCCGGAATTAGCTTTCCCTAAGAGGAAGAACTGTAAGCTGAGGTAAAGGGCATGGCCAATTGAACTAGCAGGCAGATTGGGTGGTTAGCTCAGGTACAAGGTTACCCTGTTCACAGCATCCTTATATGTCAGTGTGGGAGACAGTCCTTCATTTTTTAGACCCAAACTGTATTTTCCAATTCAATTTTTTTCTCACCCCAAAGTATTTCCATTTTGCCAAAACCATATTTCCACACCTATATCCTTTTATGTGTCCTTTCATACTTGAAAGTTCTTTCTGTTTTAATAAATTTTATAAATTTTCTTAGTAACTCTGTTTTGCAATGAAAACCCAGGGAACTGTATTTGAAACATATGCAGAATATGTTAGCTGTCCCAGAGGCATTTCCATTTTCTCTTACCATCAAATTTAAATAGTTGTTAAAATGCAGGTCGCATAATGGGTGCTAAGCAATTGCCCTGACTAAAAAGCACCACCTTCTGAATGGGCCACCCTCAAGCCAACAAAGGGCTCTTCTGCCTCTCTTCTGTGCCTGCTCCCTTTCCTGTTTCTGTTGCGTAGAGCCAAGCACCTGCTTGATTTTCTATAGATGTGTTTGCCATTTAAGCAATGTCTATCCAAAACATTTCATCCTGTTGAAAGATGAAGATGTGGCGAAATATTGAGCTGAAGTCACTTTGGATTCCAGGAATGGCAAAACCTCCCAGGACAGACCACCTTTGCCCATTAATTTTTGTGAACTTGACACAAATGTAGACATCCATAGAAGAAGGGATCTCAATTGAGGAACTGCATCCATCACACAGGGCCATGGGGCCATTTCTTGATGCTCATTGTTGGAGGAAGGCCCAGTTCCTGTGGGTGGCGCTACACCCATAGGCAGCGGGTCTTGGTTGTACAAGGTCAAGCCAGGGGAGTAAGCCTGTAAGCTGTACTCCTGGGTGGCTTTGCTTTCCTTAATGGGCAGGAACTTGTAAGATGAAATAAACCCTTTCTTACCCAAGTTGCTTTTGGTCATGGTGTTTACCACAACAATAGACAGCAAACTAGAAAGCCATCTTCCATAGGTGAGCAATGATCCATGAAAGTGTGGTGACCACATCCAGGGGCAGCAGCAATCATCTCACAAGCCATAAGGACTTCTCTGGATCAGCTTACGGAACCAAAACTCAGAAAATGACCAACACCCTAACCATACTTGCCGAATTAATCATGTGTATTGCCCACCCCTGTCTCAGTTCTCTTTTTAAATAGAAAGTTATGTCATATTCTAAGGACAAACATGGGTCTCTGGGCCCTTTCTCTGGTCTTCCTGATGTGGCCACATCAGTCAAATTTATTCTCTTTGTCTCTTGCTGTTTTCTTGTCTTTTTGACTGATACAGGTAGTCAAACCTAGTTTTTTTGGCGACTGCTGGAGCTGAGAACTTTGCCCTCAAATTCCTTTTATACTGTGAACAAAAAGGGATTGAACTAACTTTATATGAGTTCTTATAAGCCGGTTTTAGTAAATCATTTGAGTGGGAGGCTTCACTATGCAAGCATATCACAGACATATATTTCATGATAGCAGGCATGTACACAGGCATATGGGGTAGGAAGCCTTATTATATAAGCATACCACAGACATATATCTCACAATAGCATATATATTCACTGATAAACCAAGATAAAATAACTTTCATGTAAATATTTAGTCATAAGACAAATTGTAGGAATGTAAGTTATGATGAAATAAAGATGACCTCCTACTTTGGTCAAACTTAGCAAATTTCTCATTTGTAGTTAAGTAAAAACCTCTATATTATAGCCCCAAACAAGAATATCAAATAGTGGTCATAGACTAACAGACTAATAGATAACACAGCACAAAGAATTTGTGTAATCAACAATTCTGATGAACACAAACTATAGAATTAAAGATTCCACTAATCAGAGTTCAGCCTCAGTAAAACTGTGGGGATGTGGACTGTGCCACTGGAAGAACTGGAATGTAACCAGAGAGGCAGAACATGTTCAAATCCTGGAAATCTCAACACTTGAGACCCGTAGGAGTGCAATTATTTCTATGCCTGCCACTGAGCAAGCAAACAGGTGACCCC
Source organism: Mus pahari (assembly GCF_900095145.1). Classification (NCBI taxonomy): domain Eukaryota; kingdom Metazoa; phylum Chordata; class Mammalia; order Rodentia; family Muridae; genus Mus; species Mus pahari. Next base: position 115,447,282 of record NC_034592.1, read on the forward strand.
CCAACCAGATTGTCACCAGGAGGGACACCAGGTAACCCAGCACCTGGAAGGTTTCCCCATGCTGATGGGGTATCTCAGTATCTAGCTTTCAGCCAATGACCTTTTCCCTCCCTGGATAGTCCCACACCCTTCCTCAAAACTATGTAATACTTGGTTCACTCCAAATAAAGTGTGTATGTTTAAACGCACCCTGAGTATAAGTACAAGTATACTACAAGCTTAGACTACATCACAGATGCCTCTTCCCCCTTCCGGCCCGTGTGCAACAGTATCTGACACCACACGGGGAAGAGGCAGACTGCAGACCCCACCCGTCTTGGAATTTGCCAAGTCCTCTCTCCAGGCCAGGGGTGGGGTGTATACTGGTGGTGCTTGGACACCTCAAGAGAAGAGGCAAAAATGGAACCACATAAAGCCAAGGCCAAAACCACACATCTGTCTTTAAGCTATAGTAGTGGCCAATAAAGGACCGAAGAATGAAGCTCTTCTTATGTAGGTTTTGGCTAATATTCTAATTAGTTTTTTCTGTTTTAGGAGCTAGTGATCAGAGTGACATCCTAATGAAAGTTGGAAAATCCTGTCTTGTAGAAAGTAGGGTCTGAAATTTTATAGGAAGACTTATTTCAACTCTGATATACCTATACAAATTCTTACTAATTTCCTGTCTTTTAATCTCAACCCCTCTCTCCCTTTTTCTTCTCTCCAGTTTTCAAAACTCCTAATTCTTTTCAAAAAGCAAATTAACAATTTTATTATCTTTTTTTAGACCCTTAAAAATTCCAGTTAAAGTAGTCTGTCCAAGTATGATCTTTAGTTCCATTGTCTGAGATTTTATTTTGGTGTGTAAAATATGAAACAAAACCAGTTTAGGGGACATTGCTCATTTCAAGATATCTGCAAGTTAAATGATCATAATTATCAACCATGATATAAGCTGGAGTGTCAAGTGGTGGGCTGTTTTCCAAGCATCTCCTTATTTGTTCTGTTTCCCATTTAGTGTCTCTCCTTTTCCACTGTCAGTGGGAGGAATTCGCTTGGATCTGATTCAGTGCTGTGTATGAGAGCGGCCCCCTCAGCGCTTGACTCCAGGTTGCTTCTTCTCACAGCTGCCCTGGTTTATCCTGAATGTTTGCAGGAATGCATGTGACGGGTTTTAGATACCAGGCAACCACCGCCTATGTGTAAGTACCTGGCTGTGCCAATAAGATTCCCTGTAGTCTGGGTATGCTGTTTTGGGCTTTCCCATGAGGCCCTTGCACATCCTGGGAAGTCCCTTCTGATACCCACACCTTGTTGGGCTGGAGGGAATAAATGCCTCTTCAGCATACTTATGAGTAGACACGTTCAGCATTTCTAGATTAAAAGAATTAACTTTCAATAAGAAGGAGAGGAGCTAGACAGAAATACACAATTAGTTACTGAAGGAATGGCAGGGGAAAATAGCCAAATGCTCACAAATAAATATGCATGCAATGCAGAGAGAGGGAGGGAGAGAGGGAGAGAGGAAGAGAGAGGAAGAGAGAGGAAGAGGAAGAGAGAGGGGAAGAGAGAGGAAGAGAAGGAAAGAGGGAGAGAGGGAGAGAGAATTTCCAATAGTTCAAAATGAACCAATGGATGTTGACCAAATGAAAAGATGGTCCAGGCCCTAGAAACAGCTCACCAACTTCTACCTGAGTCAGCAGCATAGACAGTTGAGTGTAAAAGTGGGTCAAACTTGGGGGCCAACTTGGGGCCAAACTTCAGACCCTAAAACTGTTGACAAAAACATAGCTTTCGGGGCTGGTGAGATGGCTCAGTGGGTAAGAGCACCCGACTGTTCTTCCGAAGGTTCAAATCCCAGCAACCACATGGTGGCTCACAACCATCTATAACAAGATCTGATGCCCTCTTCTGGAGTGTCTAAAGACAACTACAGTGTACTTACATATAATAAATAAATAAATAAATAAAAACCCCATAGCTTTCATTTCAAAAGGAATAAAGTAATGTAGTCTGAACCAAATTTGGGTGGCCATGTCCCAAGAACATGGGCTCAGATGATCTGAAAACATGTTTGCACATGGAAGTGGCTTCATGGACTTTTAAAGTCACTGAACAGAAGCAAACCATAAACCCAAATGAGTAAAAATCGTATACTGGAAAAAGGCTTTTCAACCCTCAGTTCAAAATGGACCAAAGACTTCAATTTAGAACCAGAAACAATGAAGCTGCCAAAAGAAAGTGCTTTGGGATATAGGCGTAGATAGGCAAGAGTCTTCATTTTCTCACATGGTTTTATTAGTATATGTTAATTTTGTAGAATAGTTTGTGTGACTATGACAGTTCCATATATGTATATAATGTATTTAGATCATCTTCCCTCCTTGTTATCCTCTCTCGTTGCCTTTATGCTCTTACTTATTCCCCTCCTCTTCCCAGCTGGCCCCTCTTCCATATCTTTCTTTCTTTCTTTCTTTCTTTCTTTCTTTCTTTCTTTCTTTCTTTCTTTCTTTCTTTCTTTCTTTCTTTCTTTCTTTCCTTCCTTCCTTCCT
>NC_034592.1:115450007-115486801 GCF_900095145.1 Mus pahari
TCTATCTATCTATCTATCTATCTATCTATCTATCTATCTCTATCTATCTATCTATCTATCTATCTATCTATCTATCTATCTATCTATCTATCTATTACTGAATACATTTCATTAGGGTTGCTCACAGGTGCCTATGCTGTTGATGCAGGAATCACAGCTGCTGTGAGTCCAAGAGCTCAAGAGGCATGCCTTCCCAGAAGCCAGTGTCCTACCTACAACATTCCCTGCCTTTCTCTGGCTCTTCTATTCTCTCTGTTGTGCGATGTTCCAGAAGCCTTGGGGTAGGTGGAATATAAATGTCCCCTTTATGGCTTAGCTGCACATTCAACAGTCACACACTCTCTGAACTCAGATAGTTATTGAGCCTTTGTGGTCATAGCTAACTACTGAAAATGGAGGTTTCTCCAGCCAAAGCTGTCAGTAGCAATAATCCATAGGCATAAAGAGAGTTATTTAAGAGCAGTTTGATGGATATGTCATTCCGCTTAGCAAAACAAACAGCAGTGGTTTCCACACTAGGGTCTATGGGCTCCCCCACTGAGTAGATTTATGGTACCAGGCACAGATTCCTTTTTGGGACAGGAAGACACGGGTCATCCCATAACCAATCCAACCAGAGGGCACTGGTTACTCCATAGCAGACTTGCTATTCTTCCATCAGTTCTTAGCAATAGCGTCTTACCATGTGGGTCTGGTGGGAAGCAACAGCAGTGACCAACAATTGGTATAGACCAAGAACTTTCTGAACAGGCCCCAATAGCACAAGAAATAGCACCAAGAATCAGCAAACAGGATTATGCGATATTAAAAACTCCCATACAGGAAAGGAAACAGTCAATCAGATGTTTGGCTACAGAATAGGAGGATCCTTTGTCAGCTGCCAGGCTTCAAGAAAGAGGTCAATATCTGTGATATACCAGGACTGCAAACAGTAAGTGACAAATTAAAACTAAACTGCCAGTCAGTAAATGGGCCCGTGAACCGAAGAGTTCTCAGAAGAAGAAATAGAAATGTCCCATTAATATATATTTTAAAATGCACTGCAGTAGTTTATTTTTGAGTTCCACATTACTTGCCATTACTGTAGTCACATTCACCCTCTACTCCCTCCCATACCCCTCCATTCCTAACAACCTCTTTCCTCCCTCCCTCCCTCCCTCCCTCCCTCCCTCCCTCCCTCCCTCCCTNCCTCCCTCCCTCCCTCCCTCCCTTCCCCCTTCCTTTTCTCCCTCTTTTCTTTCCTAGGTTGTGTAAGTGGCCATAGCTGCTGTGTTTATGACACTAATGGCCATGCTATACCCAGAAAACAGCACTTAAGGCACTCTTGCTCATTTTCCAGCTCCCACGTCCTTCTGTGACCTACTCTGGATGTTTCCAGGGTTTCAGAGGGGGTGGCGTAGATTTCCTGCTTAGGGACAAGCACGCTATAGTCACCTATTATCAGAACTTTGCTCAGTTGTGAATCCCTACTTTGATGATTGCCCACTGTCAGAAATAGACTTTCCAACCAAGCCTGAGAGCAGCGCTAGTCTATGGGTTTAAATGCAAATAGCTAGACGGTAATCTACTACATGTCAATTTAGAAAAACACAAGTAGTATGTTCCTCCATGCAGCCTGTAACCGCCCTATGACTAGCTGTAGCCTTTTGATGAGGTCTACAGTATCAGCCATGTTTTCTTCCTGTGCAGCAAGCTTAAAACCTAACCAAGAAGCCGTTGGTTCTTTCTGGATCATTCATGCCATGGCTATATTGGCTGGCATGTCTTGCCAGGCAGTTCAGTATTATAGCACACAGAGGCCACATCAGGGTGGGATTGTTGATGATTTTTCTCTCCCAACTGCCTACATAGCACTTTTTTGGCACTTTGAACACCAGCCAGTGAAGACGAAGCTTCCAGCTCCATTACAGCTCAATTTCTCTGTGTCTTGATTCCAGATTTAGTGGTGCCTTCAGCAATAAGTCTTCCTGTCTACTTATGGCAGGCAATAAAGAGATGTGGCAATAGCTTGTATTGTACTGGGAGCCACTGGCACTTCCTTGGCTGAAACTCATAGGGAAGAATCATGCACACCAGGCTGAGATGTTAGAAATTTGACATATGTGAGCAGGATTGTCCACTCATGTGGAGTACCTCCACTCAAGCTCCTTTAAAAGATTATGCTATTCCAGGTGTGGTGGCTTATGTCTTTAATCCCAGCACTCAGGAGGCAGAAGAAGGTGGATTTATGAGTTAGAGGTCTACCACAATGAGTCCAGGCCAGCCAGGGATACATAAGGAGACCCTGTCAAAATCAAAGCAAAACAAAACAAATGACATGCATTTTAGTTGGCTTATAAAGTACTAGACTGTACAGCTTTTTCATTCATGGGTTTGATTAACCATTCCTCTTTCCTATCTTTCCTCTACCTCTCAGTCTCTGTGATGGTTTATATATGCTCGGCCCAGGGAGTGGCACTATTAGAAGGTGTAGCCTTGTGGGAGTAGGTGTGTCACTGTGGGTGTGAGCTTTAAGACTTACTTCATCCTAGCTGCCTGGAAGCCCATATTCTGCTATCAGCCTTCAGATGAAGAGGTAGAACTCTCAGCTCCTCCCGCACCATGCCTGCCTGGATGTTGCCATGCTCCTGCCTTGACGATAATGGACTGAACCTCTGAACCTGCAAGCAGCCCCAATTAAATGTTGTTTTTATAAGAGTTGCCTTGGTCATGGTGTCTGTTCACAGAAGTAAAACCCTAAGGCAGTCCTCAACCCTGTTTAGACATCATCATCACCACCACCACCACCACCACCACCACCACCACCATCACCACCACCACCACCACCATCATCAACAAGAACAACATCTTAGCATCATTCCCTACTCTAGCATTCCTTTCTGCACTCATATTAAATATGTTTATTATACCTTCTTCAGACCCTTTTTACTCCTCTACCTCCAATGGCTCCTCTTTTTGCATCATGGCCCCCACGGACTCCCCTACTTAAACACAGAAATCTAAACATTTGTGTACATAGGAGGGAATGAAAGTGTTTGTCTTCATGATGCCTTCAGGGTACCTTACTCAATATAATATTTTCTAATTCCACCCATTTCCATGAAAACGTCAGAATTTCCTTTCAGCTCAGAGCTAAGTAAATTCAACTGTATACATATGCCCTATCTTCATGATCTACTCAGTAGCTGATGGACACCTGGAATGTTTCCATTTCCTAGTGGAAACACAGCAGCCATAAACATGGATGTTCAGGTCTCTGGTGGTGGACTTACAGGCCAGTGTGAGCCTCCCAATGTGGGTACAGGGAACTGAACTTGGGCCCTCTGGAAGATCAGTAAGTGCTCTTAACCACCAAGATGCCCCTTAAGCCCCACCTATGTCTATATATTTAGTGTATGTAGTAAATTACAATGTAGCAAATAGATAAAAATCAACAGGTCCAGAATTTTAGGTCTTGAGATGCTTGATCTATTTTGGAGTTGATTTTTGTGTAGGATGGCAGATAAAGGGCCCTGTTTTCATTTTTCTACATGTAGACATCAGGTTCTTCCAGCACCATTTTTTGATGATGTTTATCTCAACTGTCTACTTTTGACATCTTTGTAAAATATCAGGTCACTCTAGTTACATGGACTTATATCTGGATTTCCTGTTCTGTTCCATTGATCTACCGTTCTGTTTTGTGACAGTATCACATTGTTTTTGTTACTAAGTTTCTGTAGCATAAAGTGAAGTTAGGCACAGCAATATCTCCAGCACTGTTCTTTTTGACTATTTAGGTCTTCTGTGTTTCCATGTGAATTTTAAGATTTGTTTTTCTATTCCCGTAAGTAGTAGCACAAAGATTTTGAATGGGATTGCACTAAATTTGCAGATTGATGTTGGTCAGATATTCATTTTGAAAATATTAATTCTTCTAATCCATGAGCATGGCAGTGTCTTTCCATTTTCTACCGTCTTTCTTGATTTCTTTCTTGGGTATTTTAAGGTTCTCACTGTGGAGTTCTTTCGTGTCCCGGCTTAGGTTTACTCCAACATTCTTTTTTAGACTATTGTGTAGAGGTTGTTTACCTGATTTTTTTCTCAGTATATTTGTCACTAGTACACAGAAAGGCTACTGATTTTTTTTTATTAATTTTGTATCCTTCCACTTTGTTGAAAGTGTCCATCAGTTATGGGACTTTTCTGGTGTTGTCTATAGGGTCTCTTTTTAGAACCATATCTACAAATAGAGATACTTTGACTTCTTCCTTTCCTATTTCCTCATCTTTTAAAAAATTACTTTAGCTAAGATTTTTAGCATGTCAACAGGAGTAAAGAGATTGGACACTCTAGTTTTGATCCTGATTTTAGTGAAATATTATAATATTTGTCTATTTGTTTTGTTGTTGACAATATGTTTATTGTATATAACCACTATTATTCTCAAAATAACAACTCAAATATGTTCCCAATATCCCTATTCTCCCCAGAGCTTTTATCATGAAGGGATGTTGTATTTTGCCAATGGTCCAATCCTACATTTCTAGAGATGATCACATGATGTTTTTCTTTGAGTCCATTTATATGATATATTATATTTATTTCTTTACCAATGTTGAATTATCCTTAAATCCCTGGACTCAAGCAAACTTGATCATGGTAATAAATGACCTTTTTAATGTGTTTCTATATTCAGCTTCCAAGTACTTAGCTGAGAATATTTATGTATATGTTTATCAGAAATATTCATCAAGTTTTCTTTTCTGTCGTACCTTTATCTAGTTTTGGTTGTGGAGTAATATTGGCTTTTTTTTTTTTTTTTAAAAAAAAAAAAGGTTTGTTTTTCCACTCGGTGGACTAACTTGAGAAACGCTGGCTTAGTCCTTGGAAGATTGAAAAATATTCACTGGTAAGTTCAACTGGGCTTTGAAGACATTTTTAAAAATCACTGTTTTTCTTTCCTTGTTACAGGTCTATTTAAAATATTAATCTCATCTTGGTTTAATTCATCTCATCTTGGTTTAATTAATCTCATCTTTGGTAGATCAGAGAAATCAAGAAAGTCATCCACTTCTTTGAGGTTTTATGAGTCAGTGAAACACGGGTTTTAAAAAGTATATTCTTAGCATTTTCTGAATTTCACTGTAACCTGTTGTAATGTCTCCCCTTTCTTTTTTATTTCTTTTTTTTTTTTTAGATTTATTTATTTTATTTATGTGAGTACACTGTAGCTGTCTTCAGACACATCAGAAGAGGGTATCAGGTCTTATTACAGATGGTTATGAGCCACCATGTAGTTACTGGGAGTTGAACTCAGGACCTCTAGAAAAGCAGTCAGTGCTCTTAACCTCTGAGCCCCTCTTTTTTAATTTTGTTAATTTATGCATTTTTTTCTGTTTGTTTTTTACTAACTTGTTTAGGAGTTTGCCAATCTTGCTTATTCTATCAAAGGATGGATTTTTGGTTTCTCTGAGTTGTTATTCTTTCTTGTTTGTTTTCATTTCATTACTTTCTGTCCCATTCTTAATTATTTATTCCTGCCTAAATAAATAATTTGGGTTTGATTTGTTCTTGTTTTTTCAAACTCTTAGTTGTCCCCCACTGCCCACCTCTCTATCCTCTTTCCATTTTGTTTTGAGGCATGAATTCACTATTTCAGTCCAAAGCCTGAAACTTGTTATACAGACCAGACTGGCCTTGAATTCACAGAGACCCACTTGCCTCTGCCTTATGAGTGATTGGATTAAATGTGTATGCCACCATACCTGACCTTTCCGATTTTTTAATATGGGTACTTTAACTATAAACTTCTCTCTTAGGACTTCCTTAATTGCATCCCAATCTGATATATTTTGTTCCATTTTCATTCAATTCTAGGAATTTTAAAAATTCTTTCTTGACTCCTATGATAATTCACTTATCATCCAATAGTATGTTGCTTAACCTCCATAATTTTGTGTATTTTCTATAATTTCTCTTGTTGTTGGTTTCTAGCTTTATTTGCTTGCAATCAGATAGGATACAGAATATATTTCAAATTTTCTATATTTGTGAAGACTGGCTTTATGTCTCAATATGTGATTTATTTTCAAGAATGGTCTATGGGATACTGAAAAGATGTGTTTTTGGATAAAATACTCTTTTAAAAAAAACTTTTTATGATTTTTGTGAATTTCACATCAATACCCCAAACTTACTTATCTCCCCATTCCTTCATATCTGTCCTCTGCCATGTAACCTCCCCCTCAAAAGAAAACAAAAAAGAAAAAGGAAAAGAAAAAAAGAGAAGGAGAAAAAAACAAACAAACAACCATCTCACCATGGAAGCCACAGTGTGTCACACAGTATACCTTTTTGCCCAAACAGCTTTACTTGAAAATGTCCATTGCAGTGACTAGTTGGTCTGGACCATGGACCCAGACATGGTCCTCAGAAGTAGCCTAGGCCAGGATGACACCATGGCCTCAGGTGGCAGCACAGGCTACTCAGATCAGTTTACCTCCACCTGCATAAGTATGGCACCTGATGTCAATATGGTTTCAGGCAATAGCCCAGACCACTGACATCCGGATGGCCTTTGGTGGCATCATGGGCTGTAGATATCAGCACAGACCCTGGCTGCAGCAGGACCATGGATTCAGATATGGTCCTTGGTGGCAGCTTGGGTGAACCTCACCATGACTCCAAGTTGTTGCACAGGCTCCTCATATCTGCCTGTTCCTCATTGCCCTTGTGTCTTCATTTCCACTCCTCTCTACCATGTACTCTCTTTTTCCCATCGCTCCATCATGTATTTGCTCATTGAAATGGCGCCCACCATGGGACCCCAAGGCAGGTGCTTGGGTGTCTCTCTCTTCCTAGTTAGAGTATGTTTTACATGACTGTTAGGACTATCTGATCTTTGATGTTATTTAACTCCAATACTTCTCATCTATTTTTTTCTCAGATAAATTGTTCATTGGTGAGAGTGGTGTACTGAAGTAATCTACTTTTAATACATTGGGATTAAGCTTGCCTTATGTCTTTTCGTTTTATGAAATTGGGTGCACCTTAGTTTGGTGTATATGTGTTTAGAACCATAGTGTGCTATTGATTGGTTGCTTCCTTGATATATATGAAGTTACCTTCTTTATGCCTTCTGGTTAGTGTTGGTTTGAAGAATATTTTGTCAGATACTAGATTGGCGATGTTTGTGTGTCTTCTGGTTCTATTTTCTTGGGATATCTTTATTTTTTTTGTCTTTGAAGGTGAAAAATTCCCAGTAGATGGGATCCTGTTTTTTAATCTAACCTGCTATCCTGAGTCTTTTGATTGGGGAACTGGGACCATTGATACTGTAGTTTATACTGAAAGGTGTATATTAATTCCTGTCATTTTGTTGATTTTGTAGTTTTGTTTTTGTTTTTTTTTCCCTTAGTTCCCCCTTTGCTTAACAGCTGTCCCAATGCTGTTTTATTCCCTGTAGCCTCTTGGATATGTTTATATTCTTCTGTTTAGTTCAAATTGTTTCTGCCAGTAGTCTCTGTGTAGCTGGTTTGGGCATTATAAATTCCTTTATCCTGCTTTTATCATGAAAAAAAAAAGTTTCCCTTTTATAGTCGATAGTTTTGCAAGGTATAATAGTCTAGTTGGCACCTTAGTTCTCCCAGAACTTGACGAACATAGCTCCAAGCCTTTTTAAAGTTTTCAAGTCAGAAGCCATACTATATCAAGACTCATAAAGAGTTCACCCCAAGGTCTTTTAAAATTTCAATTGGAAATTCAACTGTTGTTTTGATGGATCTATCTTTATATATGACTTGTTTCTTCTTACTTGCCTCTTCCAAACACTTTCTTTGTTCTGTATCCTTAATGTTTTAACTATAACATTATTATGTGAGAAGTTTCTTTTATGACCTGTCTACTTGATATTCTGTATGCCTCTAATACCTAGATTGGCACCTCTTATCCTTGATTTGGAATTTTTAATATTTTTTTACTTTATTGAAAATATTTTCTATGTTTTTGATATGGACTTCTCTGTATCTACATAATTTGAAGATCTTGTCTTTTCATGGTTTCTGAAAGATCTTAAATGCTTAGTTCATGGCTTTAAAAAAGTATTTTCTTTGATACAATTCCTTTACCTTGTCTTGATGCTTCAACATTCTGTCTTCCTCATAATCCATTCTATTGGTGAGGTTTTCCATTGAGTTTTTTTTTTTTTTTTTTGATTTTCGAGACAGGGTTTCTCTGTATAGCTCTGGCTGTCCTGGAACTCACTTTGTAGACCAGGCTGGCCTCGAACTCAGAAATCCGCCTGCCTCTGCCTCCCAAGTGCTGGGATTAAAGGCGTGCGCCACCACGCCCGGCGAGTTTTTTTTTTTTTAATTTGATTTACTGAGTCTTTGATGTACAGCCTTGTTTCAGTTTGGATATTCTTCACTGTTTTCTCTTATTGAATGGTCATTCTTATTGCATTCAGCTATTTGATTATGTTCTCTTCAATGAGGAGTTTATTCCTGTTCTCTTTAACGTCATTCAAGAATTTATCTGTATCCTCTTTGAAGTCTTTGAACATGTTTATGATGGTCCATTTGAATTCTTTGTTTGCAGGTTCATCTAAATTTCCCAATGAGGGACCATTACCATGGTGTTGGTGGTTTTGGAAGGACTCCTATTGTTCTAGTTTTCATGTTGTTTTTGTTGAGACTTTTACATCTGGAGCTAGTACATTGTTTATGGATTTTGGTATGACTTTATAACCCTCTTGTGTTGAGTGGGTGATCTTTGCTAGCTGTCACTCTGGGTTGGCTGATTTGGGATCATCTAGATACTACTTGAAGTTTAGTCTTGGGAAGTTTGTTTGTATGTGCATGTGCTGTGTGTGTGTGTGTGTGTGTGTGTGCACGCGTGCGTGTGTGTCTGGTATGTGTGTGATGATCAGCTGACATCTCTCTTGAAAAATTTTAGCATTTAATACTGTGATGGTTTGTATATGCTTGGCCCAGGGAGTGACACTATTTGCAGGTGTGGCCTCGTTGGAGTAGATATGTCACTGTGGGAGTGGATTTTAACACCCTAGTCCTAGCTTCCTGGAAATCAGTATTCTGCTAGCAGTCTTCAGATGAAGATGTAGAACTCTTAGCTCCTCTTGCATCATGCCTGCCTGGACACTGCCATGCTCCCACCTTGATGACAATGGACTGAACCTCTGAACCTGTAAGCAGCCCCAATTAAATGTTGTTCTTATAAGACTTGCTTTGGTCATGGCGTCTGTTCACAGAAGTAAAACCCTAACTAAGACAAATACAATATTGTAAATTGCAGTCATCTTGCATTTATTAGATCTATAGACTTATATGTCTTATCCAACTACAGTTTTATGCCCTTTGACATATTGGCCCTTATTTCTTTCCTCATTGTCCCTGGTAATCCACATTCCTCTTATTTCTATATATGTATATGTCCCACTCCTGAACCTTATTAATATTACGAGTACCTCAACTGTTATTAGCCTCAGTTTTCTTATCTATAAAATGGACTAAGAGGTCCAGTGAGGAGGTTATAGGATTTAATATATGTTCCTGACAGTGAGTGTGGTGACTGTAATACTGAGTCATTACAAAACAGAAATCCTCCTCCCCCTTTTCCAAGGTACACTTCTAGGAAGACTTGCCAGCTGCTTAATGAAGTAGCCAGCCTGTGATTTTTGCAAGAGTTGTTATGGCAACTCTATTTTTTAAGTCACAAACTTGGCAATGAAAATGACATTGGAACTATGTGACAATAATAAGAGGTAGGAATAACACACACACACACACACACACACACACACACACACACACACACACACACACAGAAAGCCAGAAGTGCAGAAGCACCCACTGAGGGCAGACATTTGAGTGAGCTTTTCTGGAGAGATGTGAACCCCAGATAGGACACCAATGACAGATCCAAGACTAGTGTAGTAAACCAGTAAATTTATATGATTTATATTGAATCATGGGTGACTCTACAGAAATTTTGTCAAGAGAACGCCCAACCTGGAATGGTTAACAATTCATGAAAGATGTAACCTCAAGCTCTCAGTATAGCTTGTAGGCAGCCTGGCTGAATGGAGAAACCTATCTCCTTGGCAGTTGTTACTGCACATATAACCTTGTAGTGGGCTTTATGAGTCTTATACATCCAAGGAGCCTCCTGAAAATTATAAGCTTCATTTACTTCTTGAGTCTCATGGACCTCCCTCCTGTTTCTTGCAGGAAATAATTCAGTTTAAGGTAATTCAGCACAGGATTATTGTATGTGACAGTGTGGGAATGAGAGGGGTCTCATGCTAGAGGCAGAGAGAGAGAGAGAGAGAGAGAGAGAGAGAGAGAGAGAGAGAGAGAGAGAGAGAGAGAGAGCTGTGGAGCTGTGATCCTGGAATGGCAGTGCTGTAGGTTGTGGCTGTTGCAGCCTTCTGACCCTATTGTCATCCTTTGGAACAAAAGGAGGGGCTTCTTATCTCTACTTTGGTTGGACCAGAAATCCTCTCTGTGGTTTTACTCTTTGAGTGTTCTTCACTTTTGTTTCTTCCCACCTACCTGTGTTCTCCACTGAGAGCTCTTGGGGTAGACTGGCCCCAACCTCTTCCCATAGGTCCCCAGTGACTCTAACATTGGATCTCAATTCTTTGCCCACCACTCCTAGATGTGTGAAGAAGTCAGAGTCACAGTCTCCCCTCACTCACACCTGAGTAGATGGAACAGCAAGAGTCACGGTCTCCCCTCACTCACAGCAATTTACATTCTGGACACCGTTATGTTGACTGAACCTTGGGAAGGATGTATAAGAAATGGTTTGACAGGAATCCAGGAGAGACCTCTTCCTTCCAAAGGATGGCGATCGACGGCGATCAGGTCATTAATAGCTAATGACTTAATGGGCTTAATGAGACTGTCACCATTGCTAAACAAGTGAAGGTTCTGCCTCAGGGTAGCCACTGTTATTCTTGCTACTTCTTGCTTAGAAGCATTCTGTGCTTTGGTCTGTACCTCAGGGCTTGACTTTAAATATGGACAGCACCTTTTAGATCCTTTTGACTTCTAGATTTAGGTTGGATTTGACCAATGAAAGGAGTTACTGAGACTCGAGGGCAGATGGAAGGGTGGAATACCCTCCACTGCATGCTAGATAGAACTCCTTTCTTCCATAGTGACCCTGCCAAGCTAACTCCCATGCCCTTTTCCTCCACTTGTCTTTGCTCCCAGGGGAAGAAGTTTCTGGTCTCTGGGAGCCACACCCATCCTGGTTGCCCTCCTGATTCCCACTCCATTGATACATCCAAGTTTTCTCATTTGAACCAACTGAGTTGAAGTAACTTGTTATTAAGACACTGCTTGGTGCAGGAAGAAAGAGGAATGGCAGGAAGGATCCTGAGCTAGGTGGGCTTGGTATTCTGAGACAGCAAGGATGTAGGTCAAAGAAAGGAAAGGAAATAGGAACAAGCTAAAAAATACAGGAGCAGAGTGGGGAATCAGGCTCCGAGGTGAAGCTCTGTCTCAGTGGTCTACCTGGTGCCCCTGGTGTGACTCATGCTGATGGCTGCAGACATCTTTCTGTGAGGACAGGGGTGGTGTCTGTGAGCAGTGCGGATCTTTGGGAGGTGACCTAAATTCTGCTTCTGTGTGGGTTCATTGGTTGATAGGTTGTCTTAAGATAAGTACATTAGGAAGTCCAGATCAGCTTTGTCTCATGTATGCACGGTGTTCTGTCACATGCTGTCTTAGAACTCTGCAGACAGCCCTTACCAAAGCCTCTGCAAGAGGCCCACATCAACTATACCCACCCCCAACCTTGGACATCCCAACCTCTAGAACTCTTATAAATAAACTTCTTTTCTTCATGACTTACTCAGTTTCAGGTACTCAGTTATAGCCACAGAAAACGGACTGAGAGAATATTTCTCTAGGTTTGGGAAGAATTTCTGATGGGCCAGCTTCGTGGCCATTTGACCCAATAGTTTCTTGTGACTCTTCCTGCCCTTGGGGATCATTGGCCGATATCAGTCTACGAGGGCAAAGGGAGCAGAGATGACAGATGGGGTTTTGGAAGCTCTGAGTATATAAGGTGAATGATGACATCAAGACCAGTTTCAGGGAGGTAGATCAATTTTACTTGGGGTGATTCAAGGCTTATATAATTTGGGAGGCTGGGGTTAGGAACATCCAGGATGGGCAAAGGTCATTGGCTGAAGGTGTAAAGTAATGAAATGCTTCATTAGTGTGGGGAAGCATTTCAGGAATCTTGGGTGTTAGCTGAATGGGTTCTTATTGGGAGAAAGGAAGTAAACTTTATTGGGAGTAAGATTCTGTATTGTTTATCGAGGCTATGTGACATTCTGCAGGTAGAGGCATGGGGAGAGGGAACTTCCCAGACAAAGTCAACAAAGGGGAAGCCCTGCCAGTGTAGGGAGGCAGTCCTCCATACTGCACCAAGCCCCAGAAGGCTATCTGGACAATGGTAGACTTTGACCTTAATTAGCAGGGCAACAGCTTCTTTTAAAGTACTTTGCATCTGTGAATGAGTCAGGAACCAGGGTATCAGGGCTCCTAGGTCACTTCTGTGTTCTTTTTGTCACTGCTGATCTAGAGGTACCTATATCTAAACCCCATTCCCCGGGCACTATTGCCCATCTTTGGTGTTTGACACTGGGCTGGAGTGAGACAGGTTCAACTTTCCTTACCTGTTACACCTTATCCCTTTCATTGACCCTACAGGAGTATATAGAAAGGTACAGTTTTCATTAAGTTTCCAGCAGTTAAGAGGTGGCCTTTTGCCCATTCTCAATTCCACAGGGTAGCCCAGAACAAACTCTTTCTTCAGGGTCTGCATAGCTGTGTATTTGCAGGCAAACCTCTTTCTCCTCTGTATTTCTTAGGAAGTGGTGCTGAATCGGCCATGTGAGTGCGGTTTCCCTCTATTCGAGGACAGTGGCAATTGTCAGAGAGAGCTGAGACACGCAGAGGCAGGGTTTCTTTTATAATTTGCACCATGATCTTTGAGAGCACATCTCCTAGGTGGAGCTAAACATCATTTATATTGGAGGAATTCTTTCTTTCGTCTCAGACTTTTACATATTGTGTTCCTGGGTCTGCTGGAAGAAATAGCATTACAGCCAAGTGTGGTGGTGCATGCTTTAATCTCAGCACTCAGGAGACAGAGGTAGGTGGATCTCTGTGAGTTAGAGGCCAGCCTGGTCTAACTAGGAAGATCGAGAACAGCCAAAGCTCCATGGAAATATCCAGTGTCAAAAACAAACAGACCAAAACCCCCAAAACAATAAAAAGAACAGAAAAGACATAACATTGCCTATTAACAACAGTCCCTCACCATGGCTTTGCAAAGATCACCCTCTTTCTTCTGAAATGCCACATAAACACTCAGTTAAAGTCTTTAACAGTGCCATTCTCCTTTCCATTGTGGGATGAAGAGGTGTGTGTGTGTGTGTGTGTGTGTGTGTGTGTGTGTGTGTGTGTCTTCTTCCCTGTCTGTAACAGCACTACAGACCTGCCAGCCATTAGCTCTAAGATTTTTAATAAGGACAAAGCTTTTTTCTTAGGACATGTGGTCTGCAGAATGTGTGGGCTGTGGCTTGGGTAAGCTGTGCTTGGGTAAGTGCGTACATTTTCATTACAGAGCTCCCTCTTCAAGGGTTTTAATTTGCATGGAAGTGGCAGACTTGGAAGGAGGTGGTGGCAGGGATACTTCGAGAAAAATGTCAGTTTGGTTAATGAAAATCTTAGATCTTCAGGATTCATTTAGCTAGAGTTCCAAGCTATGTGTTGTGACAAACAAGGTTTGAACTCAAGAGACAGGACTTAATCCTTATACTTCACAAGAATGCCCAATAAAGTGATTAAACATGAATTAGAAAATATTGTATGTATGAAAGAATTAGCAAATATTGATCAATTTTTCACAAGGAAAGCTTGGGACCACACCCCTGAGGCCACTGGCCACATTTTGTATAATTTTTTTTTTTTTTTGAGACTGGGTTTCTTTTGTAGCCCTGGTGGTCCTGGAACTCACTTTGTAGACCAGGCTGGCCTCGAACTCAGAAATCTGCCTGCCTTTGCCTCCCGAGTGCTGGGGTTACAGGCATGAACCATCTTTTAAATGCATGCTTCTATTTAAATATAACTTTATTTAACATGTACTTGCCTGCTTCACATTGACTTCATGCCAATGCCACTAAAATAAAACTTCTCTAACATATTTATTTTCTATTAAAGATATATCATAGCTATTTTGTACTTAGGAACACGAGAGATCACTTAGGCATCATCTTGGGGCCCTCTAAACGATGAGACAAACGAGAAAAGGCCCTCAAACACAACACATGACCTAAATGTACTTTGAAGGCATATGTGACAGGACGCTAAAGCCCATGTTGCCTGCCATCACAGAAACCAGTGATCAGAGACAGAGCAGAATCTATAGACTGTTGTATCCAGACAGCCTGCCTCTGAGAGGCCAGAGAGAGATCTGTCTGCTTTGTTCTACCCCAGTCAAAAGTCACTATTTTGTGTGCCTATACAAATGTCAATAAAAGCATCATGAGCACTAATTTAGGGATTACAAATATATTTTAGTTTGTAAACAAATTTACAAACATGCAATCCTACAACAATGAGACTATGCATATGCATATATATATATCATAACAACTCATGAGGATACACATACTTAATATTTTCAACTATAAGTAGAAAAGGGAGTATATGTTAAATTAATATTGATTAAAATGCACTATGGAAAACCTTTTAAAGAAATGCTCATTTACAAGAACTTGATGTTATTTTTTGAACATCTTCTGGATAGAGTTGGATACCATGAACTTCCAACAGCCGTCTATAAGGAATCCCTGTGTACAACCCACACTTTGCCTCTTAATCTTAGCTTACACCACAAGGTATCCAGAAAGGGGATTTAACTTCTTTTTAACAAGCAAGCAAAGCAACCTAGAGACTTAAGATTCTACATACTCTGGAACCTGCTACCACAGTGTGCCAGGTCCTTTAGACTCAAGTGTAGGCAGTCACTGAAGGCTGCTCATTGTCCTAGAGATAAAATCTTAGGGCAAGGCGTTAGCTCTAAAAAGAATCAACTGTATACCTGTTATAGGTAATTTCCTTCTTTGGAATTCAGATCCACCAAAGAAAGGAGCTGAATGTTATGTTCTCAAGGCATTTCTTGGTGTGTGTGTGTGTGTGTGTGTGTGCACGTGTATGTTCGTGGCCAAGAGAGTATATGGTTGGACGCAAAGATGGGTTTTGGAGCCACCATTTTTTAAGTAGAAACAGAACTTGTGTTAAGATTTCTAATTACCTCCCAAATGTCACATTGTTCCTTGTGAAGTCTGGAGTTGTTTGTCATGCCTGAGGGCCTGAAGCATTTTTTTTTTTGATTTCTCCAAATTTAGAAGTAACTTATTTTAAATGTTGGATGCATGACAAAAATCTGTAACAGTTTCAATGTATGACCATCTTTTCTTGTACTGTGGCCAAGAAAATAGATCTGGCTTTGCTAAGTGAGATTAACTTTCTACATGAAATACTAGGCATTGGTGTGTACTTATCTTGACATGTTAAAGTGTCTTAAGCTTGCTCTTAATTAGTCTTGGGAAGACTAAACACAAGTGTAATTAACTTATTACCTTAGTTCTAACCAGACGCATAAACATTCTCTAAGTGAAAAGAAGCCTGCATTTTAAAAATCGTTTATAAACAGGGGGGCACATAGGATAATGGTTTACTGCTAATTCATATTCAAGAACACACTCCCGAGAGAGCACAGACTGAGGCCAGCTGCTAGCCTGAGATGGCCCTGCTCTAAGAACACCTTTGGAAATTCCCTCATTTCAGGCTTGAGCAGCTTAGACAGCTACACAACTCCATTTACATCAAACTTATAAACATAAGATAAAACAGTAGGAGGGAACCTTTTGGGCAATGTGGTTATAATTCTGTATGTTAATTATTCCATATGATAACAGCATACACTTTTAACAGTGGGATATCACAAACACATTGATATTCACAGGAATGGTTTCTGGTTACATCTAAATGAAAGGAGGATGATATGTTTAAATACAAGAAGGAGGCAAATTCTGCTGACACATGAAGGGCACAGTGTCTACTGGAGAGGTTATTTAGAGGTTTATCAGGGAAGCATGACACTCCTGTGTCCTGGACAGAATAGTGGTCCTTCTGTGTTTAAGAAGGTCTTCCTTAGCAACTGAGTGTGTAGTTTAAGGGAGGGATCCATATGGGGCTGAGAAGGAGGAAGGAAATACCTATCTAGCCAACCTAATCAACCCCAGTGTTCAGTGGATGACATAATAATACAAGTGAATTCAGTCCTGGGGTCCACCAATGCTTTGTTGGGAAGACTGTCTAAGACCACAGGGATGCTGAGGGTATGGGCATCGACTGTATCTTCTTGATTGCACCCTGGGACAGGGAGACCTTTATGCCTCACAATA
Source organism: Mus pahari (assembly GCF_900095145.1). NCBI lineage: Eukaryota > Metazoa > Chordata > Mammalia > Rodentia > Muridae > Mus > Mus pahari. The sequence continues at coordinate 115,466,500 of NC_034592.1, forward strand.
GATACACTACTTCAAAATGAGTTTAGTGGTCTCTGACCCAAAGAAGAGGGATGAAAACTGTGGAGCTGTTTCTCCATTCCAAACTCCCTCTAATGAGCTTTTCATGACCACATTCTTCACCAAGGAAGAGGTGAAAATCACATCCACACCATGACTTCCTAATGATCCGCTTTCGTTATTTCCATCTCATTACAGTGGAGACACACAGAGATGAGTCCTGGGGTTAGGACTTCTACCCGGATCTTTGGATCTCAGGTAGAGTTCCTTTTGTAAGTCAGGGTATGTCCTAGAAAATTGTCCAAATGATAGCAAGTAGACAGATTATTCTCATTGCCACTGGAAACCTGGGCTCCTTCTGTGTTCTCTTCCTCCAAGACCCCAGAGCCCTGAAATCCTTGGCATTAAAGTTATCCAGAAATGGATACATTTCTTGTCTCAGGACCTCCCATCTTTGCCCTATAGGCTGATGAGATTTGATACATCCGTGGTAAAGCCCATCCCCCTTTTTCCTCATCTGAAATTACAGCATTGCAGGTAAGTGCAGGATATCTAAGGAGATAACTGGTGCAGAGTGGGGAAAGTCAGTATACTGTATGGACCCTCTTCTTATGAGGCCATGGTCTCCCTGTTGATGGAGTTATCTTTACGTTTCTAGTATGTCTCTAGTATGCTTTATTCTATTGCCTTTGATAGTCTTGTGCAGACAAGATACAGATGAAAGAATATGTAGCATGACTCTGGCTAGTCATTTGTGACTTCTTTCTAGTGACCTGGCTGGCTGGCTGGCTGGCTGGCTGGCTGCTGGATAGATAAAGCTGAATAACTCCAAAAAACTTCTACCATTTTTTTTTTTTTTTTTTTTTGGTAACTTGTTTTTGCACATAGCAGGCAATCCTCAAATGTCAGCTCTTGTCCTTGAATAATCTGTTGGTGTGGTTTGCAGACTATTTGTGTCTGTTTTCTAAGATGTTATGCAGACATCAGTTGTGCTGTATGTTATAGATGCATCCTGATACAGTGGAGCAGGAGAACATGAATACAACTGTATCTTTCCATGTAGCTTGTGAGTGGTTGATGGTGTGTGATTTACTGAGTACCGAATGTTAAGTTTTTCTTGGGCAACACCTGCAGGCTACTTTAGTCTGATACAATCCACCTCTTCAGTGGCAGGCACCCCGCTGGTTTTGAGGTCGAGGTCAGCGCTGGACTTACTCCCGTAGTGAGAGGGCCGCCAGTGGAGCCGCAGCATCTTCTTGAAGTATTTCATAGTGTTATTCTTAACTGTCACGAAGCATATAGTATTGATCATGCTGTTGCTCATGGCGATGCACTCCACGACATAGAAGGCAGTGAGGTAGTGCTTCTCCTTCACAACCACCGTGGGGAAGAAGTCTCGCACTATGGTAAAGCCATAGAAAGGCGCCCAGCACAGCACGTAGGCTGTGAGGATGCCCATGAGCAGTAGCACTGTCTTTCGGCGGCAACGCAGCCGCTTGCGGATCTGCTCCGTCTGGAAGCCTGGTACAGCCTTGAACCAGAGCTCTTGGGAGATCCTGGCATAGCACAAGGTCATAGTGACCACGGGACCCACGAACTCAAGCCCGAAGACGAAGAGGAAGTAGGATTTGTAGTAGAGCTGCTGGTCCACCGACCAGATCTGACCACAGAAGATTTTTTCTTGATTCTTGACGATAACGAGGATGGTTTCTGTGGTGAAGTAGGCAGAAGGGACAGCGATGAGGATGGAGACCATCCAGACCAAAGCGATCAGGAAGGAGGCGGTCTGATAATTCATCCGTGGTTTCAAGGGGTGGACAATGGCGAGATATCTGAAGGGAGAGGGAAGCCAGCAGTGATGGTTATACTTCGAAGCACGATTGCTTTTTAACCAGCCCGGAGAGCTGGAACGGCACAGTGAATCCCCAGCTGCCTCCCACCCAGGCTTAACCAGCATTAGCTCACTAACAGCCCCACTTGGCTTCTAGAGCAGCGATTTAATGGAAACAGCTAATGGGTTAAAGCAATGGCTATTCTCCCTTGCCTGACAAAGGGACCTTTCTCTCTGAGCTTTATTTCCCTGAATACAACCAGACATTGGCTATACTACAGCCAATTTAAGCTTATCCCTCTAGCTTACAAATGAATGAGACTCAGACTACGGTTATTTTATTTGGCTTTGACAATGCTGGGGGGTAAACCCTAATCTACTTTCCTAACTGCTGACCTGGCTGCATCCGCAGCAGTGTACCCCAAATACTTGCTCTTTCTCCTGGTCCTGGGGTCCATCCCCTCTCATGGCAGCTTCCCCCTCCTGCATCCTTTTCTCTCTCTCCTCCTGCCCTGCTCACCAGGTAACTCAACCTGCCTGTCTCTAATCCCTCCAGTAATTGTCTGTTGGCATTTTTATTTAACCAATAGTTTTCAATTAAGGAACAAGGTTTGCACAATAAAAGCTGGTAGATGTGAGAACTCACTCGTAGGCCCAGACCTTCAGGTACGGAATTTAGCATTAGAGCGCATAGCTATAGACCAAACCTCAACAGTCTGTGAACATTAAACATAGTAAGGATATACTTGTGTGAGTATTTTTCAGTAGATACACACACTCGTCTGTTCAGGATACCTTTTAAGTTTTCAATTTTGCCATCCTGCCCACAAACATGGCAGTTCTTATTCCAAATCTCTCATGATTCAAGGTGAAAGAAAAGCTGTGTAGCTCAAAGGGAGGTGTGGACACTGCTCAGGCTTCCTCCTCCGCCCCGCCCCAGCTGCTAGACATCAGCCTGCATTATGGAGGCAGTGGGATTAAGTGGGATTCGGGACTCTAGTAAGAAATAAGCAACAAGCCCAGGTTCATGGCCAGCAGACACCAGAGTGGAGCCTCCTAATACGAAGCATTCACATCCACCTCCCCGTGCCATTTCACACTCAAGAGAAAGACCAAGGCATCTCGCTGGAGTACCTTAAAGTGTTACTCCTCCTGTTCTTTTTAAGGAGTCATACTGCTCAAGACAGATGAAGCCTGAAGCCTTCGTGAAAAATGAGCTCACTTGTGTGGGTTGCTTCCAGAGAGATGAAATAATCGCTATTTAGATATTTGGGTCCTGGAATAACGTCTGTGTATTATGTGGGGGGGTGGGGGGTGGGAGGGGCAGGAAGGTTGGTAGGGGAGGGTACAGGAAGAGAAGAGGCATGAGAGGTAGATAAGAGACAAATAGTCCTGGAAATGAATGTGTGGGCCAAAAGCAGGAAGTATCTACTGAAAAATACTCAGGCAAGTACATCCTTGCTATGTTTAATGTTCACAAACTGTGTGGGCCAAGAGCAGGAAGCCTCCTGTAGAAAGCTGTCTGACTTTTTTTTTCTTACCAAACTCTCCAATCACCTTTCCAAAACAATGACGCGACTTAGAATCCCTCTGCCATGTTACTGTTCTCTGTCCCTTGCAGTATTTCTGTTATCTTGTCCCATCTGTACCTGCTTGCTGGTGGCTCTCCAATGGATTCCATACTTAAGGCTTCTGGCTATGGGGGAGAAAGCTGGATCCATCCCAACCATGGGGGCTCCCTGCTGGGCGTTACCATAGCAGTCCCTGGGGCTTTCCACCTATCTGTGTGACCAGGCTAGGAGGACGACGAGCAATACAGGGCCGGAGAGGTGAACAGATGGGCATCCTCACTGCTTGGCTGAGACATCTCACTGTCACTGTCTCTCTGTGGTAACTGGACAAACTGTCTCCGGTTGCCTTTATAATAAAAGTGATGCTTGCAATGCCACCACTGTGCTAGAACAGTGTTGGGGGTCAGGAGCCTGACATGGTTTCACTGGGTAATCTTGGGTGCCAGCAAGTGGCACTTTTTAGGGGTTCCAAGGACAACCTGATAGGGGGCTTTTGTTTGGGTTTTGTTGTGTCTGCATCTCTAACTTTTTGAGAACTGCCTATCCTATATTTCTTGGTTCATAACCTTTCCTCCCTTCAAAGCCAGCAATGGCCAGTGGAGTCTTTCTCTCGCAGGCCTTTTATGACATTCTGCCCACCTCCTTCAGGTAAGAACCTTTGCCACTCATTGGTTCTATTTTAAATGATTGGCAACTATAACTCCTTAAGTTACCTTGCTCCTCCTTAGCATGCAGCACAGCACAGTCATGGGCTTCAGGGATTTAGATACAGGTATCTTTGATGGGCATTCATTACGCTGTGTACTCTACTAAATCCAAAGTCTTTAGAGACTATAAAACAAATTCAGAACTTAAAACTGCTCTCAATCTGGTCCTGTCATCACAGTGTATCAATAACTCACAGTATGGCAATAACTCAGTTTATCAGTAACTAATACTCACAGTGTACCAATAACTAATATTCACAGTACACTAATAACTCACAGTGTATCAATAACTCACAGTGTACCAATAACTAATACTCACAGTATATCAGTAACTCACAGTGTACCAATAACTCACAGTATATCAATAACTCACAGTGTATCAATAACTCATAGTGTATCAATAACTAATACAGTATATCAATAAGTCACAGTATAACAATAATTCAGAGTATATCAATAACTCACAGTGTACCAATAACTCACAGTATATCAATAACTCACACCGTACCAATAACTCATAGTGTCCCAATAACCCACAGTATATCAATAACTCATAGTATACCAATAACTCACAGTATATCAATAAAACAGTATATTAATAACTCACAGTGTATCAATAACTCACAATATATCAATAACTTACAGTATATCAATAATTCACAGTATATCAATAACATAGTATATTAATAACTCCCAGTGTATCAATAACTCCCAGTGTATCAATAACTCTCAGTATACCAATAACTAATGCAAAAAACTTCACATTTCTGCCTATTTTGTTGTCATTTCCCATCCCTACCCTCATCACCTTTTTCTTGGGTGGCCTGGAACTTAACTGTTGTAGATCAGGCTAGCCTTAAACACACACACACACATACACACACACACACACACACACACACACACACACACACTGATAATCTGCCTGGCTATCCTTAACTCTTACAGTCAAACACTTTGTCACCCAATACATCTTTCTTACTCAGAGGACATTCCCAAATTCACTGTTAAGATCAAGTAAATCAGAAAGACAAGAGCACTGACTTGGAAGGTGTTGGGCAGGTCTGCTTCCAGACTGCACACTTAGATAAATAACTTAGGCTCCTGAGACTTAGTCTCTACATCTGTGAAGTGGGGATAATAATGACTTAATTGACAATCTGTCAGGATTTGTGTCAGCTTCCAAGAAAGTAAACATCCATAATGTATGATGGGGTTATAGTACTTTGTGTATGCTGCTCATTTCCCATGAGTCATTTGTTGGCAAGAGAGACATCTGCAAGGACTGTGGCCAACTGTCTGCTTGTGTGTGTGTGTGTGTGTGTGTGTGTGTGTGTGTGTGTATGCTTTTGAGGTCAATGGACCTCAGCTCTCTGCAACTAGAAACAGCACCTCCTCGGCAGGAGGATAGCCTCCGGGCTCAGCTTCCACAGACAGCATGTGGTGGCCCTTCTGGAGTTTCTGCACAGCAGAGCAGGCATGTTTGAAGAAACAGTGGCTGGGAATGCACGGGGAGACTGGGGCTTCTGCAGGAGCCCGGGCTGAGCATGGGCTGGTGCTTACACCCGACTGGGTGGCTGCTCCCTGCAGCCCTTATAATAAGCACCCTCCCTTGAAATGATGAGCATTGAGAGTACAGTGTTGGAGGTCAGAAGTCTGACGTGGTGGGGGCTCGCAGGTGGTATTCCTTTTGGAGACTCTTAGGAGAGGACCTGTGTGTGTGGGGGGGGAGGGCAGTGGCTAATGAATCTCTTCTAACTCACAGGAAACTTAAATTGTTTCTCTATCTGAGGTGACTAAAATAGGATCCCAGGAAACACCACCGAGCATGGCCCCAGTAAGAAAGACCCATTTTCTAAAATCAGCACCATCAGGGAAGGGTAGGGATGTCTGACCCATCTTCCTGATTATTTTAGAGCCCAGTGATGGCAGGAGGGAAAACCTATTGGGGCACTGCTCTAAGGCCTGAGGTTCCATGTGCTGCTTTAATCTGTGAACCTCACAGAACCCCAGCACCTACCCAAGAGCTCCTCTGTGCTTGTCAGATGGGCTCCAGGAAGCTCACGAAGCTTCCCCTCCATTTATCTCCTCTACCAGGCATGGCAGGTATAAGCTTCCTGTGGGAGCTAAGTCTAGATTTAAGGCTGTGTGCCTGTTATCTCAGTGCCCAGTAGCCTAAGGCAGGAGAATCAGAGTTCAACGTCATTCTGAACTACAGAGGTGAGACCCTTGCTGTCTTAGTCAGGGTTTCTATTCCTGCACAAACATCATGACCAAGAAGCAAGTTGGGGAGGAAAGGGTTTATTCAGCTTACACTTCCATACTTCTGTTTATCACCAAGGAAGTCAGGACTGGAACTCAAGCAGGTCAGGAAGCAGGAGCTGATGCAGAGGCCATGGAGGGATGTTCTTTACTGGCTTGCTTCCCCTGGCTTGCTCAGCCTGCTCTCTTATAGAACCAAGACTACCATCCCAGAGATGGCACCACCCATCAAGGGGACCCTTGATCACTAATTGAGAAAATGCCTTACAGCTGGATCTTGTGGAGACATTTCCCCAACTGAAGCTCCTTTCTCTGTGATAACTCCAGCTGTGTCAAGTTGACACAAAACTAGCCAGTATACTTGCCTCTGTTGAAAAACTAGCATTTATAAGTCACCGTACGTTTATTATTCCCAATGTTTGATAATTCCTAGTTTTTACATTAAAAAAGCTTCTTGAGTTCAAAAGCTACATCTACAGCTTGTATTTCTATGTTTCATAACCTGGGGACAGCATAACCACAAACCTGTGGCAGTCATGGCAGATGCTGCCATACCTCCTCCACCCTCCTTGCTCTTATCGTTGAGCATATTCTCCCCTATAGGCCTCTGCCTTTACATTTCAGCATATGCTCTCCCATCCCCCTCTGCTCTCACCACTTTGGTACACACTCCCTTACCCCTGTTTTGCTGCATCAGCCTTTGTGTGTGCGCTCTAGCACAACAATACCCGCCTCTTTGTTTGTCTGAGGGTTTTCTCTGGCTTTCAGAGTCCCCATGGCTTCCTGTGCAGCATTTTTGAGAAGCCCTCTACAATGACTTGTAAGAGCCATATACAAACAACTCAGCTCCCTCCTCCCATGCCTGGGAGAATACAAGTATCTTAGTGTGGAGGCAGAAAGACCAAAGATAGGATGATTGTTTTAAAATACACAGATGGGGATTTCTATATCTCTATACCCAATATGAATTGAGGGTCATGCTGACACAGACCACAGTGCTAGACTCAGGATTTATATCCTGTGACATTGGGACTTCTGGAGATTTCATAAGCAAGGGAATATTGTAGGAAAAGCCAGCAATAGTGGTTGATTCTCGGATGCTTCATATGGATAAGCATGGATTTTAGGATGCAGTTAGAAGCCCCTGGGGAGCAAGAGACAGGTCAACAGAGCGCCAGAGTGACCATCATGAGTTGCCAAGTGGCAAAGCTGAGGGGACAGGTACTGGATTTAGTTAGAGCTGGACATAAGGGATGGGGTCAGTGGGTGAAGGACAGGAAGAAAGGCTGAGAATGATGGTCATTTTTCTGTTTGGGTCACTGGGAGCAGGGTGAGGGGGCATGGCAGGTGGGGTGTGAAGGCTGCATGGGGGAAGAGTTGGCTGGGGTGAAATGGAACCTCTGCTGTCTGTGCCAGGTGACTGCTTCCTATACAGCCCTAGCATCACAAACCACAAGACAGCAAGATTGATGTCACAGGCACAGCTTACAGGGGGACAAGGTGTGAGGATAGCAATCACTCTCCTTTCAGCAAGCTTACAGTCACTTGGGAGAGTGAATAAAACTGCAGATTTTTGTAATTCCCAGCTCAAGGAACTCCCATTCAGGCGACGTGGGTGGGTGGGGCTCAGGAAGCAGACTCTATCACTATAGCAAGTGACGGTCTGTGTGATTTTCCTGAGGAGTTTTGTGCACTTTGGCTGGCAAGTATGCATTTCATAAGCTGGTTTCTGGACTGCAGAGCCTCAGGGCTGTAATAAAGGTGCTTTCCCCATGGGCATCTTGCTATGTGAAGGAAGAGGTATCTTGTTCCTCTGTCTTTTATTAGTATAACTGAAAAATAGCTAACTGGTATATTAAAAAGCATGAAACAGCACCCAGAACAAGAGAGAAACTGAAGAGCTGAAGGAGACAAAGTGGGAGGCCAGGAAACCCGTCTTCAGAATGCATTTCAGAGCAGCACAAAAGGGCTGTGCATCAAAGATCTCTCTCGTCTCCCACTGCACCACCAGTGACAATGCTGACCTGAAACTATACACATAAATGACACATGCAAGATTTCTCATTTGCTGCTGTTAGAATTCGTGCCTTCAAATTTATAGCAGAGCAAGGACTTCTGGGACATCTCATGCAAATATATGCAAATAGGCACACAGATATATGCAAAACAGCAAAAGCAAACTTGTCCTCTCTTTCCTGTAAGCAAATTCTGTTATCTTATTTTCAAATCAGCTCTGCAACAAAACCACCAGAAGGGATGCTCCATACTCCATGATTCTAATGGAGTAATTAAAGGACAGGGGGCTGGTGAGATGGCTCAGTGGTTAGGAGCACTGACTGCCCTTCCAGAGGTCCTGAGTTCAATTCCCAGCAACCACATGGTGGCTCACAACCATCTGTAATGGGATCTGATGCTCTCTTCTGGTGTGTCTGAAGACAGTGACAGTGTGCTCATATATGTAAAATAAATAAATCTTAAAAATAAAGTCTAAAGATTATATGTATATAAGAAAAGAAGAACAGACAGAACTAAATTGTGGTGACAAAGAGTGATCACTAAGACTGGCAGAAGAAATCGTCAGGGGCACAGGAGGCTTGCTAAGCAATGGAATGCTTTGTATCTGGATCTGACTGCAGTGAAAATCTTGGTACCGGGGCTGGTGAGATGGCTCAGCAGGTAAGAGCACCCAACTGCTCTTCCGAAGGTCCTGAGTTCAAATCCCAGAAACCACATGGTGGCTCACAACCATCCGTAACGAGATCTGGCGCCCTCTTCTGGAGTGTCTGAAGACAGCTACAGTGTACTTACATATAATAAATAAATGAATAAATCTTAAAAAAAAAAAAGAAAGAAAGGAAATCTTGGTACCTATTGTGCTGACTAGAAGCTGCTCTGGTTAACTCTCCTAATGGCTTTTAAATAGTTGCTGCCTGAGTGTCCTGCCTCTTTGTCTCTATGTTGTAGGGCATGTGCTACCTGCATCCAAAGCAGAGACAGTATCTCAGAGCATGACCAGAACTATGAGACTCAGAAGCTTCCAACTTCCCCCAATGCTGGTGAACAGAGCACCTCTGGAGGACATCTCCTCTAGCACATCTGGAGTCACGCCAGTCTGTGAGAACTGAAGTTGAACCTCACCTGTCAATAGCGATGGCCAGCAGAGCATTGGTGGAGACGTACAGGGAGACCGTACGAAGGTAGTTGATGGAGGCACAAAGCACGTGACCATGCGCCCAGGAAAGCTGCCGTACGACATAATAGTCCATCTCAAAGGGGCAGCAGACGATCGCCACCAGGAAGTCAGAGATGGCCAAGTTAGCAATGAGGAGGTTGGTAAGGTTGCGCAGCTTCTTGTAGCGGGCCAGGGCAGCAATGAAGACAAAGTTGCCAATGCCGCAGACTAGCATGATGCCTGCCAGTGCCACGCCAATGACAATTTTGGCTGCAAAGAAGGTCTGTGTCTTGGTCACATCCTCGTCCTCACCCAGGGGGAGGTCATAATCACCATAACTGTAGTTTAAGGAGACATGGTCTTGGGGTGTATTCAAGTCGGGTGCAAAGCTAGTGTTTCTGTTCTGGTGTCCCATGTTGATGGTGCTACAGGTGGACTGCTGTGTATCAGGGAGATGTGCGGAGTTCAGCACCTCTGCTGGGGTCAGTGTGTGCAGGTCCTGTTGGAATCCTTAGGGAGAGCAGATACCATCCAGGATCTGTGGGGAGATAAAACCACTGGTCAGCAAAGATCAGATCTGATACTAGTCCCCCCCAAGAGTTTAGCTAGGTACAGTCCAACCAGAGTCACCCAGGGCCAAGGAGACGGGAGGCTGTCTGCTTGCTGGCCACAGAAGGAATCTTCAGAGAAACCCAAGAAGAATGTGCAGCCTTGACCTTCTTCCAGCAACAGTGCTGGGCTGACTGTTCTTATTCTCAACAGCTTACCAGACAATGGCACAGTGGTTCTCCTGTTCTTTGCTTAGGAGCTCTAGAAGCCAGTCTCTTAAACTATGGGGCTTGCATAACTGAATGTGGCATGGGGATGGGGAGGGGGAAGGTGACCATAAACGGTTTCTGCATGAACAAAAATCAATTCAAAACTGAAAATCAGACACGTAATGAATGCTGGCTGTTTCTGGCATCCTTCAACCAAGTTGTATCAGGATACTTGGTTGTGGCCTTGTTTCTGCACACATGTGCACTTTGCCCTGTGTGCTAGTGTGCTTTACAGTGCCCCTGAACAGGGCCTCAAACACCTTGCCTCAGAGCTGTGGGCTGTGAATTGCACATCAACATTTACTGTACAGGCAAAGCTTTCTGCTCTCATAGAAACATAACAGTTTAATCATGGAAAACAAAGACTACACACTGGACACTACACACTGGGTGCTACACACTGGATGCTACACACTAGATGCTATACCGTGTTTCATTCAGCTACAAATTAGTGTATCCTTGAGCTTACTGTGCTGAAAGGTTTTGATTTTAAAATTTCTATTTGAAAGGCTGAGAGATGGCTTAATGGTCACAGGGATTTGCTGCTCTTACAGGGGGCTCTCTTCAAGATCAGAATTCAGAATTCCATAGCAAGCACCAATCCTGACACTATCAATGATACTCTGTTATGCTCGTGCACAGGAGCCCAGCATAACTGTCCTCTGAGCGCTCCACCCAGCAGCTGACTGAAACAGAAGCAGAGACCCACAGTCAAACATTGGATGGAGCTTGGGGACTCTTATGGAAGAGTTGGGGGAAGAACTGAAGGCCCCGAAGGGGATTGGAACTCCATAGGAAGACCAACAAAGTTGACTAACCTGGACCCTTGCTGGCTGTCAGAGAGAACCACCAACCGAAGGATATACACAGGCTAGACCTAGCCTTCACTCACCCACATGTAGCAAGCATGCATCTTGGTCTTCATGTGTGTCCCCTCAAAACTGGAGCAGGGGCTATCCCTAAAATGTTGCCTGTCTGTGGAATTTGTTCCTCTAACTGGGCTGTCCTGTTTGGCTTCAGTGGGAGAGGATGCACCTAGCCCTGTAGAGACTTGATGTGCCAGGGTTGGGGGATAGTGTTCTTCTCAGAGGAGGAGCGGAGGTAGGGGTGGGGGAGGGAATATGTGAAGGGGGAACTGGGAGGAGGGTGAGCAATGATTGTGATGTTAAGTGAATAAATTAGTGGAGAAAAAAAAATCTATTTGAAGGACTGTGAGGGCTTAGTGGTCACAGGGGTTTGCCATTCTTGTAGGGGGCTCTCTTAAATAAGACCAGAGTTCAGAATTCAGTTCTCAGCACCAACATTGGGTTGCTCATAACCGCCTGTAATTCCAAGTTTTGGGGAATTGATAACCTTTTCTGGCCTCAGACAGTACTCCCCCCGTACACAAACATGCACACACATGACACAATGCACACAGATACACATGTGCACACATATGCACACACACACACACACTTATAAAATAAGAATTTAAAAATTGCTGTCTGAGCAGTTGACTGGAGTTTCATTCTAAAAAATAATCATTAAATGAAATTTGGCTTGGAATTAGGACAGAATTTCCAGCCGTGCTTGAAACAGCCCTGAAGCAAGCTTGCCATTTGTACCGTATGTTTCTCTGAAGAGGCATCCCCAGCATTGACAATCACAAAATCAATGTATCATTCAACTCTGAAAACATGTTCTAGATGCTGTATCAAATATTCAGCCAAGATTTAATTCTTTATGTAAAAATTCTCAATCCATCTCATTGCTATGCAAATTTGCTTTCCTCGTTCATAAATGGTAAAATTATATGTGCATCAAAGAATTGTTTTAAAATACATTAATGATTTATTATTAGTAAGTGTTTGAATTATATTCCTACTTTATACACTTACAAACCCAGGGACATGTAAGAAATTCTCTGGTGAATGAGGTCCTTCTGAATGGAAAAATTTAAGAAGCCCTGCTCTAGGATAAATCCTTTCTCCCCAGGTTGACCCCACGACTCTGGATCAGCTTCCGGACCCCTTCCTTAGGTTCCCAGATTCCCAACCACAGCCAACGCCGCCCCCCCCCCCCCCACTAAGGAGGAACTGAACTTTGTCACAATCTGTCTTCTGAACTGGCTGCTTGAGAGCAGATTGAATTGATAACAGTCTCCTAAGAGTGGATGGGGGATGACCAGGGGGGAGTCTAAGGGCTGTCCATTATTTGAGAACTCCCTTATAATCTTGGCGTCCAGAGAAGTCCACAGAAGGGAGAGAAAATAGTCTCCAAAATGCGAGCTCCCAGGAGGTAGCTGTTATGAGGCAAGCAAGGGGCTGGAGAGAGGACTCCAACCTGACTTAGTCTGTCTCAGTGAACTGCCTTCCTCTCCCACCTCAGCACACCGGCCAGTGCGGAAGCGACGGGAGCTACGGTAGGGGTAGCAAGAAGCTATCAAACTGGATAGCGAGGTCTGCCCAGTCTTATGAGGGAGAGCGCTGGGGGACAGGAATCTCCACTCTAGCCAGGAACAGTAGTCGCGGGCGTTAGTGAAACCCCCGACTTGCTACACACGAATCAGCTGCGCGCTCCACCCTACCTGACAAGCGGGGTTCCAGTGGAGTCTGGATCCCAGTGTCCTTCCTCTGGGGCGTCTATTGGTCTCCCAAAGATCGCCACCCGGGACAAATAAGCGGGAGTTCCAGCCGCCTTCTCAGCACCAGTCCGTAGACTGTGGGAGCCCGTTTGAAGGTTCCCACGTCTCTCACTCGCATCAGCGCGATACTGGTCCGGAATTAGGTATCCAGTGGGGAATTTAAGCTCAAGAAACAAAGCCGGGCACCGGAGCTGCCTTCAGGGCGCAGGAACCGCGCAGATATCCCCTCCCTTGTCCGCACGCCTTCCACTAAGTCCTCAGTTCCCCAGCTCTACTCCAGTCCCCTAGTCCCCAATCCCAGTGTTCGGAGGTAGGAGGGGATCTCTTGGAACAGACGCCGACGTGCCCCAAGTCCGCCCGCCACCACCCAGCACTCACTTGCCTCGGTGCTTTCAGGGGCGCACTCCCTGGTCCGTGGCGCCACCGTAGGTGGGCGCGGCCCGAGCTCTGGGAACACTAGCTAGCTCTGGTTGAGGCTTGCCTACTTGGTGGGCATGTGTCTCTCGGTCCTGCTCTCCTCGCATCAGTCTTTCTGGAGTTGCTGCTTCGTTCTGCAGCTCATCCCACAGCCTGGGACCCAGCCCAGGTGTCTCGCCCCTCCTGGCGCCGGACTCCGCCCCGAGACCCGCCTGCCTCCTAGCTCTAGTGAATTAGGGTCTCAGACTTCCGGGTGGTCCTTCCAAGGGGTTTGTAAGCTCTTGAACCCGGTGTGACCTCAACAGCTGGTCATCCTTGAGACGGAGCACTGTCCTGTGCAAGCATCTATGGCTTCCACTCTGGTGTGCAGAGTTGGGGTGTGTGTGTGTGTGTGTGTGTGTGTGTGTGTGTGTACAAGTTCCCAGAGCCAGCAAGTAAGGGGTGAACCCTAGTCTTTCCTTAGAAGTGATGCAGGAGAGCCCCCCCCCCCCACCCCATACTGCAATTCAGACCTTAAGAGGCAAAGCTGGAAATTATAGTGGTGGCATGGCTTGCCCTGCACGAAACTTCAATTCTGAGGTTTTGGTCTAAACTCGGATGATCCTTCCAGTAGTATACTTGGCTATTCAAAGACAATCTGACTCTAACTTCCAGCCTACCTGAGGAGACCCAGGGACCCTGCTTTATTTTCAGAGGGTTATTTTATTTCTCCCAGAAATGGAAGGCTTTATAAATTATCCCTACTAAAGCAGGAACTGTGTGTTGGCCACAGAGAACATTTTCTAGATGAGACCTGTCCAATAAGCTGACAATTTAAACTACCCATATAGAGGACTTGGAAAAGTATTTGGAATTGGGCATTCTGTGGTTCTGCCTGTCCTACCTTATGTGGCACTAACCCACTGTCCTACCCCCCCTATATCCTCTTCACTGCTAAGACCAATCAGGAGACCTAGCCTCTTTCCTCCCAGGGAGAGGCTGTGGTTTGGCTGGCGCAGTGGCTGGTAAGTACAACTTCCAGACTTAAGGAAAGGCTTTGCTGTTTTGCTTTGGTTTTGTACAAGGAGTTGACTGACACTGTAGCCAGATTTCTGAACATCCTCTTTAGGTCATTCTTTCAAAGGTGATTGCTTATCAACTTCAGCTATCGGCTTCAACTCTCCTGGCCCACGTCCACCAGCTCACCCCTTTATATGGGTCATGCAGACCCTTAGGCTCCTCTGGTGTACTCACAGCATTCTCCAGGGTAGATTTAGGTCAGGGTCTCACTCACACAGATCAAGAAACCCATAGTTGTCATCCTAGCAACTTGATGTCCTGATCTGAGCATAATAGATTTGTCAGGGAACCAGTATGGGGTGAAGCCACGAATCTTGGGTGAGTAGGGGGTTGAAATACTGGAGATTTCTCAGCACACAGTTGGAGACTACTTTGTGTCCTAACTTTGGCACATAAGTTTACAAGTCTGAAAGTGGGAATTCCTTAGTCAGATAAGATGCTAATAATTAATGAACCCCATCTCCCTGTAATCAGAGAAAGGGAATGTGAACCGTTGTGCAGGCTGAGCTCAATGCCTAGCCTTGAGTAAGAGGGCGCAGTAGCTGAAATGGACATAGAGGGAATGGATAGATGAAGGAGACTTTTAACTTGGGGCCAGGAGGTTGTATGTTTGAATCTACTTGAAAAACATAATAATAAAATTCAACAGTTGTAACATTTTGACAATATTATACCTGGATTTGTCAGTCCCACTTAATTTTCTTTACCATAACAAAATACCAGAGACTGGGTACTTTATAAAGAAAAGAGTGTTCATTTAGGGTATAGATTTGGAGGTTCACAGGCATTATGCCAACATCAGCTCTTGGCACATATTTTCATGTCATGATGGGAGCTCTTGTGAGTGAGAAAGAGGTCACATGACAAGACATGTACCAAGTGACCTAAGACCTTACAACAGGGTCCACCTCTTAAAGGTCCATCACCTCTTATAACCACAGAGTGAATTTCAAACATGAGAAGTCCTAGGAGATGAACCATAGCAACCCCATGCCACACACACATACATACATACACACACATCACCACAAAGTGCGTTCCCTGGAAGGCATACCATTATTATTCAGGACATTGGAGTGGGTTAATGCCAGCACAGAATAACATCTTTCAAAGATAGTTGGCTTCTAAAGGGCAATACTGAATTGTTGGTGAGCCTGAGATTGCCATATTGAACTCCATTAAGTCACCCCTTCCTACCACCACAGTACTTGAATAATTGGTCAGTGTATGTAGAGGAGAAAAGGCATAGGACCTGTCCTAGTTTATTCTGTTGCTGTGATAAAACACTCTGACCAAAAGCGAACTGGGGAGGAAAGGGTTAATTTGGCTAATGTTTCCTAGTTACAGTTTATCTCTTAGAGAAGTTAGAGCAGGAACTCAAGGCGGAAGCTTGAAGCAGAAACCACAGGAGAACCCTGCTTCCTGGCTCATTCATAGGCTTAAGCTCACTCAGCTAGCTTTCTTGTGCAGCCTAGGCCCACTGTGATGGTTTGTATACTCTTGCACCAGGGAGCGGCACCATTTGGAGGTGTGGCCTTGTTGGAATAGGTGGGACCAGGTAGGATCACCCAGTCCAGCCGTAGCATGAGGTACAACCTTGGCTATCTCTGGAACACAGCTTCTTTGTGCTTCCAAAAAACAATTCCCAGAAGATTTCAACTCAGTGGGTGTAGGCTTAATACTCTCACCCTAGGTGCCTGGAAGTCAGTCTTCCACTAGCAGCCTTTGGATGAAGACAGAACTCTCAGCCCTGCCTGTGCCATGCCTGCCTGGATGCTGCCATGCTCCCACCTTGATGATAATGGACTGAACCTCTGAACTTGTAAGCCAGCCCCAATTAAATGTTGTTTTTATAAGACTTACCTTGGTCATGGAGTCTGTTCACAGCAGTAAACCCCTAACTAAGACACCCACCTTCCTAGGGATGGTGCCACCTACAGTGGGCTGGGCCCTCTCACAGTAAGACAATCTCTCAGAGACATGGCCATAGGCCAATAACTTCTTTTAAGTTATGTTTTATCTTTAAAGTGATTCTTTTCTGGAATATGGCTTCCCACCCCACATCTCCTGAAAACAATGGATGGCAGAGGTAAAGATGTTCCACTACAAAGTTACTGGTTTTGAGGAATTGGGACACATAGCTTGATTGTGGTACCTATGTCCTTATGAAGTATTATGACACTTTGCAGGACAGTTTCTCAGTCAATAGCAAACTCAACACAATTCAAAAATTAAAGCACATAAAATGATATCATGTAAAATAGCATTCCTCCCCATCCACCTTGAGCACCCCTGTTTTTCCTAGGGGTATTTTTACATTCTTCTAATATATATATATATATATGTATATATATATATATGTATATATATATATGGCTTCCTCATCTTTCTACTATAACATAGTCTATTGTAGGGTTACACTGTTGCTACCTTTTACAATTCACATTGCTGGATATGTTGGTTTAACAGGTTCAAGATGTCTGTAAAGTTACAGATTAAGTTATTTCCAATTTTTTGTTCTTATAGTGTTGTGGTATTGAATGGTATTGAATGTGTATTACAGTTCATCAGTGAACGAGTACACAGAGCATCTTTGGGTGCCTGTGCAAGGATATTTGTATGACAAATTCCCAGAAGTGGTATTGCTGAGTCAAAGCATAAAAGCATTTGTACAAGGCTTTGTGGTGGATCTTGTCACAGAGAGCTCCGTGGGGCTCTACTAAGCTGTCTGTTGGGCAGAGGTCAAGGCCACACATTCTATTGTTGAGATGGGGGAAGCAGAATTCCAAAGCCAGATTTCTCAGCAATACTTCCCTTCCCTAAGTCCTGTAGACCCTTCAGTCTTTCAAAGTATGGGAGGGAGTGGGCTCTGTTCTTAAAAAACAAATCCATTCCATCATTTTTTTTTTTTAATGTCTGTGTGTGTCTTAGTCAGAGTCTCTATTCCTGCACAAAGATCATGACCAAGAAGCAGTTGGGGAGGAAAGGGTTTATTCGGCTTACATTTCCATACTGGTTCACCAAGGAAGTCAGGACTAGAACTCAAGCAGGTCAGAAAGGCAGGAACTGATGCAGAGGCCATGGAGGGGTGTTCTTTACTGGCTTGCTTGCTCTGGCTTGCTCAGCCTGCTTTCTTATAGAACCCAAGACTACCAGCCCAGAGATGGCACCACTCACAAGGGGACCTCCCCCCTTGATCACTAATTGAGAAAATGCCTTACAGCTGGATCTCAGGTTGGAGGCATTTCTCCAACTGAAGCTCCTTTCTCTGTGATAACTCCAGCTGTGTCAAGTTGACACAAAACTAGCCAGTACAGTGTGTCTCTTGTGGAATCACACTAAGAAATCAAACTAAGACTGTGCCGTTGCTATTGACACATTGGTAGGTAAACTTTGTAATGCTGGTGAAATTAAAAGCCATTTAGCTCTGTGAGTTACTGTAGTTAGACAGGTGGGGACTCCTTAGTAGGGGTTCACAGTGTCCTAGCGTCCACCTTTCACACAACCCAGCTGCTTTTTCAGGGTTCTGTAGAACGGCTGTGTAAGACACTGCTGGGCTGGCTTTACTCAGGCTGTCTCTCTGGCTTCATCTGCTCTGAGGGCAGCACCAAGGCACAGTGGGGAGAGTGAAGGGTGTCAGATTGCATGGCCACTAGTCATACTTCCTGTCTGTGGATGAAAGCCTGAGAGACATTTGGGTCAGAATTTGGGTTTGCCATTAAAACTGTTTCAGATGTTTTGCCCCCCCCCCCCCCCAGAGGAGGCAGAAGTAGGAGAGGTGGGAGGAGAGAGTGGAGCCCTGGAAGGATGGAGCAGGTCACCAGACACAAAGCTAAATTCCAGCTGGGTAAACACAGGCTCACCTGTAATCCCAGTACTCTGGGAGGTTGACGTCAGAGGATTGGGAGTTCAAGCCCAGTCTGGGACACATAGTGAGAGCCTGTTATTTATTTATTTATTTATAAAAAAAGCACTAGGCACTTAGCTTAGTGGTAGAATGCTTTCCTAGTATATAAAAGGCTCTGAGTTTAGTGTCCAGCACTTAAAAGGGGGTGTGGGGCTGGATTCCGTAAGAGAGTTTAGCTATTGCAATCTCCTTCGTGGTTAGGACCTTCTTTTGCTGGGATGAGAGGTAGAGAGGACCATGTCCTAGCTACGAAGAAACACCAAAGTCTTTCCAGCTCTGCTGACTGAGCTTGGAGAGATTTCTCTTTTAGAAAGAGGCACTTCAGTATTGATTCACTCTGGGCCTCTGTCTCTTCTGTCTCCTCCAGGTTCAGGTGGTCATGTCACTCTTTCCTGATCTCAAGAAAGGACACAGGCACACCACATACCACAGGAGTTCTGGGGTTGTGCACGAGTGTGAGGAACAATTTGTATAATGTGGATCTGTGGAAAAGCCAAGCCTTTCTCCGCCCCTGGGGCTGACCCCTTCGGCCTGTGCTTTCTTCCATATGTGCAGAAACGCCAATCAAGCAAGTACAAGGATACTTGGGCTCATTTTTGGAGGGAGTGCAAGCCATTTTCACGGTGAATGGCATAAGGCTCTGGGTTAACCTGAATATTAAAAAAAATACGACCTTGGTTAGCATTTCTTTTTCTTTTTAAAGACTTATTTATTTTTTTGTATTATGAGTACACTGTTGCTATCTTTAGACACACCGGAAGAGGGTGATAGATGCCATTACAGATGGTTGTGAGCCACCATGTGGTTGCTGGGAATTGAACTCAGGTCCTGTGGAAGAGCAGTCAGTGCTCTTAACCACTGAGCCGTCTCTCCAGCCTTTGGTTGGCATTTTTAAAATCAAATATGGCCTTTGGTTGGGTTACTTAAAACAGTTGGAGACAAAGATTTGGGTGCATTGTGCTTTCTAGGGAACGGATCGTAGGAGACGCTTCCGGGAATGGAAGAATAAGATGGAGAAGGGGAAGTGACCAAGAGAAAGATAAAGCGGGTGAAAGAGTTAAGGACATAATCAGAGCTCAGGTGCCCTGGGAAAGTCTGAGTCACAGCTCAGAACAAAACTTCCCTGTTCTGCCAGCAGAGGGCGAAATTGAGCCCCTGACTGAGGACTGGGAAGGTGTCAGTCAAGTCCCAAAGTGGCTCCTATGGAGCAGAATCTTTTGTTTAGAGAAAGTAGACAGGGGCTACGCCAGGCATTCACTTCATTGTTGGTAAAAAAGCACCTGACAGGAAGCGCTTGTAAGAGGAAAGACTTATTTTGAGCCCTAGCTTCAGAGACTTCATTTCCTCAGTCAGCTGGTCTTAGGTTTCTGAGCACATGCTGAGGCAGAACACCAGGAACGAAGTGAAGCTCCCATCTTAATTCACTTCAGGTGCCCTTCCCCATTTTCTAGCCCTCCCAACCTCCAATGGCAAACGTTCTCCTTGGTGTTAATAGTTTTCCCTATAGTGTGTCCATTTACATAAAGTGCTTTTTGCTTTGTAAACTTCGAAGGTGGCACCTAAACAGGAACTTCATGCTATTTAAGGCCAGGGAAATCAATCTGCAATTGTGGTTAAGTTGCAGTGAGTTCTGAAGTGGGCATCTCCGGTTTATTTCCCGAGGTGATTCACACTGTGATCTGTCTGATTTGGTGGTCTCCAGTTTTCCAGGCAAAGGACTTAATCTTCTCTTAGTGATTCTTGTTGTTTTATTCTTTTCTTTCTTCCCTTTGTAATCTATCTTATCTATCATCTGCCTGCCTGCCTGCCTGCCTGCCTACCTACCTACCTACCTACCTATCCATCCATCCATCCATCCATCCATCCATCCATCCATCCATCCATCCATCCATCCATCCATCTATCTATCTATCTATCTATCTATCTATCTATCTA
>NC_034592.1:115486831-115493942 GCF_900095145.1 Mus pahari
TATCTATCTATCTATCTATCTATCTATCTATCTATCTATCTATCTATCTATCTATCTATTCATCCATCCATCCATCCATCCATCCATCTATCTATCTATCTATGAACCTCTCTATCTGGCTGACCCAGGGTCTCACTATATGGTCCTGCTGTTCTGGAACTTACTATGTAGACCAGGCTGGCCTTGAACTATCAGAGATCCACCTGTCTCTGCCTCTAGCTCCTGGATGCTGGGATTAAAGGCCCGCACCACCACACTCAACCTTCTTGCTTGTTTTTTTTTGAAGCTGAATGAGCTCCCAAAAGAGACAACTACTTCCTGCTTCTTTCTTTTGCCAGCAGGAATTTAATACTCCAGGGAATCATGGGTAACTAGATGGAGTGTCATACCCTCGCCACCAAGGCCACAGCAGTGCCTTCTAGCAGCTGACAGTCACTCAAATCTGTTACCCAAGTTATGATTTCTCCCTGAGTGCTTTTAGCCTCGCTTTAAATACTGTTATTAACACAAGTGGCATATCAAGGCAGGCGGGCTCTGCACGAAGGCAATTCTTGTAACAAAAACCTGGTTAGCATCCAGATTTTTTGGATGTGTGAATAAAAAAACTGGAAGTGGAAATTACCATGTGTTGGAGCAATTACCCCCAGGTGCTGGCATGGTGGAAGAATTGTAAGTGTGTATATTTTGAAGTTGACACAGGAGACATAGATTATGTGTGTAACAAAGAACACGGGCGCACTTATGCAAACAAAAAGTTATGTAGATATTTGACGACGCGGAAAGAACCAGCACTTTGTTTTGACACATTCAACGCATTTGAAAAGCTAATTGGAGTATGAACCAAGCCAATAAAATGGTTTTGCCCCAGAGTTTTCTTCCGTGCACTGCTTTTCGTGAGCGGAGGGTGGAACCCAGGGTTTTCCACACACCAAGCTAGTGCTGTTCCCACCAGGTTGTGCGATTCTGCTTGCGGGACAGACCCTCCGCAGATGTTTTCTAATAACCAGACAGCTAGTTTAAAGCCACCTGACCTTTGCACTACTTTACGCTTGAAGTAACCCATGCCAGGACTTTAAAGCCAAATCTAACAGAGCAAAGTGACCATTCTTGGGAGACCAGTGAAAAACAACCTGACAAAGTTGGAAAACATCTCACCAAAGTAAAGTAGCCTTTTGTGATTCACGCCTCAATTTAAAAAAAAAAAAAAGTAGCCCCCAAATAAAAAGCAGCTCTGAAAAAGAAAATATAACTTAAGATATCTTGAAAAGACAAGGTGAATACAGGTTCAAAAATAATTAAAATACACCTCTCTAAGGCATCTCAAGTTTACCACTAGTTACTAGGTATCAATTTACAAGTAAGGTGTCCATTTTTGTGTTCTTTTATCAAGAGAAAAATTTACCTTCAGACTGTGAGGGTAGTGATGGGGAAGGGGAGAAACTAGAAAACAAGATTCAAACAACCCTATGCAACCTCGCAGTTTTCAAATGGAAGAAAGCCCGACTGTACTGGAAGTTTCAATTACTAAGACACTTTCCACCGAGATGATTTTAACTTCAAATGTATGGCACCAAGGGTCAGGCCTAATATAGGCCTGAGGACAGAGTCCTTGTTTTTTTGGAAGAAAGCCCTCAAAAGTCCCACTCAATTTCAGGTAACAATGTTTTTAAAGACTAATTTAATGAAGTTTTAATTTCCATTGTATTTTTGTTTGTTTACTTCTAATTTTTTTTTTTTTTCCAAAACAGGGTTTCTCTGTGTAGCCTTGGCTGTCCTGGAACTCACTTTGTAGACCAGGCTGGCCTCAAACTCAGAAATCCGCCTGCCTCTGCCTCCCAAATGCTGGGATTAAAGGTGTGCGCCACCAAATCCTGCTGTTTTACTTCTAATCTTAAAAACCAGATTAAAGTTTAGTCAATCCCCAGGCATTGTTTTCCTTTGCAACGAAGAATCCACAAAGACCTCTTTGGAAGAACCAACCAGCTGACCGTTGCCCTCTGAAGGTTGACAACAGAAGGAAGGATTTGCCTGTTAGCATACTGTTCCTTGTAAACTGAAATGCTGAAGAAATTCCTTTTTCTTTACAAAACCTCAAGGTATATCCAGGGTTTCCTGGTTGGCTGAGCCCATGAGGTGAGCTGACAGTCTTAGTTCAGGATGACCTGATTGTGTAGATTTACATTCTGGGTGCTGTTGGCTAAGTGCAATAGCATCTGCAGTTTTGTGTATGTCCCGTAGGCTCCTGCTAGTTACTGAACTCTTAAAACTGGTATTGTGACATTACAACAATGTTTTGTGCCACTTTTATAAACCTTTATAGAGCAATATGTGTTACTTTTCTGAGGCAAACCAAAGGTGTATTTCTCAAGGTTCTGCTGCCTTCAGCAACATTTTGATGGAGGATTTTTTTTATATATACATTTATAATAGAGATGAAACAGTTTGCAGTTTGTTTTTTTTTTGTTATTATTATTTTTTTAATTGTAAACCATGTACCAAGTTTCTGGTCAAGATTGTGTAGGATAAATTAAACACAATTGCAGTCTGTTAATAAATATGAGTGTATTTCTTATGCATATAGTTACATTGAAATAAAGTTCTAAACACTAAAAAAAAAAAAAAAGCCATATGATCAAACTAATTGGAGGGCTTGCTTGAGGAGTTACGTTGACAACTTCCTCACCGCCTAAGTCTCTATGAGCGTGGGAGTATAAAGGGAAACTATGTGGCTAACCAGGTACATCACTCGGAGAACCCACCTTAAAGACTCCTTCCTGGGTGCAACTTTTAAAAATTTTTTTTATTTTAAATTATGTGCATGTGTGTATCTGTGTGTAGGTATGTGCATGCAAGCACGGGTGCCTGCAGAGGCCAGAAAAGTCCATTTCCCCAGAAGCTGAAGTAACAACTATGGGTTCTGGCAACTGAACTCTTCTTCTGTAACAGCAGCACGTGCTGATCTATCTCTCCCAACTCTCCCGAGCAGCTTTAACAAGTCAGAAGCACATCCCTTGGTGCAAGCGTGCACTGTGAGAAACATACTTGAATCAGCCAATCAGAGGAAAGGAATCTGGACACAACCTTGGTGTGTCTCCCAGATCCCAAGTCATGACTTCAGAGGGCAGGTACACAGAAGACATTGCTGCAGCTGTGTGGCTACTCTGTCGGGGCTCTACTTGCTTCCCTATGTCCCTCCTTCCCCTTTGTGCTTTCTCCCTGTCCCATACAGAGCCCTCTCCCAACTGGGCCAGACCTCTCCAGTTTCAAAGTCTATAAATCTCATAAACCTTGGAGAGAAAAAGAATTTAACTGGCCCAACCCGGGCCAAACATTTACCCTGATGGCCATTGGCCCATAATGAGCATCTGTGATATTTGGAAAAGTACCTTCCTTCCAGATAGATGTCACTCAAAGCCAGGGTATGACCCAGGCTTCTCTTGCATGCACTCACGTGGCACAAGCAGACAGTACACAGAAGTCCATGTATACCCTGATCAGCCCGTTGTGGCCAGAGTTGGGACATCAGACACATACAGTGAAGCTCCAGGTGAGTGGGGCGACAGTATCCCTCTCTTCTGAACTGCTACCTTACCTTTCTCAAGCAGATCATGCACTGGTAGGGCTGAATTTGCCACCTAGGCACATTCAAAAGCTTGGAGCCCTTGTCTGCAGGTCTGGCAAGCGCAGTGAACAGAGCAGACCACTGTGTCACTGGGCAGAGCTGCCGAAGAGCATAGAAGTCAGTGCTTAGTCTGAAACCTCCATGCTAAGATGTGACTACAGTAGTTTGAGAGGACTTACTGGGGCAATGGATGGCTTGTTAAACAACTGAAAGAAGGAAGAGTTCTTCTTGTGGGATTTCTACGTTAGACACTTGGAAATATCTGGCTGGCAGGGGTTTCTGTCTGCCCAGAAAGGCAGTCATGGTTTTCCTCTTGGAACTCTACTCCAACCCATTCTCTACAAACTGTTTTTTCAGTTTTCTGAAATCTGTTTGTAATTGTCGACTTGGTTCCCATGTTAGACATAAAACCCCATCTGCGTTTCTGGAGCACCTCTGCTCTCCCTGCATCTGGTTTTTGTTTTTGTTTTTGTTTTGTTTTAACGTATGTCTTGATGCTTCTGCTCTGGAGGAGACTCCAGGGTCTCCCTGAACCCCATCTTTTCCTGCAGGGAAGGCTTGCCTGACAGACCAGTGTTCCTTCTGGCTTGCCTTCCTTCCCACAGTTCCTTTGGCCCCAGGTCTCCAGGACCCTGAACTGCTCTTTCCAACACTTTATACATAGGTGAGCACACATCTCAAATATCATTCCGTTAGAACTGACAAGACATTTTTCTCTTCTTATAGCTGAAGACAGATGTTTTTAATTGACCTTAGAATACTTTTGGGAACACTGGGTGGGTTTTCTGTTTCATATTTATTATCTATATTCTGATATGAAATAATTGCAGCTTGATTAATCTAAGGTTCAAATTCGAAGGACATTCTTAGCAACAGGGCTGATAGGCAAGGGCACAAGTTGGGCATGAAGAGTTGAAGTCTCCTCTGGGGAAAGGACTGTCTAGATTTATTCTTGTCTCTTCCAACATCAGGGTGTTAGCTTTGTTTGTTTGTTTTTTTGTTTTCTCAGAGATTATGAGAAAATATATGTGTGTATGTGTGTGCGTGTGGTGTGTGGTGTGTGTATGTGTGTGTGTGTGTGTGTGTGTGTGTGTGTGGTGATTTAGGCAACTATTTGGTGGTATTTTGGAAAGTTTAAAATCTAGAAAGAAAAATGGTTTGACTCATTTGGGAAATCTCTTGGTTAGAGAAAGCTGCTGGGGTTTGGGGAGCCAAGTTGTTAAATGAAGATAAAACTCCCAAGATACCAAAAGAGCCTCATGAAGGTCATGGTAGATTCAGTGATTCTGTGTGCAGTTAGGAATCTCTTTGATGAGCTATAAAACTGATAGCCTGGGGGGCTGGGGAACTCTGAACAGCAAGCCAGGAGCAATCTCTGCAAAGGGTTTTAAAAGTGCTTCCCATCAGACAGGAAGAGACAGAGTGGAAAAGGCTGAGTGGAGTGGGCTATTGAGAAAATGATGTGTTATTTATGTCTCTGATTAAAAGCTGGAAACCTTTTGGGATGCTGGTAAGGCTCCAGGATTTAGGAGACACACTTATAGAAGGAAAAAAAAATGAAAAAAAAACCCCATATTTTCAGCATTATTGGGGGATTGTGATGTCAGGTTATTTTACATTGTCCTCAGCAGGGTGTGAAGTTGTTACAAGAAGAAACTGGGGTGAATGAAGATGCTGCCTGTGCTTTAGGGATGCTGCAGAATACAGATCAGTGAGAAAGTCGCCCAGTATTTTAGGTTCTCTCAGTAACTGAGGAGACAAAGCTATTCCATCTGCTGGTGCAGCCATGAGCACACAGGCACACAGGGCCTGTAGTTCTTTGGCTTCTCTGTAAGAGAAAGAAAATGATACCAGGTTTTAACCTCTCAAGTTCAGCCATAGAGGTCTGGACTGGGGCCTGGGTTTGGGAGTTTTGAAAGCTTTTCCAGATGGTTCTAAAACATGGAAAAGTCTGAGCACCCTCCTTGTGGATTTTCTTACCACTTTCAATTTTTAAAGGCAAAGTGGCTCTTTGAGGTTGTGTTGATCACTGAGAGCTGGTGTGTGTACTGAACAACGTGTTTGTGTTCATAGTCCAACAAAAGCACATTAGAATGCTCGAGGAATTCTTCAGCTGCGTAACTCCACCATGTGAGCGAGTAGGTATGTGTATAGAAATTTGTAAAACATTGATCCTCAATTTAATTAATTGAATGTAATTTTCTGAGATAATTTAAAACCATAAGGATTTTATGAATGCTGAAAAGAGCTGAGTATAAATTTTGTTTTGATAAAGGTAATAATCTATAATTTGTTTTAAAAAAACAGGCTACAGTAGACATTGTGGATGAAATTTGATGAGGTAGAATAGTTTTTAATCAGATTTTGATGCATAACAAATTGTCCCTAAACTTAGTGGTTTTACATAGTTAACTATTCATTTTTTTTTTACCAGTCTATGGGCGAGTGGTGATAGTCTGCCTATGTGAGTGGGGCTTGGGGGATCTTGGCTACACTTTCTCACATGACTGAGGTCAATGTGTAAGCTAGGTGTGGGGCGAGTCCGCGCTGACTTTACTGTCATGCCTTGTCTTTTCAGCTGTAGAGCTGTAACAGGCTAACCTGGGCTCAGTCATACAAACTTATAGGGTTTCAAGAAGGCACACCCAATGCACAAAGACCCTTTTGCATCTCTGCTTGTCCATCCTATGGGTCTGTGAGAACCAACCCCAGAGGTCGCTCCTAATTTATACTTTGTGTCACAAGACAAGAAATGGTAGAATTGGGATAAGACAAGGTTAAAGAGATGCAAAAGTCAACTGGGTGGTGGTGGTGGTGGTGGTGGTGGTGGTGCACGCCTTTAATCCCATCATTTGGAAGCCAGAGACAAGTACATCTCTGAGTTCTAGGTCAGCCTGGTCTACACATAGAATTCCAGGACAGCCAAGGCTAGACAGAGAAAGGAGAGAGAGAGAGAGAGAGAGAGAGAGAGAGAGAGAGAGAGAGAGAGAGAGAGAACACAGCTTGGAGAGTGAACACAGGTCTTGTAGATTTTTTTTCTAGAAGCTTTTCTGACTTTGGTCATAGCTATCCTGTGGGGAATTGCAGGCTGGTCTCCAGTTGAGCTGAGGTCTGAAACCCAAAGGGTGATAATTCATCTTAGTGACACGGTAGGCATTCTCCCATGCTCCTGGAACTCTGGCTCCTGCCTAAGTTACCATCTCCCACAGCCCCCACAAGAGAAGCATGGCTAGAAGTCATGTAGGCAATGGCCCAAGCTTCTGACCTTCAGGCTAAACTCCTCTCCAGTTACCTAGCAACAGTAAAGACCATAAAAAGGGCTGTTCAGCCCCACCTCACTCTCTTACATCTTACTTGTCTTTCTCTTACTTCTTACCCCTCCCTCTCACCCTCTCTCCTCTCTCTTTGTCATCTCCTCTCCTCTCTCATCTCTCTCTCTCTCTCTCTCTCTCTCTCTCTCTCTCTCTCTCTCTCTCTCTCTCTCTCTCT
>NC_034592.1:115496878-115519027 GCF_900095145.1 Mus pahari
GAAGAAGATGGTCTAGTCAGCCATCATTGGGAAGAGAGGCCCCTTCATCTTGCAAACTTTATATGCCCCAGTACAGGGGAACACCAGAGTCAAGAAGGGGGAGTGGGTGGGTAGGGGAGCGGGGGGAGGAGGGTATAGGGGACTTTGGGGATAGCATTTAAAATGTAAATGAAGTAAATGCCTAATAAAAATTGGAAAAAACATAAAAAAAAAAAAGAAAGTGTCCTAGTTAGGGTTTCCATTGCTGTGAAGAGACATAATGACTAAGGCAACTCTTATAAAGGACAACATTTAATTGGAACTAGTTTATAGGAGGTTCAGTCCATTATCATCAAGGTGGGAAGCATGGCAGCATCCAGGCAGGCATGGCACTGGAGATGGAACTGAGAGTTCTACATCTTGTTCTGAAGGCAAACAGGAGAAGACTGGCTTCTAAGCAGCTAGGAGGAGGGTCTCAAAGTCCATGCCCCACAGTGACATACTTCCTCCAACAAGGTCACAACTACACCATCATGGCCACAACTACTCCAACAAGGCCATACCTCCAATAGTGCCCCTCCCAGGGCCATTCATATTCAGACCACTATAGAAAGGAAAGGTTTATTTTAGCTTACAACTCCAGGTCACAGTCCATCACTGAGGGAAGTCAAGGCAGGAACATAAAGGCAGGCCTGTCTGCTATTCCACACAACAGTACCTCTGCATAACGAACTCATAGCCAAGAAAGTACATCAGAAGTCCTGGAGGATTCTGTTGATGACTTGAGCAGGCTCCTGCTTATCTAGTTGTCTTATACATCCCAGAGCAACCTCTCCAAAACATGGTACCACTGATGGTAGGCAGAGCCCTCCTACCTCCTACACCAATTAAAACTCAAGACAGTCCTGTGCAGATGTGCTCACAAGCCAATCTAGGCCATTTCTCACTTGAGGCTCTCCACTGAGATGACCTTAAGGCTGTGTCAAGTTGACAGTTAAGGTTAACTAGGAAAATCTTCAAAGGGTTACTAAACATTTTAAATGTGCTCATAGTTATTTTTGGTACATGTCTGTTTTTTTGTATCAGCACAATAATGTTTTTGTTACCATGGTTGAGTAATATAATTTGAGTTCAGGTGTTGTGATACTGTTAGTATCCTTCCTGCTGTCAAGGATGGTCTTGGCTGAAAGACTGATATTGCATGATTTTTCTCATGTATAATATAAAAAGGGACAATGACATAGAAATAGAAGAAGATTATTAGGGAACGGGAAGGTGGGAATGGGACCAGAGAATAGGAGGATAATGGTGGGTGACAGAGAAAGTAAATACAATCAATGTACCCTCATTACATGTGTGAAAATACAATGAAACCCACCATCTTATGCATTAATAAACATTGATAAGCACCCAAAGGAGGAATACAATTGTGGCCACCAAACAAGCAGTTTCGATGGTCCTCAGGGAACTTGTTTAGGAATGAGAGTTCTCGAGCTTACCACAGATCCACTGACCCAAGTATTCTTGGGGTGAGTCTAGAAATCTCTATTCTAGCAAGCCTTCTATGGGTTTTCAGTGCACACTGACATTCAAGGATGATTGCTCTAGTTTGTTGGTTATGTACCACTGATTTATCTTCAAAACCACTGGGCAAACATATCTGGCATGCCAAAAGTAATCTTGTGGGGCAGTTCTCCTGGGGATAGCATCAAACTGACAAGGGATGGTAAGCAGGTGTAGGAAGGATATTCACAGCAGGAACTTAACAATGAGAATGGAGGATTTATAGCCACAGGCAAAATGTTGAATGAAAAAGGACAGGCATGAGATTCCTTGTTTAAGACACAAAGCTTGGTGGCTGTCAGGCTTTTCAGGGGATGTTTCCTCTCTCAAGGATGCTGATCCCTTCACAGTCTGTCTTTTCTCTGTCTAGATTCCTCTCTCACCTTAACTGCACCTTTTAAGTCCTTGTCAACTCAAAGGACACCTAGCGAGGGTTGTGCCTCCAGGAAAGTATAAGTTGGTTAATGTTGCTATTGCTCACCACAGATGCTTGTGACAGTGAAATATTCATTTTATTAAAATATGCAGGGTTGGATGGCTGAAGAGATGGCTTGGTGGTTAAGAGCACTTGTTGCTCTTTCAGAGGACCCAGGTTCAATTCCCAGGACCCAAATGGTGGCTCACAACCATCCTTAATTCCAATTCTGGGGGATCTGATATCCTTGTCTGACCTCTATGGATACCAGGCGTGCACCTGATGCACAGACATATATGCAGGCAAGGATCATACACATACACATACTCATACACATCAAAACAAAATAAAAAAATATGAAAACCATTTATAATACATGGTTGGAGGTATGGCTTAGTAGTTAAGAGCACTGGCTGCTCCTCCAGACCCATGTTTGATCCCCTTGCATCCACATAGCAGCTTACAACCATCTGTAACTCAGTTCCAGGGGACCCAATACCTTCTTCTGGCTTCCGGGACACTGAATGCGTGTGGTACGCAGACATATAGCAAAACACCAACATACAAGAAATAATAAAATAAAATTAAGAAAAGAAAAATGCACCAGGTTGTACATTTGCACACTTTTCTGTATTTATGCCCTTATAGTTCCATAAAAATTCACAAACTATTAGTGGCTGTTGTAAAATGTTTGAATCCTAATATACTCATATTACATCCTATAGCATCTTCTAGTAGCCTATAGTTTGGGGAATCCAACTCATCTCTCGTTTTGCCACCCTGGACATTGGTTTTGGAACTCAAAACTAAAACAAGCACACCGAAGCCTTTTTCTATGTCAGTTAACCTTTCTGTCTAACCAGTGCTCAAAAGCTTTAGAGATATCTCAGTTCAGCTTAACATCCTTGCTTGTAGTCTTATGCTGGCCTCTGGTCATCTGGGTTTTGTGGTTATTATAGGTTCAGGTGATGATTTCTGAGTTTATCTTTGTTGGATGTCCTCCCCCCCCCCCCCCGGTGCTGTTTCCTCTGTGTCTGACCTGAGTGGCCTGGGGTTCTGGTGACCGGTGAGTCAGGTCCAGTAGGGTGTCCCCACTGAGTTTCGTGGCCTAGTGTGGGCTCTGATGTTTTGTGTGATAAAGTTGTCTCTGGACTCCCTATTACCAGTGTGGACTGGAGTTCATGGTGTCTGCACGGCCTCCGGGAAAGCAGGCAGAGTCATGGGGCAGGAAATGGAGCACCGGGTGTAGGTTGCAGTTTATGGCTGTTGGGTGTGCTTTCAGGGGAGTTGGCAGCAAGATTTACCTTGCCTTTTAAGTACTGAATGTCTCCTTATAGACAAACAAAAGGTGCACACAAGCCTTCTAAATGGCTTTCGCCCGTACAACTGCCAACCATGCAAAAGCCCTGGTACAACAAAGCATAGTCCCCCGACAAAATCAAGTGGATTCCCTGCTGTGGTCCTCCAAAACCTCAGAGGACTAGACTTGATGACTGCTCTGTTATTACACAGACTAATCTGGTCTAGTACAGGAAACTGCTAAATGATTATTAGAGAGAATTAGAAACAGAGGAAGGGCCAAGAATACTTCCTGGAAGTATATCTGACTGTTTGGGGATGCAGATTGCCCTCCTGGCAATCTCAGTCATTACAATTGTACTAACTTTTCTTTTTGGTCCCTGCCTTTTCTGCTGTCTCAACAAGTTCCTCCAACAAAGATTACAGGCTTATATAGCTCAGAGGGTCACTGAATTCTTCATGGCCCAAAACCTACCAGCCCCTATCCCAGCTAGAAGGGACCTCAACATGCCCCGCTGCACCACTGGGACTGTCAGCCCCTCTCCAGCAGGAAGCAGCCTTCCTGAAACTATGTCCTCTCCCCCTCCTTTTTACCTGTCCAGAGTTGGGATATGTTGGGTCATGAGGAATTGTGTCAGGCCATACTGAATGATAGCCTATAGCCATAATGAATGGTTTAGGACCAGCCTGACTGACTGCATATGCAGAAACAATATCTCTGAATATTAAAAACAACCTACTAGGCTTTAAGGCAAACCACAATAAATAGCTGTAACTTCCTGGTATATATATGCCTATAGTTTGGGGAATCCAAATCCATCCAACTCATCCCTTGTTTTGCCACTCTGGACAGTGGTTATATATATATATATATATATATATATATATATATATATATATATATCCCACAGCCCCTCTAAGTGAGTCAGTCACCTCATCCCATGGAAAAGTTGGGGTCCTCCGGCTCCCGATAAAGCAGTCTCAGCCTACTGAGATCAGTCTCTCTGTTTCTCTGCCTCATTTTTCTTACTACCATACCATCCAATTTCTCACCAGTAAAAGGTGGCAACTTTCATTCCAACTCTTTCCCCACTTTCTCGGCTCCCAGTCTGAGCTGGAGAAGGAGCCCACAAGCTCATCAGCTGGCTGCTTTCCTCAAATGCTTCCCCGAAAAGGCAGCTCCAAAGGAATAAAACCGGGGGCATTCTCTGGAATTTCAGGAATAATGTGAGTGCTCCATACAGAGATGACTAAAGCTCTCAGAGGCCACATCATCTGCTCTTCTTACTCAGTGCCAAGAGAGACAAGTTTAGAGGTATCATCCTCCAAGTTGCCCATTTGGGAAGCTGGCTCAATGCAGCTGACTGAGCTCAGAGAGTCTGGAGCACTTAGAGGGCAGGGTCCACCCACAAATTAGCACACGATCCCTCTGGATCTGAGTCTCTTTACTAAAAAAGAATTGAGCATGGTATTGCATTAGACGCTCTTATTACCTTAATCCTACACTGCTGTATTAGTCAGGGTTCTCTAGAGTCACAGAATTTACCCTAGGAAGCCTAGGGTTAAGGAGATCTGGTTCTTCTGTCCAGCTTAGTGCGTCCTTGTTCTTCCATAGTGTGTGTGTGGGGCAATGCTGGTCCATTTATTATGCTAAAATGCATTCCCCTTATGGAAAGACTTCTGGCTGAAAGGAGCTGGTCAGCAGTCCCAGAATGTTACAATGTACAGTGTTATAAATCTATTTGCTTTCCGTGACTCCTCAGTGCAGCCTTGAACCAGATCTCCTTCACCTCCTTAATTAACCCTAGGCTTCCTGGATAGAGCCTCTGATGAGAGGAAAGAAGGGTGGAAGAGAAGACCAGCAACAGAAAAGTCTGTGAGTCCCATCCCATACTCCTAACTCCAGGGAGTCAGAAGAAAACCCAGATAGGAAAGGAAAGAAATGTGGCTTGCTATCATGTGTCCTGTGTGAGTATGGCTGATAGCCAGAAAGATCGTTTAATACTGAAATCTATCAGTGCAGAGACATGTTATCATGTGTCTTAAGGGGGAGGTGGAGGCCATAGCTGGGCCTGGAGGAGGATCTTGAGAGAGAAGCAGGCACAAGAGACACTCTGTTGTATACCAGTTTCCTGGGATATTGAAACATCTAATTCTGTATGGGAGCTCTTGAAGCAGAAGGTTGATAACTCAAAATAGCTCCAGGAAGTCCCTGAAACTGTCCAAATGAACTGCCTGGTGAACAACGCTTCTGTTTTGCAGTTGCTTTTAAAGTGAGGGGTGAGTTGGTTTCCTGATCAGGCCTCAGGCATAAACGGTCCTCTGTTCTGTATATACTGGTGCTGTTGCCAATCTTTTTTTGGTGGTCCTGTGAGATACTGACTCTTAGCCGGGTCTCCAGTCTCCTGAGAGAAAAAGAAGCCAAACCAGAAATTATTAATAAGAATTTGCACTCGTGTAGATATATTCAATTACCCCCAGTTAGCAATTATGACCCATTCTCTTATTGTGATAAGGCTTAATGGGAAAATGCCACAGAACAGAAAGAATTCTTGAGAGTGCTAATTATTTCACACAAACGCTGGGCTGAGAATTTCCCATGAGGAAAATGTAGAGTGGAAATAATTAGTTTGGTCAGGAAATTATGTAACTGGGTTTTACCTGTATGTCAGCATTTATTTGTACTAACCCCTGTCCATGGTCTTTGGGGGGGATAATCTTCTATTTCCATCTTATACATGTCGAAATTGAGGAAGAGTTATTAAAAACCTTGACAAAAGAGGAACAGCGGATCAGAAGCAGAACTAAGCCCCCATTGTGTATTTCTCAATCCCTGAGGTTGGGTGCTTTGTACAATACACACATGAACAATTAGTATGATGGGCTGGGGCATGTTATCATGTGTCTTAAGGGGGACCCACATAAGCTGGGCCTGGAGGAGGATCTTGAGAGAGAAGCAGGCACAAGAGACACTCTGTTGTATAACAGTTTCCTGGGATATTGAAACATCTAATTCTGTATGGAAGCTCTTGAAGCAAAAGGTTGATAACTCAAAATAGCTTCAGGAAGTCCCTGAAACTGTCCAGATTCACTAGGCCCCTCTCTGCCAGAGTAAGCGATAAAAGTTGAGAGTCTTTCTCAGACAAAACAAGCTGCAGAGAAGATTCTGAACCTAGGACAGCTGTGTGGGAGGCAGAAACAAGCCCAGTTGTCTGGAAGAGAGATTTAGACCTCCTGAGTCAATTGGATGGGACACTCTCCAGTTTGTTGATCTGCCTGCAGACTGTGCAGTGTGCAACAGGTTCCCATCTTCGAGAGCTGTCACTCATGCTGGGGTGAGCTTTGGGGTACAGCTGTGTTTGAGTCATTTCTCCTCCTGTAAGTAACCACTTATCCATATTGCTGTAGCACCAGTAAAACTCATTGGTTTACCAAGTGGAGCTTGGTGGTATCTATCCTTCGGTTTCTCATGGGTTCTCTAGCTGGGGTGAGTAGAGTAGGTATGTCTGTAACCGCTCCCCAGGAAAAGTGCTGGAGTCCAGCTCTGGATGAGAGCAAGGGCCCGAAGTAGGTAGACAAAAGAGCTGTGAGGGAGGAATCAGACAATGGGACTCCTTTTAGTTTCATTTCATGAGAGACAGGACAGAGAGGAGGCACATCTCAGTGTGACCCGACCTGCTCTGACAACCCGCGTCTCTTACAGGCTTTATGTATACACAAAATCATTTTTCTCAAAAACTTTAATCATGGATTACATAACTTCTTAGGATAAAAATCTTCCTTGATTATATAAGCACATGAAAGAAATGAAGCAAGCAAGCAACAAATTTTATGAAAACCAAAAATTAACATTATGATAAAATCAGTTTTCTTTTAACTTAATGTCTTTTTCCTTAAGATCAGTGTTGTAAACCCTTCCAGTTAGAGAAATGTTAGACAGGATATCTCTATCTAAGGTTGACTGAATTAATAAAGCAGTAGTTACTTCCTTCTGTTATATCAAGCTTCTCCTGCATTGTTTTTTGGTATTTATTTATTTATTTGTTTATTTATTATATGTAAGTACACTGTAGCTGTCTTCAGACATTCCAGAAGAGGGCATCAGATCTTGTTACTGATGGTTATGAGCCACCATGTGGTTGCTGGGATTTGAACTCCGGACCTTCGGAAGAGCAGTCGGGTGCTCTTACCCACTGAGCCATCTCACCAGCCCCTGCATTGTTTTACTAACCTAAATATTTAGTATTTCTACAGAAATTCAATCTCTCAGTCCTTTATTTATATTTGATATACGACCACCATCCTTTCCTTTAAAGCATTATTGTGGCCTTCTTGGCAGCACCCAGTGCTGCTTAAACAAGACAATCTTCTTTTATTTTTCTGCAATATCAGCAAAAGTCCTGATGCGACAGGCCTGCTCAGGAACCAGGCAGTTCACCGAGCCAAAAGGTTTCTCTGTGTCTCCGTCATAGCCCTTGCTTCAGTGTGACCCCTATCTTTATTACGATCCTGTAAAGGGTTGAAGAGCCTCGGGATTTCTAAGGCTGCTTGCTTTACCTTCAGGTGGGTACCAAGGTTTGTCAATAATTGTATAATCAAAACTGTTTCCTGTCTGTCTTAGTCAGGGCTTCTCTTCCTGGGCAAAACATCATGACCAAGAAGCAAGTTGGGGAGGAAAGGGTTTATTCAGCTTACACTTCCACATTGCTGTTTATCACCAAAGTAAGTCAGGACTGGAACTCAAGCAGGTCAGGAAGCAGGAGGCGATGCAGAGGCCATGGAGGGATGTTACTTACTGGCTTGCTTAGCTTGCTTTCTTATAGAACCCAAGACTACCACAAGGGGCCCGCCCCGCTTGATCACTAATTAGAAAATGCCTTACAGCTGAATCTCATGGAGGCATTTCCCCAACTGAAGCTCCTTTCTCTGTGATAACTCCAGCTTGTGTCAACTTGACACAAAACCAGCCAGTACACTGTCCATACTAGTTCCATGAAGCTGGATACCCACAGAAAGAGTGATATGAAAACCTAATGATTCAGTTATGGTTTATTAGTTCCTGGAATTTTCTAAGGTTTTCTTAATTTTTTTTCTCAAATTCTGTGTCTCATGCTTACTAATATTACTTAAGTAATAGGTTCTACAGAAGACACAATTTCTTGCATAGCTGATTCTCCCAGGGAACTTCTGTTACTTTTATTCTTACTATCACCATCTTTTAAAAGAATTGCTACATTATCCTAGCCCTAGCCTTTGGCCAGGGGCCCTTAACAGCAAGGAATTCAAATATTAAACATGTCAGAAACACAAGCAAACATTGTATAGCAAATTTCCACCAAAGGCAGTGATGGGTCAACCTGAGACATCTGAGCACTGGAATTTTGTGAGAAAGTGCCTGCAAGATGCTTGGCATTACCAGAAAAGGTTTGTCACCCAACACAACCCCTCCCATATTATACAGGTATTTCCTTTAAACCAAAACATCCTCTCCTTGGAGGGAGAACACTTAAAATGCAGTTAATAAAGAAAATAAGCAATGCTCAGGGAGCAAACAAAACTCATAAGTGTTAGGGAGGTCCTGAAACTTACAGGGTTTACAGGATGCAGGCAGTAACAATTGCTGGCAAGAGGAGACTCTTCTGTGGAACTGCCCAGGAGTTGTACAGGATGCAGCTCTGGGGAGGCATCACAAGGTGGACTTTTCAGTGTGCAGCTGCCCTTTGAGTGACCCATGCTTCTGTTTGTGAACCCTCATCTCTACTCCTGTGACCCCAGGAGTTTACTAAGCTAGTTCACATTTGTTCACTACTCCTTGCTAGGG
The DNA here is from genome assembly GCF_900095145.1 of Mus pahari. NCBI lineage: Eukaryota > Metazoa > Chordata > Mammalia > Rodentia > Muridae > Mus > Mus pahari. The sequence goes on from NC_034592.1 coordinate 115,505,956, forward strand.
GGAAATCACACAGCACCCAGAATACCGGCCCCTCCTGCAAAGAAAACCTTGCCCCATGCAGCTTTCAGACATGAAAACACATCAGTGTCCGACTGCTCTGACTGCCAACCCATGGCCACCCCTGGCCTAGGGATGTCCTACTGCTGGGAGCTGGGCTCTTGAGTACTCAGCTCTGTCTGATCTGTTGAGAACCAGGTTTTGACATGGCAAAAGGTTTTAAAGCTAGAGCAATTTTTTTTGAAAGTTTAAGGAAAATGTGTTATTTTTGCCATTTTGTTATACTGGATAGAACTTTCTACAGACTTAAAACTCAAATGCAGGCTCACTGAATCAAACTCTAGTGTGTCAGAGGAAATCATAAATGTCATAAAAAACAAGCCCTTGCTATTGAAAGACCACAGAGGTATCCATGGGTCTTCTGTGCTTATGCACGTGCTTCATTGATGTGTCATGTCTTGGTTTCAAGAATGTAACAGCAGAATATTAACCATATGGCTGTTCTAAGCACCGAGCCCCCTGGACTCTCCATCCTTCCTATGTTTGTAACCAACCCTCTTTTTTTTCCCCACCTTTATCTCCATCAACAATCTGCCTGTTCTTCCTTTCTTCCTTCTTTGCTTTACTTTTTCCAAGACAGGGTCTTGTGTAGCCCAGGCAGACATGAAGCTCAAACAACGCCCTCTGTTAGCGTCGCCAGTGCTGAAATTAGAGGCACACAACAGAACATGGACCCTCTCTTCTGGTTTTTTGTTTGTTTGTTTGTATGATTTTTTTGTTTTTGTTTTCCTGCATGGGTGTTTTATTAAGGATTCACAAAGTTACCCAAGGTGACCTTTCCCTTGGACCTGCTGTGTAGCTCAGGCTGGCTCCAGCCTTCCTGTCCACACACCTGAGCCTTCAGCGCACTACTGGTATTACAAACTGTCAAGTCAGCTATTTTCTTTTACCTTCTTTGCTTTATTTTCTTCCAATTTTTCTTTCTTTCTCTGTAGAGTCACGTGAGCTTCAAACTTGCTATGTGGCCAGAATGACCCTAAGCATCTGTCTGATCCCCATCTCTATCTCCCAAGAGCTGGGCTTGCGGGTGCATTACGCCTAGCTTTGTTTTCCATGTTTTCAGGAATTTCACCAATGAAATCACACACATCCTTCCTCTACTGAGGTGAATTTGAGATTGACAAACAGAGGTGCTCAGTGAGTCATTATTTAGAGTCTTATTAACTCATTTATTCTCCTCAGTTGAGGATAGCCTCAACCTGGACACCAAAGTGCATTTCTGTTCTTGGGATTTTCCTGATACCAGCTTTGCTTACAGTTCCTAGCTACAGTTTCCTGACATTTATCCCTTCTTGGTTTCTTTGGATATGGCCTTTTCTTCTCCACAAACACTGAACTTTAGTCTGAGAAAAGTCTGGGGAGGAATTTGATGGGGCATACCTCATACAAAATATATGTTGTTTATGGAGATAGTGTATGTCAGGTAAGCGCGTTATTTACTTTCCTATTGCTGCGAGGAGACATTTTGATGAATAAAAGTTGCTTTTACAGGCAGCAAGTACTCTTAACCACAGAGCCATCTCTCTGGCCCCAATCTTTATAGTTATAAGAAAAAAAATCTCATTTTTCTTAAAATCAACTTGAAGAAGAAAACTAAAACTCTGGTAAGTCAGGGACTTGCTACAGCGGCTCTCATTACTAGAGTCCCGCTGGGTCTCTTCATGCAGGCTCTCTGGCTAATTCTCCACCTGCTCTGTGATTAGCCTGATCAATTTTGTCTTTGTTTCCTCTCATTTCCTGCCACAGACTCCCTAACAGACCACAGGCCCCCAGATGTTATTCTTACTGCTTCAGCTGTGTCAATGACCTTACTTCTTCCATTCTAGCGATGTTTTCCTGTGTCACTGAGCAGGAAGTTCTTCTGAGAACAGGCTGCAAGCAAGCATGGAGACCTGCTTCCTCGTGCCTCCTCCCAGCAGTGGGGTGGCGGTGATGATATTTATTCTCCATTCTCCTACATGGTCATAGCCTTTCCCTGAACACCATATGACTCACAGGCAATAGCCTGGAGTCTGGAACCAGGTTGCCTACGTTTCAATTACATTGTGCCATTCTCAGCCAGGAGGCCATCTACAAATTCCATGTCTCAGTTTTCCCACCTATGAAAGGATCAAAACCAATACAATCTTTTGGAATGTTTGATTCTTCTCGTGGAGAATGACACTAATAAGTACACAGATATACTAAGCATCAGTGGGTATATTTTCACAAACATCCAGTACTCAGGCCAATGATTAGAGCCTACTTATGCTGGATGTGTTCTATAGCTTGTAACCCTAGAATCTTGGAGATGGGGGCAGGAGTTGAGTGTTTAAGGCCAGCCTGGATTACAGAGCAAGACCCTGTTTCCCCCTCAAGTCCTCAGGCATCTCCTGCAGCACAGAGCTGCTCTGGGAATTAGCGAGCTAATATTGGCAATATTAGAACAGTACCTGGCAGGCAGTCATTGCGTCTCAGTCTGTGCCAGGAAGCTTGGTGGCTTGCTAGCGTCTGAGAGAGCACTGCTTCCTTACAAGATAGGGTTTCCCCCAATCTGTGTGTGCACTGCAGCTGGCAGGATGAGCTTCAGGATAATCAATTACTTCCTTCCCCCTGAGCACCAGGTGCTGCATTATAGGGCAAATGGCTCCTGTGAAATGCAACGATTCTCTTTAGAAGAGAAAGAAATGCTCAATCAAGCTGCTGTTATCACCTCACAAAGAGCCAGATGCTGTTGGGCCTGGCAGCCAGTGCCATCCGCAAAGGACCGGCGTGGCATGGCTTTATGCGCTGGGCTAGAAGCCAGGCGTCTGGGCTGATGGTTAGCATCAGGTTAGCAGTCCTAGAGGTAGCTTCCTGTATCAACTGCACAGAGCACAGCTAAGCTGAGGAGAGTTGATAGCCAGAGGGGAGCAGGACTGGAAGGGTTAAAACGCATTGACTAACTTTACATACTGTGAGCAGGGCCAGGAGAGGTGGCTCAGTGGTTGAGAGCTTTGAGTGCTCCTTCAGGGGACCTGGGTTTGGTTCCCAGCACCCGTATGTCACCCAAATCTGTAACTCTAGTGCCAGGATATGCATGCCCTCTTTTTGCCTCCTCGGGAACCAAGAACTGTATATACATATCCCAGAAAACCACACAAACATAGAATAAAAATAAAATAAATAAATCTTTTTTTTTTAAGCCAGGTGATGTGGGGGGATATGGAAGCCAACCATGTGAAGTGATTTATTGCATTTGCAGTTAACCTCAGAACACGTATTTGCTCCTTGTTTTTGTGACACAGAAAAAGAGAGAGGCTGTTCTACTTGTGTTTGGAGCCATCACCTATCTGGATGGAGAAGAACAGGCCTGGGTAAAATGCCTCCTGTTGGGGTGCCCTAGGCAGCAGGAGGCAGTTCCTAGGGCTGTTGGCCCATCATATTTTGCTGACAGACACTCTACTCTCACACTTTGGAGAGAGATTCTACATGGTAATGCATCAAAGAAAACCACCAAGGGACAGAGGTAGAAATCTGCAGCATTCTTCTGATTGCAAGGAGACTTTTAAAATTCTTTTTTTTTAAAAAAAAGATTCATTTATATATTATATGTAAGTACACTGTAGCTGTCCTCAGACATACCAGAAGAGGTTGTCAGATCTCATTACAGATAGTTGTGAGTTACCATGTGGTTGCTGGGATTTGAACTCAGAACCTCTGGAAGAGCAGTCAGTGCTCCTAACCGCTAAGCCATCTCTCCAGCCTGACTTTTAAAATTCTTAAGTCATGATGGATGATGGCTGTAAAGGTAGATATGATTTTTTTTAATCTTTAAAGATTTATTTATTTATTTAGTGTGTGTGTGTGTGTGTGTGTGTGTGTGTGCGCAAGAGAGAGAAAGAACCACTAAACACTTGTGTATATCTGAATTTTAACAATGCAGGTTTACTGGGGGATGCTGCTCACTGGTAGACTATATGTTTCGCATGAATGAAGCCTCCGGTTTGAAATCCCCCATCTCCAGAACTGCTATTGACTGGGTATGGTGGTATTTAATGCCAACACCCAGGAGGCAAAGGCAGACAGGCCAGCCAACACTGTGCAGTGAAACTATCTAAAACAAACAAACAAACAAACAAACAAAACCAAAAAAAACAAAAACAGCAGCAACAATAACAAACCTCAAAGTGCACATTTGTGGGTTCAACAATCCATGCAGGAAGTTCAAAACTAGTTTCATGAAGCCAGGACACCCTTCTGCCCATCGCTGCTCACGAGCATCCTCCTTTTAGATCTTGTAGGAATGGACAGCAGGTACAGTGGGTAGCAGGGAAGTTTATGTCACATCACTAGAGGGCTGAGTCCTTATTGGCTGAAGGAACACAATCCCAAACTGTCCTGTAGACGCGTTGTGAACTTCTCAGTCAGTAGAAATAACACATTATTGTATAAACAAATTTGCAGAAGTTCACATTACTTTTCAACTCCTTGTACAGGTGCACTGATTTCTCCAGGTTCCAGTTGGGCTTCAGATACAGGAAAAGCGGCTGGGGTGCCCATTTTTCATATCAAAGCAGACTTAGCTTCCAGGTTCTCCCAGCATCCCTCAGTCCCTACTTGTTGCAAGGTGTGGCTGGCATAACCTTCTTTCTACCTTAAACTTTCCAGCCCAGGGGCTGGGCTTCCTGTACCCCAGAGGTACCCCCACCTCACACCCACCCTACCCTCACCCCACGTGCATGGTGATTTCCCTGGTCTAGTTCCTTGGGTCAGTGAACATAACGTAATTTCTCAGGGGGACACCTTGGCATGGGCCCACAAGGTAGCCTCTTGCTCCACTATATTGCATAACAGGAGGTATTGTATTTGGGTTAAAGTCCTTTACTTGTTAGGTGTATAGTATGTAACTGTAGCCTAGAATGGGTAAACAGGTTAACGTATAGCAATTTTATTAGTTGTGGAGGGTTCAGTGTTCTGTACAGGCATCTGAGAATCAATAATGTGTCACCTTGAAAACAGAAAACACATTAAATTCTCTCCTTGTGGCTACTCAGGCTCTTGGTGGCTCTTGGAACCATCTCTCACCCAAAGTGAACCTTCTCCACAGCAAACTTAGGGTATAACTTCCTACTTAGAAGGCATCACCAGCCATCACCATTTCGGCATACAGAACAGTTCAGTCTGTACTTACCGCGCTGTTAACCCTCCACTGTGGAAATTAAGGTCATTTTCTCCCCATACATCAATCTCCAACATTTGGGGGAGGGAAAGGAAACTATTGTCACAGTCATCCTCCACTAAGAGCCTCTAAGACAAAAGAGGTAAGGCTGTAAAAAAAAAAAAAAAGAATGTATTAGTGAGAAATTGATTAGATGAGAACTTAGACCAGCTGTGGGGGTTTCATGTGCATACGTAGCTATGATTTTATTTTTTCCAATTGTATTACAGCCTCAAAGAGCAGGTGTGAGTATTCAGCTCATCATGGTGGCCGAGTTTCTGCAGCCAGTTGGGGGCTAGGGGAGGCTTCTGAACTATGCTCAGAGCAGGGGATTAAGGCGGGACAATGGAGTGCACCTGTGGGCTGGTGCACCTTCAGCGGGATGACTCTCGACACCTACCATGCCTTGAGGGTATTTTGCCTCCCAGCATTTGGGGACCCAGTTAGTCCTGGTGGTTAGCTGCAGATCAAAATCACATGATACAGCCGAAGATCAACTACCTGAGATGCAAACGGATCCCAGTGTAGAAGTGTGGGTTCTGGAAACAGATATGGGATTGAAGTCCACATCCTACCACTGACCATGGCCTTGTGTTGGTTAATTGATATCTCTGTGCTTATAATGAATTCCACATCTAAATAAAAAAAAATGCATTCATTCACTCATTATAACTTTTCCTTCTTATTTCTTTTATAGAAGAGTTTCTTTGGGTTTATGGTTGCAGGGGGCTAAGAGATTCTAATGGCGGGGGACATGACAGCGAGTGGCAGGCACAGCTGCAGGGGCAGGGAGCTGAGGGCTCATGTCTAGAAGCACAAGCAGGAAGCAGAGAGAGAGAACTCTAAATGGCATGAATGCTGTCTTCGTTAGGGTTTCACTGCTGTGAGCAGACACCATGACCAAGGCAACTCTTACAAGGACAACATTGAATTGGGGCTGCTTACAGGTTCAGAAGTTCAGTTCATTACCATCAAGCTGGGAACATGGCAGCATCCAGACAGGCATGGTACGGGAGTTGCTGAGAGTTCTACATCTTCATCTGAAGACTGCTAGCAGAATACTGACTTCCAGGAAGCTAGGATGAGGGTCTTAAAGCCCACACCCACATTGCCACGCCTACTCAAACCAGGCCACACCTAATAGTGCCACTCCCTGGCCCAAGCATACACAAACCACCACAAATGCTAAATCTCTCATACCTGTCTTTGGTGACATGCTTCCTTTTTTATTATGCTATGTATATCAATATTTTCCCTGTCTGCGTGTCTGTGGGCCTTGTGCCCAAGGAAGTGAGAGGAGGGTATAAGATCCTCAGGAACTGGAGTTACAGACAGTTCTGATCCACCAAATGGGTACTGGGAACTGAAGCCAGATACTTTTTGAGAGCAGCCACTGTTCTTAATCACTGAGCCTATCTTGCCATCCCTTGAATGAATTAATTTTTAATCAAGCTTAAAATCCAGGAGAAATAAAATCGAGGAAACAAGTTGCTATGGATGAGAGCAACTGTGAGTAGGAAAAGCTGGTTAGTTGTGACTGACTGTTGATGAAGTTTGTTGTTGTGGCTGTTTTGTTGTTTTATTTTGGAGACCAGATCTCAGACTGTAGCACTGGTTGGTCTAGAATTCACTACGTTAGCCCAAGATGGCCTTGACTTTATGGCGTTCCTCTTGCCTCTCCCACTCAAGGGCTGAAACTATAGGCCTGAGCCACCATGCCTGGGCTGAAAATCTGCTTTGAAAAAACATAAATAAGATCGAACAAGTGCTAGATAATTGGTCAGAAACAAGGAGAAAACATACAATATTAGGAATGTCAAAAGGCATGTGAAAAGAAAAGGAAAGAAAAGAAAAGGAAAGTCAAAAGTAAGAATCATCAAAACAGGAAACTTAAAAAAAAATCAATGGACCAGCACTCCGGAGGCAGAGGCAGGCGTATTTCTGAGTTCGAGGCCAGCTTGGTCTACAAAGTGAGTTCCATGACAGCCAAGGCTACACAGAGAAACCCTGTCTCGAAAAACCAAAAAAAAAAAAAAAATCAATGGAGTACTTTGCTCTACGTAAACACATTTGATAACCTTGATGAAATAAGTGCATTTATACAAAAATACAATTCACCAATTGACTCCAATGGAGAAGGCCGAGCATGTAATCTTTCATGGTAACTGGTTACACAGAGAGAGTTATTTAAGTAAATTGCAGTGACGGATATCTGAGAGAAATCTTCCCCAAAGCATAATCCATCAGGATTGAGAAAATGCCGTCAGCAGCCAATTAAGCAAGGAAACTGCAGCTGCCGCTGCCGCTTTATTAATAATCCAAGAAGTAGTTTAGTTTGATGGATGATCCCAGTCTGGAATTAGCATGAGTCAGGACCAGAGTTAATCCACTCCATGGTCACCAAAGTCCACAGGGACTTTAGCCCCAGAGATGACAGCTGGCATCAAGCCTGTTATGAGCAATGACAGAGAATGTCAGTGACAGTCATGCCTACGATGTGTCCAAGCAGACACTCTGCAGCTACCCAAGTCACTCAGGGCTGTCCTGTTCCCTGACAGGTTATAACCCAATCCAACTGTAATCTACCTACAGTACTAAGATTCTCAATCGCTTTGTTGTGCCTTTCCATGACAGCATTAGATCCAGAACTGGTTTTTCTCTTTTTACTTTTTTTTAGACAGGGTTTCTCTGTATAGCCCTGGCTGTCCTAGAACTCACTCTATAGACCTGGCTGGCCTCAAACTCAAGATCTGCCTGTCTGCCTCTGCCTCTGCCTCTGCCTCTGCCTCTGCCTCTGCCTCTGCCTCTGCCTCTGCCTCTGCCTCTGCCTCTGNCTGCCTCTGCCTCTGCCTCTGCCTCTGCCTCTGCCTCTGCCTCTGCCTCTGCCTCTGCCTCTGCCTCTGCCTCTGCCTTTGCCTTTGGAGTGCTGAGCTTAAAGGTGTGTACCACCACCACCCAGCTTGTCTCCTGCTTTAAACAACTCCACCTTATAAAACTTTTTGGTACAAACCCAAATGCTATAAGTTTCCTTTGATTCCCTCCACTGGGGTGCCCCAAGATTCCTTTGATGTGGCCCATCTTTGCTTCTTTATCTTCTTCCAGTCGTCTTTGATGGGTGGACATGGGCAGCTACAGCTGTACCAATCCCACACTGTATGGACCCCAAAATCAATTCTCTAACAACATCCCATCCACCTAGTGCCTTGCCTGCACAGTCAGTGATAGTTACAAAACCACCACCTCCCCTGAAGTGCCCCTGCTATGTGCCAGGTTAAGTCTATATGCTTTGTCCAGAACCTCTTCAGCTGTGATATACATGTCAGTCATCAAGGTATAAGGATATAGCACAGATTATGGTTCAGGGTGTTTGGAAAGGACATGGCAGTCCACATTTCAAGCAAACAAAGTCTTGGTTAACACCAGTGCTGCAGATCCAAGGACTACACATGAAGTTCCAAGGCCTCATGTGTACAACTGATAGCACTTGTCGGCATAGACTGCATGGGAGGCTTGAAGCATCTGAGCTCTTGGTGCCATCCATAACACTGGCACCCCTGGCATTGAGACCCAAGTGTCTCACACATGAAGCTAAACTTTAGGGTAGGGTCTTATTCTACAGTGAAGAAATTTAACACAGAGGGGATAATTACCTGTCCCAACCCCTACAGTCCATGTTGGAGGCTGATTTTTGAACCCAGGGTACTGTGGGACTGGGAGTGTGTGGGAGAAGAGGGGGGAGGGAGAGAGTGCCCACATTCCACCAGAGTTGCTGGCCTCTGGGCAGGCAGATGCAGTAGGATGATTTCCACTCAGCCCCGGGTGAGCATCTGGCAGTGTAAAGCCACTGACCCCACAAGGCAGAGGGTGGACGAAGGGCAGTCCCCGATACCAGAGGTCCTGGGGCGACACTCTCAGTCCCGGAGATATGGGAGAGAGGGTAGAGGGAGAGAGGTTCCCACACAGCTGAGAGTCCTTAGTCCAGTCCGTGTCTGGAGCACAGGAAGGCCTTCTGAGGGGAGATTAGACATGGAGAAAGCCTATCCCATCCTCCAAGCACAGCAGGCCTTGATGAATAGAGACTGTCTATGGCTTTAGAGCTTTATTGTAGAAAGGCAGGTAGAAAGGAGAGAAGGTGAAGAGAGAGAGAGAGAGAGAGAGAGAGAGAGAGAGAGAGAGAGAGAGACCAGCCATGGCCAAGAGGAGGGAAGGGGGGAAGAGAGAGAAAGAGGAAAGGCTAGAGAGTAAGAGGTTAGAGAGAGTAAGGAAAGTAAAAGCTTAAGAGAGTGAGGAGGGGCCAAGCAGCCCCTCTTATGGTGGGCTTGTTATCTTGCTGTTGCTAGGTAACTGGGAGGAATCTAGCCTGAAGGTCAGAAGCTTGGGAAATTGTCTACATGACTGCTAGTCACATGTTTCTCCTGTGGGGGCTGTAGGGGCGGTAACTTCGACAGGAGCCAGGGGTCCAGGAGACATGAGAGAATGCCTTCCGTCCCATGTAGGTGAATTATCACCACTGGGTTCTACCGGGGTTCCACCTCAACTCGACTGGAGACCAGCCTGTCTGTGCATAGCCCATTGCCCCACAGGGTACCTAGCTGTAGGATCTAGAGTCCGCTCTCCTAGCCATTCTCGAAGCATCCTAAGGAGAAGACAGAACCTTATACTCTGTCATTGGTGTTAACTGGGGAAAGCAGACCTGTTTATGTGCAAGGCGTCAGGAAACAGCCTGGACCCACAGGCTCTCCAGCAGTAAGCTTGTCAGCATGGTTTTGGCATCGTCACAACTGGAGGTCAGAATGTTGTCTCTGTGGCCACAGATATCTCTAGCTGTATAACACTCAATGCTTTTCCCAGGCTTAAACATTATTGGTTCCCTGACTTTCCAATAAACGCTGACCAGTATTTTTCCAGTCACTGAGGTTTTAAGTGTAAGGGAAAGCCAGGTGCATTAAATCAGTGTAATTACCTCTGAAATGCTGGTGATTGAGGAAGTGGATTCCGAGAGAAATTCTCCACGGCTTTATCAAAGGGGAATTGTGAAGCCCTGGACTGGACAGCAGCCAACTGTCTGCCCCTTTCTGATGGGAAGCAAAGGATTCTCTGAGGAAGGGGCTTGCTGGCAATGGTGGGTTCATCTCCCATCTGGGAATTCATTAATTAGGGCTTAGCTCTGAAGGCAGATAACAAGCTAATCAAAAGGGGAAGTAAAGCCCCACAGATCTCAGTGTCTAATGAGTACCGCTGGGGTGAGCAGGCGAGGCGGCATCAGAACAGGTGGGGTGTCAGATGGCGGACCATCCTGAAGCCACGGTGCTGGCGGCACACTTCCGGTTTTGAACAGTTCCAAGATAAGAGAGGTATTTAAATCTTTCTGCACCAACCACCTCCCTCAGTCTCTGCTACATTATCATCCCATCGTTCCAGAAAGGAGACAACACAGTCCCTGCCTACCAGCTCGGAGAGAGGAGACTGCGTTCAGGTCTCCTGCAGCTCACTCGCAACCTCACAGAGAACACATCTCAAAATGCAGAGTTATCCCAAGCACCACTTACGCCTAAGGCTTCAAGTTTGGCTTTACGCCTTAAAACAGGCATTTGGAAAATGTGAGATTGAAGGAAACATAAAAAATATAAAGAAACTCACTGGATTTGTTAGGTTTTTCTTCTCTTATCTTGAAATCCTTGCTGCTTTTCATATCTAAACCCCCAGTTAAAGGTTTTCCAGTCTGGGTCCATCTCAGAGCCTTGCTTCTGTTCTCACGAACCAGCTGGACCTCAGATGCTGCCGTAAGTGTTTTTTCTAGTCGGGACACTCTCGTGAAGAAGTTAGTTTGGAATCAATTTGGATAATGACCAGTCACTTATCTGCATACGTTCCTTGGGCCAATCTTCTCTTTTCCAGTTGTTGATGATGATGATGATGATTAATAGATTCAAGATATTCTCTCCCATCCACCAAGGAATAAAGTCCCATTGTGGTTTCCTTGACTCTGCAGCTTCTGGTGGTCTCAGCCAGGTCATTCATTCTATGTGAAGAGGAAGGCTGGAGGGCATAGGACACCTCTGGCACTTCTGTTCACAAGGATCTAACACTCAGATGCAGTTTGCAGTGCTACAGTAGTTCTTATTGGAAACCCTCAGAAGATCTGCATGATAGGCCTATGTACCCAGCTGCCCAGCATTATCCCAAAGCCTCTCACTAGCTAGATAAAGAAACTGTGTTCAACTACGCCTCTGAACAGATTGCTATTTTATAAGGCAGGGGAGAGAAGATGGACAAGAAGGTGAACTTTCCATGGCTAGGATGCATTTGCATTTTATATAATATTGCTTTGCTCTCTCCTTATTAAGCCAGTGGCTACCAATCTTGCTATACAACTGGGATCCTGGAGAACTTACTTGACTCCTGGTACCCAGGCTCTACCCCAACCTTTTTTGCCACCTTATTTTTGTGACCACACTCAGATATCAGAAGTTGCTCAGTGATCATTGCTTGAAATGCGACTGCAAATTTAAAATTTCTTTAGAGGCTTAAAAAAAATATTGATGCCTATTTCGAGCCCCAGAAATTGTGATTAATAAAAATAGCACGTGTCTTGGACACCTGGGATTTAAAAAAATATCTTCCCACTGCACAGCCACAGTTGAGGATTCACACTTTAGCTATCTTCCTCTCCATGGTAAGTCACTGCACAGGTCTGCACTCAGAGGAGCTGAAAGCGAGTAACTTATTGCTTTATCCTGCTACTCATCACCCTCTGTTGCCTGCCCAGGAGGCAAAATGCAACAGTAAACAAAGAATACAAACAATAGGAGGATTTGAGTCACTCCCACTAGACTTCTTGTTTATATTCCTCTTTCAAAAACCATGGTGGAAGCCTGACACTATTACTGATGCTGTGGTGTGCTTGCAGACAGAAGCTTAGCATGGCTGCCCTCCGATAGGCCCAACAAGCAACTGAAAGAGTCAGATGCAGTTATTTATACCCAACCAATAGACAGAAGCCGGGGACCCCTATGGTTGAATTAGGGAAAAACTGGAGGAAGCTGAGGAGGAGGGCAACCCTAGAGGAAGACCAGCAGTCTCAACGAACCTGGACCCCTGAGATCTCCCAGACACTGAGTCACCAACCAGGCAGCACACACCAGCTGATCTGAGGCCCCCGACACATATACAGCAGAGGACTGCCTGGTCTGGCCTCAGTGAGAGAAGATGCACCTAACCCTCAAGAGATTTGAGGCCCCAGGGAGTTGGGAGGTCCAGTGGGGTGGGGTGGGGAACATCCTCTGAGTGGGGGAGAAGGGGGAATGGTGGAGGGGAGGTATGGGATGAGGGTCAGAGGGCAGACTGGGTGGGGGATAAAGACTGGACTGTAAAAAAAGATTAAAGAATTAAAAAAAATGGTGCTGGAACCAAACAAGCTAGGTAAGCTACATCCTTAGCCCCAAACCTTCATCTTTAACTGACTTCTAATAACTAATCAGAGGAACTCAGATAGTATAACTTTTAATGGATTTCCACAGAAGACTCCAGCATCTATTGCAAATGCTTATGGCTCCCTTAAACATGGGATTGCCTGGATTGGTGACTGAATGCAGCCTTTTGGTATCACCAAGGAAGCAGCCTTTTCGTACCACCGAGGCATTGTAAACAAAAGAAACAAAAGTCACAACTCACATAGTCGTAGTTAATTATGAAAGGAGAGAGTGAAGCTATGGATCCTTCTAATCTCAGAAGTCTCTGTTAGAAGCTGTCTCAATCAGGGCTTCTGTTCCTGCACAAACATCATGACCAAGAAGCAAGTTGGGGAGGAAAGGGTTTATCCGGCTTACATTTCCA
>NC_034592.1:115519102-115531654 GCF_900095145.1 Mus pahari
GGTCCCACCCACAAGAGGCCTCTCTCCCTTGATCACTAATTGAGAAAATGCCCCACAGCTGGATCTCATGGAGGCATTTCCCCATCTGAAGCTCCTTTCTCTGTGATAACTCCAGCCTGTGTCAAGTTGACACAAAACTAGCCAGTACAGAAGCATAACAGTTCACGTGATTGTCACATTCATAGTGAGAGGAAATATGTTTAAGAAAAGGATTAGAGCCAGGAAGTTTACAAATTCAACCCAGCAACATATTTATGTTTATAACATAGTATATTCAAGAATGTCTATATTTGCAGAAGAACACCCAGAGGAGTGGGCACAAATCCTTATCTCATCTCTAACCATATGTTATAAAAATGAGGTTATTAAGAAAGGATATTCTAGAGGCTGGAGAGATGGCTCAGCAGTTAAGAGCATTGGTTGCTCTTTCAAAGGACCTAGGTTCAATTCCAAGTGCTCACATGGCAACTCACGGCTGTTTGTTGACATGTTTATAAAAAGGTAAAGAGAGGGAGGGTATGTTCTGTGGAGGTGTGGTCAGGTATGGAGGAAGGGGGTGCCTCGGCAGGCCCATGCTGAAGCATCCCTTCCCCGTGAGGGACCAGCCACATGGCAGTATAGTATAGAATAGAGTTTATTCAGGGCATGGAGAGGGGGAGTTTAGAGGATAGTGTGTGTGTGTGTGGGGGGGGAGAAAGCAGAGAAGTAGAGGCTGGCCATAAGAGTGTGGAGAGAGAGGGGGAAAGAGAATGGGGAGGAGGGAAAGAAGAGCACGGGAGCAAGAGAAGAGCAAGAGAGCAAGAAAGCAAGTAGGGGGCAAGCAGCCCCTTTTATAGTGAGTCAGGCATACCTGGCTGTTGCCAGGTAACTGTGGGGCAAGGCTTAGGCAGAATGCTAACATCTATAACTCCAGATCTAGAGGATCCAACACCCTCACATAGACATACGTGTAGGCCAAACACCAAATGTACATAAAAATTAAAAATTAAATAAATTATATAAAAAAGAAAGGATTTTTTAAAATTCAAAGTGATAGATTTAGGTCTCAGATTGCTGATGTCTACTTTTTATAGTTTGTGCAGACAATTCTATGTGACATCATTTATTTTTCAACATTATTACAATATTTGGTTACTACTGAAGCAAGACATTGGTTATGCAGTAAATAAAACATATATAGTATAGTGTCTGCCTTAATATTCTACAGTTGAATCATTTTGAAGAACAACATAGTTTGTAAGCCTGCCTGTGGATTGTAATTAGAAAGACTTGGTAGAGAAGCCACCAAATACCCTGGAAGAGATAATATGGCTGCTTCTCCTTTGCTAATCTTGGGTTCTCATGAGTGACTGTGCTAATTAGGTAGCTAAAAATCAGAAGGTAGAAAATAGAGCTGAGCTGAGTTACAAATGCTTGGAGAATCCCAGAGGATCAATTGTATCTTCTGTGTAATTGCCACTTAACAAGGACAGAATCCCAAATGTCCAGTCTTCTTTAAGAAGGACATCAGGTAAGTGTGTGAACCAATCAGTTGAGATGATATCTTAGGGTTTCTATTGCTGTGATAAAACACCATGACCAAAAGCAACATGGGAGGAAAGGGTTTACTTCAGCTTACAGCTTGTGGTCCATCATCCAACTCAAGGCAAGAACTCAAGGCAGGAACTAGACACAGGAGCTGATGCAAAGGCTATGGAACAGTGCTGCTTCCTGGCTTGCTCAGGCTATTTCCTTTCTCTCTCGTTTCTTTTTAAATTAATTTTTTAAATTTATTCACTTTACATTCTGCTTGCTGACCCACTCCTGGTCACCCCCTCCTAAAATCCTTCCCCCATTCCTATCCCCTTCTCCTCTGAGTGTGTAGACCAGAGATTGAGAGAATGGCCAACCAATAACCACCCAACTTGAAACCCATCACATGGGCAAGTTGCAGACAGAAGCATGTTGTCCTCTGAGAAGCTCCACCCAGCAGCTGACTCAGACAGATACAGATACCCACAATCAAACAGTGGGTAGAGTTTGGGGACTCCTATGAAAGAATAGGAAGAAGGATTGTGGGCCCTGAAGGGAATAGAAACTTCACAGGAAGACTTACAGAGTCAACTAACTGGGACCCCTGGGGCTCTCAGAGTCTGAACCACCAACCAAAGAACATAAAAGGAAAGGCTGGACCTAGGCCTTCCAGGTTGTTTTCTTATATCATCCAGGATGACAGGTCCAGGGATGACACCACCCACAAGGGGCTGGGCCTTCCCACATCAATCACCATTAAGGAAATTCCCTGAAGGCTTGCCTCCAGGCCAGTCAGGTAGGGGTATTCTCTTTCCAAATGACCCTAGCCTATGTCAAGTTGACATAAAAACTAGCCAGCACAGATGGTTTCATGGTACATCAAGCCAACTAAAGCACAGAAATGAGACTGTCTGGGTTAGTCACTCCAGGTTAGTTTACTGCAAAGAACAGTATAGACAGAGGAGGTAACTAACTGGCTTTTGTGACTGCCCCATATTCCAGCAACACAGGGCACACAACTGTGTAGAGCAGTTTTCCCATTCTTCTGTAGTTAGAACCCAGATGAACAGAGGCTCAACTGGATTCTGTGAAGTCAGGACCACACATTTGTCATTCATAGCCAAACTTCAGTACCTGGAACAACAGACATTGGACAAGTGTAACGTGATCTAGCTACCACTCTTAGGGACATCTGTCACTTATGCTCAAGATTGCTTGTAAGATTTAGAGCCCATTGCACTCAAGAGAGAAAAAGATACTCCAGTGATGTTACTGCCATAGTCCCTAAAACACCATATGGCCTTAGTCAAGCCATCTGAACTTTGAGCAAGAGCCACTTGTGCCTCTTGAGTCGTACATACAAATCGTCTCCTTGCTTTCTACCTTACAAAGGTGTTACAGTAACCAGACTTGTTAAAGACACAGGAAATACTAGAGTATCTATTTTTGATTGTTTGTTTCCGTATTTTCCCCTTCTTTCATTAATTAATTGATTATTAATAAATTAACTTTACATCCTGATCACAGCTTCCTCTCCCAGTCCCTCCCTCTTACCTTCCTTCCTCCCATACTCCCCTCTATTTCTCTTCAGAGAAGGGGAGGCCTCCCATGGATATCAACCCATTTGTCATATCAAGATGCAGTAGGACTAGATGCATCTTCTCCTATTGAGTCTAGACAAGGCAGTCCAGTTAGGGGAAAGGGATCCAAAGATAGTCAACAGAATCAGAGACAGCCTCTACTCCTACTGTCAGGAAACCCACATGAAGACCAAGCTGCACATCTATTACATATGTGTACGGGGCCAATGTCTGTCCCATGCATGCTCTTTGGTAGGTGGTTCAGTCTCTGTGGGCCCCCATGGACCAGAGTTAGTTGATTCTGTAGGTCTTCTTGTAGTGTCCTTGGCCTCTCTGGCTCCTTCAATCCCTTGTTTCCCTCTTCTACAAGATTCCCCAAACTCCACCTAATGTTTAGCTATGGGTCTCTGCATCTGTTTCCATCAGCTTTTGGGTGAAGCCTCTCAGAGGACAGTTATGTTAGGGTCCTATCTACAAATATAGCACAATATCATTAATAGTGTCAGGGATTGGTTCTCTCCCAGGGGATGGCTCTCAGCCATTAGTTGGCCATTCCTTCCATTTCTGATCCATCTTTATCCCTTTATCTTGTACAAAGGACAGATTTGGGGTTGAAGGGTTTGTGGGTAGGTTGATGTCCCCATTTCTCTATTGGAAGTCTTGCCTGGTTTCTGGAGGCAGCCATTTCAGGTTCCATATCTTCTGTTGCTAGGAGCCTTAGCTAGGGTCACTCTCATAGATTCCTGGGAGTTTTTCCTTGTTCTAGGTTCCTGGCTCACCCATAGCTACCCCCACTTTCAGTTCTCTCTTCCAGTTCTCTCTCCCCCCAGTCCTCCCCACACTTGATCCCTCCTGTTCCCTTCCCCACCACCTTTTTACCTTGTTCCCTCTCTCCACACACTTCTGATGTCTATTTTATTTCCCCTTCTGAGTGAAAGTCAAACATCTTACCTTGGGTCCTCCTTGTTATTTAGCTTCTTTGGATCTGTGGATTGTAGTATGGTTTTCCTGTGCTTTATGGTTTATATCCACTTATAAGTGAATACATTACCATGTGTGTCTTTCTGAGTCTGGATTACCTCATTCAGGAACTATACTCTAGTTCCATCTATTTGCCTGCAATTTTCATGATGTTATTGTTTTTAATAGCTGAATAGTATTCCATTGCATAAATGTACCACATTCTGTATACATTCTTTGGTTGAGGGATATCTAGGTTGTTTACAGTTTCTGGCTATTACTAATAAAGCTGCTATGAACATAGTTGAGCAAGTGGTATGGTGGAGCATCTTTTGGGTATATGCTGGATCTTGAGGTAAATGTATCCCCAATTTTCTGAGAAACAGCCAAATTGATTTCCAAAGTGGTTGTATAAGTTTGGACTCCCATCAGCAGTGGAGGAGTGTTCTCCCTGTTCCACATCCTTGCCAGCATGGGCTGTCACTTGAGGTTTTGATCTTAGACATTCTGACAGGTGTGAGATGTTTTGATTAAGGACATTGGACATTTCTTTATGTGTTTCTTGACCGTTAGAGTCCTCTATTGAGGATTCTCTATATAGCTCTGTACCCTGTTTTTAAAATTTGGATTATTTGATTTGCTGGTGCCTAATTTCCTGAGTTCTTTATGTATTTCAGATATTTGTCCTCTGTTGGATGCAGGGATGGTGAAGATCTTTCCACAATCTGTAGGCTGCCATTTTGTCCTATTGTCTTACATAAGCTTTTCAGTTTCATGAGGTCCCATTTATTAATTGTTGATCTTAATGTCTGAACTGTTGGTCAGGAAGTTGTCTTCTGTGCCAATGTGTTCAAGGCTTTCTCTTCAATTAGATTTAGTGTATCTGGTTTTATATTGAGGTCTTTGATCCACTTGAACTTGAGTTTTGTGCAGAGTGATAGATATGGGTCTATTTGCATTCTCCTACATGCAGATATCCAGCTGACCAGCAACATTTGTTAAAGATGCTCTTTTTTCCATTATATGGTTTTGGCTTCTTTGTCAAAAACTGAGTATCTGTAGGTGTATGGGTTTATTTCTGGGTCTTTGATTTCATTGATCAGACTGTCTGTTATTATTATGCCAATACCATACAGTTTTTATTATTATTTCTCTGTAGTACAGTCAGAAGTCAAGAATGGTGATACCTCTAGAAGTTCTTTTACTGTAAAGGGGCATTTTAGCTATCCTGGGCCTTTTTTGTTTTTCTATATGAAGCTGAGTATTATTTCAACAAGATCTGTGAAGAATTGTGTTGGCTTTTGATGAGAATTGTATTAAATCTATAGATTGCTTTTGGTAAGATGGCCATTTTAATCCTACCAATCCACGAGCATGGGAGATCTATCTTCTGATGTCTTCTTCAATTTCTTTAAGACTTGAGGCTCTTGTCACAGAGGTGTTTCACTTGCTTGGTTAGAGTTACACCAAGGTATTTTATGTTATTTGTGGTTATTGTGAAGGATACTGTTTTCCCTAGTTTCTTTCTCAGCCCATTTATCATTTGTATACAGGAGAGCTACTGACTTTTTTTTTTAAGTTAATTTTGTAACCAGCCAGGGGAACCCAGCAGGCAGAGGACTGGCTTGGAGGGTCTATCCTGGATGTTCCTAAGACCAGCAGGCCCACTCGGGAAGGCAAGCAGAGCCATGACCCAGACAATGCAACTCAGAGGACAGAGCTCAGATCACCATGCTAGCTCGCCTGAGCATCTTCAAATCTACAGAGCCTTATTTATAAAAGGTCCTTCTACTATGTTTAAATAATGATTAACGTAACCTCAAAGCCCTTGCTTTCAGCTTATTCAGAGCTAGACTTGTCTTTAAAAGCATCTTCTGCCCCCCCCTTCCTATCACTATTGTAATAATCTCCTAACTAGTTTCTCTCAAGTATCTAATCCTCAATGGCTACTATTAGCAACTTCCATCTCTGATGTGTTCAGAATTTAAGTCCAAGCCATTAGAAGGGACAAAGTTTCTCTCTCAAAGTTAAAGCATAAAGGATAGGAATGGTACACACAGAAATGCTCTCTATAAATAAAATCATTTCAGGACCCCAAATGGCAAGACAAAGCCTTTCTATGTCAGCCAGAGAAAGCCAGGGCAGAGAAAAGACTGTATCTGTTCAAAGAAGCTCCATGGAGAAAATATAGGACAAAGGGCAATGCTCTCAGCACATGAAGGAAGATGAGCTGGCCACAAGGAAGAACCTGTAATGTCCTTTCAAGCACAGCTCACGGATCCTGTGCACTTCTCAGCACAGATAAAGCAACCTGTCACCTATGCAGTATAATATACCTGTTGTTCTCTATTGGATGGTCCGCCCTGCTCTGACTGTGGCCACTGGCCTCAGTGGACTGGGTCCATGGGCTTCCTCAATGCCTGGCTTTGCATTTAGTTCATGAGAACACAGACAAGTGATCACAGAGCGATGAGAAAGGCATTGGCTGATAGGTTTGTCTGACTCCCGTTTGTGCTGGCTGCTCTGGGGCTCTGGATCTCCTCCAAATGGATAGTCCTCCCTGACTTCTGTGGGACTCCTCCTCTGGCTTCCATTGCCACCCCTCCCTTAATTATCATGACTAGAGGCAGTAAGGTAGAACCAGGCCACTGCACTGTCCCAGGCTGTCCAGTTTGAATGTGCCACCTGCTTCTTCTGAGCTCAGGATCGGGGACGAATGCCACTACACATTCAAATCCCCGCTTCCTTGCTCCAGTAGCATCACCACCCTACCTTGTTCTGTTTAGAAATTTTCTTAACGCCTGAGCCCATTTACATGGGAAAAGCGTGCTGGTCATGTTTCCATTAGCTTCCTGTTCTGCCTGATGCTCAGAGTTTTCATTGTTAATTAAGAGGCTCTCATTCTTAATTTATTCCTCTTTAAAATGAAATCAGCTTTGTTGGAGCTAGTTGGTCTGCCTGGGATTAATGAATTTGAAGTTTGGGCTGAATTTTCTCAGATGTTATTGCTTGTGGAGGTCTCTAGTGCTCATCTGCTCTCCCCTGAACCCTTCCCCTTCTAAGATACCTGGTGCTTACAGCCAAGGACTCCTGTCTCATAGTCCTAATAGCCCCCCACCCCCACCCTATGCTATATATCCTCCAGTCTTTCTTTCTACCACTCTTTCAGGGCTACTATTTAGA
Organism: Mus pahari; assembly: GCF_900095145.1. NCBI lineage: Eukaryota > Metazoa > Chordata > Mammalia > Rodentia > Muridae > Mus > Mus pahari. The sequence continues at coordinate 115,526,338 of NC_034592.1, forward strand.
CAACACTTCCTCTATGGTGCCATCTTTTCCATCTTAACGGACGTGCAAAGGATAGCATGGGAACATAAGGATGGCAGAGTGGTTAGATAGGTGTTAGTGGAGTCAGGTAAGTAAAAGAGATGGTATGTGACTTGAGTTACAGGAAAAGAAGAAGATGATGAAGAAGAAAGGGGCCTGTGTTTTCACAGCAAAGAGCCTGTCTGTGTCGGCCAAGCTCATAGGCACCTTCGGTAGTTGCTCATGTACCAATGACCATGTTCATCTGCTGTGACTTTAGAACCTGAAACAGAACTAGCTGTAAGATCAGATGGCAGCCACTGTGCAAGCTGGCCAGAGGCCTGGCATGAAGGCATTCCACTATCTCCAACTAGGGGATCTCTCTGGTTTTACCTCTTGGTTGGTTGCCCGTGGGCGTTACATAAATAATAATAAAATAATATTAATAGGGCCGGGTGTGGTGTTGCACACCTGTAATCCCAGCACTCAGGAGGCAGAGACTGGCGGATTTCTGAGTTTGAGGCCAGCCTGGTCTACAAAGTGAGTTCCAGGACAGCCAGGGCTGCACAGAGAAACCCTGTCTTGACAAACAAACAAACAAACAAACTATATATATATATATATATATATATATATATATATATATATGTGTGTGTGTGTGTGTGTGTGTGTGTATATATATATATATATATATATATATATATATATATATATATATGAAATAAATCATATATAAGTGTTATGAATGAAAGCTCCCAAAGTACACTGCTAACCAAGTGTGGCCCACCACCTTTGCAGCTCCCATGAAGCTGTACTTAGATATGCCCATGCAGGCAAGACAGAGCTTTGTCTTGTAAGATATCAAGTCATTTCTAACCGCTTGAGCTCTCTGAGCCCCGTGACTTCCATGAGCCACTGGGATGTACTGTCGGCTTAGATGTTTAAGCTTCCTCTTCAGTCTTTTGCCCTCTTTCCCTTCTGGAAGCTTCAGACAGGGTTTTATTATGAGAGACTGCCCCTCTTGTCTAGCTTTGTCCAAGAGCTGACCAAGAAATGTGTAGAGTTATTGGCTCCTTTCTTGGTCTTCCTCCACATCTCACACCCCTACAAGTCAAGATGGTGACATTTAGGGGAGAGTGTGTGTATGTGTTTGTGTCCGTCTGTCTATCTATGTGTGTATGGTCCTGTTGGTGCATGGGGTGTGTGTATACATATGTTTGTGTCTGTCTGTCTGTGTATTTGTATATGATTTTGTGGACGCATGTGTTTGTGTGTGCATGTCTGTCTGTGTATTTGTGTATGATTTTGTGGATGCATGTGTTTGTGTCTGTCTGTCTGTGTATTTGTATATGATTTTGTGGACGCATGTGTTTGTGTGTGCATGTCTGTCTGTGTATTTGTGTATGATTTTGTGGATGCATGTGTTTGTGTCTGTCTGTCTGTGTATTTGTATATGATTTTGTGGACGCATGTGTTTGTGTGTGCATGTCTGTCTGTGTATTTGTGTATGATTTTGTGGATGCATGTGTTTGTGTCTGTCTGTCTGTCTGCATAATGCATCTGTGTAAATGTATGAGTATAAGCCAGAGATGCTTTGGGCACCTCTCGTGAGGCAACACCAGCTTTGGGTTTTTGTTGTTATTAAGAGGCGGACTCCCTCACAGCTCTGGAGCCTGTGGTTAGGGTAGAATGACTGGAGAGTAAACCCCAGGACTCTTCCTGCTCCCCTTCCTCTTCATCCCGGGGATTAAAAGTATGAACCACTGTGCCTAGGTTGTTATTTATTTTTTAACTTATCTCTAGGCATTAAAACAGGTCTTCACCAACAATATGAACTAACCAGTACCTCCTGAGATCATGTCTCTAGCTGCATATGTAGCAGAAGATGGCCTAGTCAGCCATCATTGGGAAGAGAGGCCCCTTGGTCTTGCATACTTTATATGACCCAGCACAAGGGGAAGGCCAGGGCCAAGAAGTGGGAGTGGGTGGGTAGGGGATCAAGGGTGGGGGGAGGGTATAGGGAACTTTCAGGATAGCATTTGAAATGTAAATAAAGAAAATATCTAATAAAAAAAGAAAAAAATAGGTCTTCACTCTTGGGTATAGGCAAAGGACTTTACCAACTAAACAGTCTCTCCTGAACTCTTTGGGAGAGTTTTAATTCTCAGCAACAAAATAATGAGCAGTTGACAGCAGAGAGCACCAGACAAAGATTATGCAGGAAAAGGGGGACAACAGAAGCCAGAAACATCTAGAAAGAGGCGGAGTGCTAAGCTAATGGCAGTGAAGGACAATTGATGAGCTAAGTAATTGTGCCCAGAGAAGATTCTCTGGGTGTAGCCAGGTGGCTTTTCAGTTCCTGAACAACATGCTAGATCTCACAAGGTCATGGTGGATCTAAAAAGGCCATTCTGGATCCCACAAAGTCATGCTGGGACCTATAAGGCCATGATGAGCCCCATAAGACCATGCTAGGTCCTATAGGCCATTCTAGATCCCAGTTTCCATTTGGCCACGAGGACCAGCAACTCGGGATAAAATCCATTCTGATAAACAAAGCAAACTCAGCACGTCTTTGTATCTAAAGGAGTGGTAGGAATACAGGCCGAGACTGCAGTGGGGAACTGTGTGATGTTGGGAGAATCACGGGGAATAACAAGTTGGAGAGTTAGGTGGAAATGAGACTGGACAGGTGAGTGGGATCAAGTGGCAGGGGCCTTGTGAATTCTCTGCTGAGTGCCCAGGGAGCCAGAGAGGCTTTAAAGGTAAAAGCAGCGCGTCAGGTGTGCTTTCCTAGTCAGTCATAGTGTGGAGGAGTTTGAGAGAGTGAAGTAGTGTCTGGGCAAGGATGATGGAGACACTTGGGAGAAATGGAGAGGAAAGATGCAGCCAATAAGCAAAAGCAATAGGAGTTGGTGACATAGCTTTTACAGTGATTCTATTTGTCATGTTTGTACACTGGATGAATAGAATGCCACAGCCTGAGATGCAAATTGGCATGAGGTACCACATGGAATCCATGTGGAGAAATGCGACAGGCAGTGGGCTTCGTGCTTCTGGGCTTCCGATCTTAAGTCACTTCAGTACCCCATTGTCACCCAGACTCATTCTTGTACTGTTATGTCTGTCCCTAATGAGAACAAGTTCCTTAGCTTTAAGCCTTCCTATGTGTGCTGGAGATACTGCCAAATTCCCTGATGTCATCAATGCCTTCCCAGAACACTCCTCTCCCTTCTGGACTTAGGTGGAGCCTCCTCTGTGATACTCTGTGACAGCCCTCTCCAGGGACCCTCCTGTAAAAATACCTCCTGGTAGCCCTCTCAGGTGGTGGCTGGTTTCCCTGTCTTTTCTCCTTTCATAGAACAGGGTCTTCAGGTCTAGGAAATGGGTTTAGTATTCTTTTTGTCCCAACTGACACATTCCAATCTTTTCTTCTTGAAATCTCCTGTTCCGTTGAAAGTCACTTCTTTTCTTCCCTCCCCCTCATTGCTGTTCACCAACATCTTCACCAGAACATTTCACCCACAGTTCTGTCCCCGAACATCTGCTGCAGTCTGAGTGATTTCCACTGTCTTACAGGTGGGCCATCAACTACTCGGAGTCCTTATTTTACCGACAGAATCATCTCTAGTGACTTTAGCTCTGATGTTCATTCCCAGAGTCAAGCCCTACATCACGACTTTGGAAGCAGAAACTCCTAACTGCCCATTCTCCTGCTGCCACCTGCTAACAACTGAGATGACCTTTCACCTTATTGAAACCACTGGCCTCTGCTTTTGAACTTCACGATTATCCCTAGACACTACACTAGTTAGATCGAGGATGTCAGACTAACTTATGAGGAAGGCTAAAATGATGCTGATACACCACTTTAAAAGAGGAATCTTTTCTGGTATGGTGGCACACACCTATATTCCTACCATTCAGGAGACTGGGACCAAATTACTCTACATAGAGAGTTCTTGACCAGAGCTGCATAGGAGAATTTTAAAACAAACAAACAAACAAAAACAACAACAAAAGCAACCAAACCAAACAAATACAAAATGGAATCCAGATTCTAAAGTTCATCTTTCAGGCTGGGACATGGACTTAACTAGCCTGTGGTTACCACTGTGGTAAGCACAGAGAAATGCAGGGGGAAATTCTGGAATTACCCTTCACCCAATTCCCTTCTGTTTCTTGTCTGTCTAGAATATTGTTCAGCTTAACTATGTATCAGTTAATTATACACTCTTTAATTTTTCACATCTGGCTGTCTGAAGCCTGAAATGTGGTTCTGAAAAACCCCTTGGGCCTGTACTCAGATAAATGGATTCCAGACACAACTTAGTTCTTACCAAAAAATGAGCAGCTCATTTAAACTCATCTGAACATGCAAATTTCAGTCCTGACTTCATTAAGCTGTGGCCACAAGTGAGATAATACATATAAAACATCTGTAAGCTTTAAAACTTTTAAATAACGTCAATTATATATCAAAAGTTTTTAAATAACATGCTACATCATCTTTCAACTACATTTAAGAATTAAAATTATGTACTTCTTATATGGTCCATCAAGCACAGTGTTCAAGTGAGACTTGTTGAATGGAGGCATGAAGTAATGAATGGATAAGCAGGTAGACACAGGGCCACCATTAAGGGGACCCCTGTGAGGGAGGAAAGGAGAAAAATGGCCATTTTCAAATGATAGTTTAACTATAAAATACATTTTTCTAAGCCAGATTGAAGTCCACTAGGTTTAGTTTGAAAATGGCAATATTCTTAGACCACGTTTTCCTGAAAATCAGCTCTGAGACAAGAATTATTGCTAGAAGGTCGGCACCTAGGAGAGATCAAAAAGGGCAGGCTAGTGATGTTGAGTGTTGATGCATTTGTGGCAAATGTCTCAGTCAACCTCCCTGAGATATCTAGACTTGACACAACTTTCATGGTGAGTTAAACCAAGGGGAAAAGTCTTATATCTCTGCATTTAGCAGTCTTTGGAAGTCAGATGTTGCTGGGAGAGAGGATAATGACAGGGAAGCCACTTTCCTAGGTGACCTAAGTAGTTTGCTTTCATTCTGGAGGTGGAGCTGTATCTGGAGTCACAGGAACCACTACAATGTTACTAATGTTTCTACGGCAGTGTGTGCCCAGCCAGGATAGAGAGATTTAGATGAAGACGAGGACATTGTCTTCAAAACCCTATGGATCAGCAAAACTCCAACAGGGCTGACAGTATTCATGGAAGATGGGGCTGACAGTATCCATGGGAGATGGGGTTGGCAGTATTCATGGAAGATGGGGCTGACAGTATCTATGGGAGATGGGGTTGG
>NC_034592.1:115531839-115540766 GCF_900095145.1 Mus pahari
ATCCATGGGAGATGGGGTTGGCAGTATTCATGGAAGATGGGGCTGACAGTATCTATGGGAGATGGGGTTGGTGGTATCCATGGGAGATGGGGCTGACAGTATCCATGGGAGATAAGGCTGACAGTATTCATGGAAGATGGGGCTGACAGTATCCTTGGGAGATGGGGCTGACAGTATCCTTGAGAGATGGGGCTGACAGTATCCATGGGAGATGGCTGCAGGGACCACCTCAACTTAGCTCTAGAAAGACTTTTGGTTGCCTAGATCAAACTACTGGCTCTTGGACCAAGCTCTTCAGAGGACATTTGAATCTACCATGCCAACTGGCCACAAATACAAAACAACTGTGGTGACATTACATCCTGGGAGGTCAGCCTCTCTGGTCTTTGTGGGAGTCCGCCCTGATGCCCTCTGAACAATGATTAAAATGAAATTGCTAGGCTGAAGGCCTTGGGCCAGTCTAGTAAAATGACTGCATTGTGGAAAGCTGTTGGAGAGACCAACAGACTTTTAAATATACCTCTACCATATACACTGGTATCCTTCAAGCTTTGAGATTCTACAATGGGCCTAACTAGGGAGAAAACAGAGATCACAGGAAGGGGCTGAGAAATCAGGGCCCAGATAAATAAATATCTCTAAGTAATGTTCATGAAACTTCATGTGACCTGGGGTGGCCCTGAGAGAGATGTTGCAGCGGTTGAAGGCAGGTCGTTGGCATTAAGTGTGTCTGTGTAGGACCAGGTATGATAAAGATGAAGGAACTCAAGTTTTCAATGAGGAAGGATGATACATTTTTATGGAAGAAATTAGCTAATTTCTTCTTTCCTCAGTCTTAAGGTCAGCTGGGAACCAAACAGAACAAGACCCAGAAAAGTTAATTTAGTAATCTAGTAAAGAGATGATACCATCAGAAGGTGCCTGGAACTTTTTAAAAAGTTCAGAAGCAAAAGGGCCCCACCCACAAATACTAGAAAGAGAAGGGATTCGAAACACCTAGGGAATGTGCCATCAGAGAACAGAGGGAACTTACGTGCCTCACTGCCCTTTCCTATAAGGGACATGCACTTGGTCCCCCTTGCTGATACCTATGGGGACGTGATGAATCAATAGCAGGATGAATTCACACATACTCAGTGACTCTTAATGAATGCTCCATTTTAGAAACTTATGAAAGAGCCGTGAACATTTTTCTTTTGCAGGCTTCTGGAGCGCAGATTTTAGAATATCAAAGTGTAACAGAAAGCCAAGAAAAGCTTAACTGAAAGATGAAAACTTCACATGCATTAGTACCATGGCAACCAGCCAGACCCACTCCAATTATGTCTCTAATTGAATCCATAAATAATTTATAGCCCACCATTGTGTCTGGGGCAGAGGATTCCTAACAGCAAACACTTAAGTAGCTGTTAAGGGGACTGAATGGCTTCCCATTCTGAACTCATCAGAACTCTTGCAGGCTGTGATCCCTAGGCCCATCTTGAAGTAATTTGCTAGGGATTACTCAAGCAACAAGGATTGTCTTCGGTTCTGTGGGGGGACAGATTGCCAGAGAAGCAATAAGCTCACCTGTCTCTGCTGTTACCTTTGACACGGGTTTTCAATTAAGATCAAAGCCAAAGCTATGAACACCCACAGAGCTCTCACCAGCTCTAGTATTTCTCTCACTTCCTCCGAAGCTGCAGATTGCTTCCCTCCCTCAGATATCCTGCTCCAATTGTCTTAGATGCCTGAATGTGCCTGCTGACTTTCTCCTCTAGGTCTACTTATGTTCCCTTAAAAATGTAATTGAAGTGTAACAATGTGCATTCAGGAAGAGGGGATTGAAGTGTACACATCATAAGACAGCACAAAAGATATTCTTGTAAATGAGTTTAATCATGTGGCCATGGCTAGGTTGAGCTATAGGTCATTCCAACTTCACCCATAGGCTTTTCCCAGGCTACTTTGCCTCTCAGTGGAGACAGCTGAAGAATGAAGTAAACTGCCTCAGGCTGGTTACCAGAGGATTCGTGTATGATCCATCTCACGTGGACATGAACAAATGAAGAACAGCTCTGAGCAGTTTTAAATCTCAAATGCTCCACAGTGTGTGGGGCATGAGAAGTGAGTGAGGCCAGCTATGGGAAGAGTTTCATCTGCATCGGGTCTAGAGCATGCTTTGCAAACCCTGGGGACAGGAGGACTAGCCAGGAGCTCACCTGAGAGGTCTGGGGTCCTTGGAGGGACCCAAGTCATCATGCAGAGCAAGTGGCTGCTTGAGTATTTGGTTTAGCAGAGGGACACCTTGGGGTCATCTGCCACCACGCTCTTCTGAGGAAGGATTATGTTCTGGCTCTGCAAAGGATCTCTCCTTGTCAAGACATGCATGTGCCTCAAGATTTTAGTTCTTCCAGCCTGCCTCCATCCAATCCTGGGCTTGGCAGCAAAAGCCTGCTTTCTCTTTTCACATAGCTTTTACATCGAAGGGAAGGACACTTAATAGCATGCACCAACTGTACCTTTATTAGGAGCTGAGGAATATTTTATACTAACAGACTCATTAGTATGCAGCTTGTATCGACCAATTTCTCCAACTTACGCATGATGAAACAGAGCGGCAGACGTAGCCAGTGAACAATAAACGCATTAGACTCTGACCCTAGTTTTCCTGCCCCAGGGCCTCATTAATGCACAACAAGCCCATCCCTACTACCAGCCAAGGAGGCTGGTCCTCCCACAACGCACCCAAGCTGTAATTTAATGAAATCCCAGAGCCGTGGCTATAGCTCAGGTCTTTATAAACTACCCTTCATTTCCTGAAGACACCAAGCCAGCAATCAGAACTCTGTCTTGGGAAATTTTGTCTCACAAATTAAATTTAAGACTACAGCACAAAGATAAAATGAAAGTCACACCCATTCATGAGGATGGAAAAGAGCAAATGATAGGAGACTAAATATATGTCATAGATGTTAACCTGGGAGGTCTCCTCTGCAAGGGTGTGCTGTTTGGGCAACACGGGTTAACAGACTTAGAGTGCAGGTGTTTTCCACACCTTTGCATAGACTTTGCCTGGGGTGAAACTAGGTAGTCTCCCTGTTCCAAAGATGTTCATATGGAGTCAAAGAATCAATGACATCCTTCTCAAATAATTTCATCACACAGAGGCACCCAAATCTTTGGTTAGTGCTGGGTTCACAGTCATTGTGCTAGAAAATGTTGCAGGATTTTAAGTGTGAGTTTGGTTGCTGTAGCAAGGATCTCACTATGAGACCAATGCAGTGATGGAAGAAACAGATCCTGAAGTGGAATGGCAGAGATCAATTGATCCACCAGTTGTGTGGACACAAGGAAGCTTTGGGAACAGTCCCCCTGTCCTTGTGCCCTATGAGGGTACCACCTGTATGTCAAGGTTGGAAGAGGGTAAGGATCTTGGGTTATAGGGCTGGGGTGGCATGGAGACTCAAGGATGGGGTGGAGTAATGAAGAGAAACAGAAGGAATAATTTCTAGCCAGTGAAGATCTTGTCCCCCTACCCCCAATAATCTGCCTATGATAGTTAATGTTAATTTATTAACCTGGGGTAGGGAGTGCTCAGCTATGGAGACATTTGGGTCAAACATTTTTCTGGGTATTTCTATTAGGATATTTTCAGATGAACTTAACATCTATCTATCTATCTATCTATCTATCTATCTATCTATCTATCTCTGTTTTTGGTTTCTCGAGACAGGGTTTCTCTGTGTAGCCCTGGCTGTCCTGGAACTCGCTCTGTAGACCAGCCTGGTCTGTAACACACATGCATTTAACATTTAAGATGATAGAGTGAGTGGACAGGGGTGTCTACCTACGGTGGGTGGGCCTCAGTCAAACAGCTGAAGCCTGACTAGAAGAACAGGGCTGAGCCAAGCATGAATACCAAGGACTCCGTCCTGTCCTTTCTCGAGATGGGACTTGTTTTTGTTTTCTCTGACTTAAGACTCAAGCTAACTGAGCATCTCAGCCACAACTGCAATTTTAGTCTCCTGAGACTAAGGCAGGATTGTGAGTTTGAGGATAGCCTGGGTTACATAATGAGCTCCAGGATATTCAATCTCCACAGACAGATAGACAGACAGACAGAAATAAATACAACAATCAGACAAAAGAAAACAAACAAAAATACTCTCAAACTAAAATGTTGGCTCTTCCCTGGACTCAAGTCCACCAGCTAGCAGGCAGAAACAAGAACCACACCGTCAGCTCTTCTGTACCTCCAGCCTGCAGATTTTTAACATTTATCACCCTCCATAATTGCACATGCCAGTTCCCCTGAATACGTCTTCTGTATGTGTGCACATTCCACTGGCTGTTTTCCTCTGGAACTCTGGCTAATATACTGCCAAAAGCAATTGAAACTGAAAGCAAGCATCACTGGTGCAGATGTTTTCAGGGCGATCACTGGAGAGGGCCTCAGAGTAGCTCCTGAGCTGGCAGGGAGGATGGGGCGAGGGGAGGGGCATGGGGAGTGGGGGTGGCCCTGTGGATCTCTACCATTTGCAGCTTCCAGGTGATGCCAGGAGTGCTGATGACTGGGTGACACCTGGGGCCCAGGGAGTGACAGATCAGCACCCCCAGAGCAGTTTATTCTGCACAACCCTTGCCAGATACCACTTGCTGTGGATTCCTGTGCAGAAACACTTAACCCTGGGCCACTGGTACTTTGGCCTTGGCAACTTGCATTTGGTCATATCCTATATTTTAAGGTTTCTGTGAGCTAATATATTAGTCAATCCAATAGTTTAAACCTTCTGTGAGCCAAAATAGAGTAAGGCTTTTAAACAGGGCTTTGCTGAAACCCCCAGGGTTCTGATGCAAGAAGCTCTTTCTCGAAACCTTCCCCAGTCCCAGTTTCCAGAAATCTCCCTCCCGCGCTTTTATTCTTTGCTCCTTGACTATGAGGTTTTTTTTTCTTTTTCATAATGCATGAAAGTATTGGTGTTAATTTGCCTCTTTTCCCCATTGTTAATTTAAAAAAAAGTGATCTGTGCTGGCAACTTTGTGCTATTTTGAATGTACAGGAAATTACAAGCGAATGAATGAGCTCCACAGAGTAGTTCAGATAAGGTCCTGTGGCTGGAAAACCATGCTTGTGAGAAATCCGTAAGAAGCTGAAGATCACCCCTGACACTTGAGGGCTCAGAAAGAGATTACACACAGAGGCCCACCAGCTGTTTGTCCAAATGTTTAACGCGTTAAACCGAGGGAAGAAGCTGCAAATAAAACGTTCTGGTTTATATCATGACGTGTATGCTTCATGATCGCTTGGAATCACCATGTTTATTATGAAAATCCTTACATTCCTTGCATTTGGAAGTTGGCGGCGCCAAGATCATCCGCCCATTGACTGCTACTAATGCTACTAATGCTCTCATCTTTCTCTTCCATTCCTATCAAGAATGAGAGGGACCTTGCCTTGGGTCTTACCACCACCATATGCAGGTGGCTGCAGCTTCTTCACACCTCCAAGCAGTCCTTGGCTAACTCTCTAGCTTAGAGGAGTACACACAGAGGTGTGGTCTCTGCCTGCTGGGAGGATGAATCAAACCCCACTTCCCTCCTCAGGTGCTGACTGGTGTCAGGCCTTGAAAGAGGAAGGGAATGTCTGTGTTTTTATGATGAGCCATTGTAAAGTGAGATGTCACCAGAGATTCAAGGCCATGGCATTGACTCTCCTGGAAAATCCCACTGCCCCTGAGCAGCATGGTGGGGTCTGCTTTGGGAGCTGTGCCCGATCTATTAGGCAAAATCATACACGGATCCTCCAGTTTACTCTGTAACATTGGCAATTAGATGTTTAATTACTGCTGTGGCACAGATCACAGTGCAAAGTCGGGCAGGAGCCTTCCCTGTAATTTGATTCATTTTTCTTTTGGAGAGAAACACCACCAAGTGCAGGCTAGAAGCACAGGCTGATGGCATAATTGCCACATGCATCTTGTGGGAGCACTTCCTTGGCATCCCTATGCCCCACTCCCTGGCACTGGGAAGCAGCTGACACCTGGAGGGTGAGAAGGGAGTTGAAAGGGCTGGTGGCTGATACCCAACAGTATCATTCCTCCCCCGCCCCATTGAAAGTATCTCATTGTATTTTTAAGGACTATATAGTCTGATGACATTTCAGCTGTCATGGACTGCACCTTAAGTGACCATATACTGTATTCTCAGTACCTGGCGAGTGCCTGACATGGGCCACGGGCTCAGCAATATATGGCTCTCAATGGTTCCTTTTGAATAGCCACTCATTTCTAATATGTCCACATCCTCTCCCACGTCACCCTCTTGGTAGGTTTTGTAATGGGTCAGTAAATATTCTTTCTGCCCTCCTTGTCCATGGTGGAGGAGGGTGGGGTTCCCCACACCAGACATGTTAGACTTTTGTCCTGTTACTTACTATTGGCATAAGACATATAAACTGCATGTGCATGCAGAGAGTTTAAATGTGGTCTTGTGTAGCCTTTTTAATATTGTTCTTGGACATGAAGAGAACACGTTTCAGGTCACTGCTGCCTCTGGAATGAGAAGGCCCCTGAGAAGTCTTGAGCTGGCTTGGTCTGGAACTTGATCGAACTGTATCTAGTGCCTTTCAACCAAATCCAACATCCGTGGTGTGATCTGTAAGGAGTTTAAATGTGTACTACGACAGGCTTCTGAGGTGCAATGTTGTTTGTTACAGATCATTATTAAAACAACAAACTGATGTATATCCCCTCCTATGATGGACTGATGCCTGGCTCAGAGCATTAGCAAACAACACCAGGGCTATTTATGAGAACCAGCAAAAGACGACAAAGCTGATCCCATTATAATCAGTGCTTTCCAGCATTAATGTAATTACAAAATACCTAACAGAACAAATACAAAAGTGTAATGGTTTATTGTGGAGAATACCTTCAAGGGATATGAATTCAGAATGGCCGAGAAGGTAAGGTGTTTGGGGTGGCTCCATTCACGTGGACTTGTGACATGGCTTATTGTATGGGGTTGGGGGGACGTTAGGAAGCAGAGATCTAGGTCAGACCCAGAAGCAAATATCACCCCCAAACTGTACCTGCAGAGACCCACTTATGCAGTTTGGTCTTCACAGTCTCAATGAAACAACTGTGAAGGACCCACCCCACCTCAGGGGACATTGAGCAGGTGTTAAGTGCCAGGATCAGATGAAGTACTGACTGAATGTGTATTACTGACATGGTCATGTCAAAGACCCATGGGAGGGCTGGTGAGATGGCTCAGTGGTTAAGAGCACTGACTGCTCTTCCAAAGCTCCTGAGTTCAAATCCCAGCAACCACATGGTGGCTCACAACCACCCGTAATGAGATCTGACTCCATATTCTGGTGTGTCTGAAGACAGCTACAGTGTACTTACATATAACAATAAATAAATCTTAAAAAAAAAATTTAAAAAAAAAAAAAAAGACCCATGGGAATGTCAAAGCCTTCCAAATATGGATGTTGGATGATGATGATGACGGCGGCGGTAAAACTGCAGAAAGTATCAACTATAGCTTCCTCCTCCCAGATGTTGATGTTTTCAGAAACCCCTAACAGCAGTAGCAGCTTCCTTCTCCTGGATGACTGCTCCCCCATATGCCTCCCACACAGATGAGCTCACCTACCTCCTCATTACTGCCACTTAGAAGAAGTGAGTGAGCTGAGCTTCTGAGCTGTTGCTGGTGTGTCTTCATTAAAAAGCACCACCCGATCACCCACCAGATCCCAGCTGTTCTGCAGGTGTGTCTGATAGTTTCTCATCCCCTCTCGCCCCAGTTTGGTCAGTCCCGAAGCTGTGTAGGTCTCCACACAGCTGTCAGTCAACTAGCCTGAGAGACTAAGGAAAACCAGCGCCAGCCGTCTGAAACACTCCACAGACGCCTTGAGGAGACTGTACCACAGTCTCAGCTGATTATTCTAACTCCTGAGGGCCCAGCATCAACCAAGGCTATCTGAAGCACTGTGCGTCTGTGTTTTTCTTTATTATCACCAGACTCCCTGGACTCTTAAGATGGTCTTGCAGTCATTTCCAGTTAGACCAGAAGGGGACATTATTTCCCCTGGTAGTCTAGCAAGAGACTGTGGGTAATGCCAAAGAGGCAAGACTGTCTTTAGCTCAAAACAGATGGCTATGATTGGTCCAAATACCCCTTCTTGGGCTGTGTGAAAATGTTGTTTGGGCTGACTTAGTCTCCTGGGACTGTGTGTAACAGTCAATAAAGGATTCTCTCTAGTGGTCTTTTATTTCTTCTACTTTCAGGATTGCAGGCTGAGCTGGTGTCATGGAGGAAGAGACAGCAGAGCACTGGAGCAGCAGCTGAGGTGTCGGCAGGATGAGCTGTGAAAGGGATAAGGCAGCCTGTTGTTTGACAGCAGAAGAAAGAGCAACTGAAGAGTTTGAAAGCAGCCAGGGCAGGAAGGAAGGTCATGGAAGTAGAAAGGTACTACGAGAGCTGAGGCAAACAGACAAAGGATGCAAAGAGCCAGAGAAAAGAAACCACAGGCCTTGATCCTAAGAGTTCCAGAGAGTTCTCAGGTCTTCTGGGACAAGGGTCTCAGACACCCCAGGACAAGAGCTCGATGCTGACAAGAACTGAGGTGTCCCTGCCACCCAGGTCTTCCCGGAAGTCTCAGTTAAGGGCTGAAGAACTTGGAGGGCTACAGGTTTGGGTATCTGAGGCTTGCATGCCAACTGTAGCAATAGAGGGCCCTGCCTGCTGTAGCTCCCGCTGTAGCTCCCACTGGCCTACTGCAGCTACTCACTAAAGCCAAACACTGAAGGAAACGAGCAGACAAGGACCCGTGCTAGAAGTATCTCCTTACCTACACATGATTCTATCTGGATAAAGCAAAGGGCCCAGGACGTGGTGGCGCACGCCTTTAATCCCAGCACTTGGGAGGCAGAGGCAGG
>NC_034592.1:115540881-115562384 GCF_900095145.1 Mus pahari
TTTCTTTCTTTCTTTCTTTCTTTCTTTCTTTCTTTCTTTCCTTCCTTCCTTCCTTCCTTCCTTCCTTCCTTCCTTTCTTCTCTCTCTCTCTCTCTCTCTCTCTCTCTCTCTCTCTCTCTCCCCCAAATATTGTGGCATATGAGTGTAAAACCACACTTGGAGGACAGAGGCAGGAAAGTGAGGCTCTCAAAGCCAGTATCGGCTAAATAACTAATTCCATACCGACAGGGGTGACATGCGACCATGTCTCAAAACAACAGCACTGAATATTTTTAATTAAAAACTGGAAGTGTTAAATGCTTCCAGTGACAAGGTACACAGTAAACGTTCTCATTCCAAAATGGAGGAACAAAGGCACTTGAATGAACTATCAGACCAAAGCGAGCCAGAAACCCAGCCAGGCAAAACATTAAGCCCGTAGCTCCATGTCTAACACTCTGGACTTGTGGTGCAGTTGGGGGATGAAGAAAGAATGGGTACAGAAAAGCTGGGATCAGGTGGGATCTATCCTCTAATAGAGATTCATTGTTGAACTAGAAACTCAGCACATTTATTATATCCAGCTGAATGAGGAGGCAGGCTAGCTCATTCCCGGAGTATGTAGGGAAGCAGTCTCGGGCTGTACTCTTTGGGAAAGATGAAGTTGTAGTTGATGTTTTCTGCACACACTAATCAATATCCGTATTTGAACCAGGGGAAGGCCCTGGATCTAAGGCATTGGGTCCTTGACATGGTTGTGCTTACATCTACAAAACACATTTACTCAGGATTTCATCCTCCCCCTACAAGTGTAAACTCCACTAGGCTTCATCAGCCTGTTGGAGTAGACCTGCCACAGCATATAGGATCTCTTTGTTGGGCTAACTCCATTCAATGCCTGAAGCTTTCTCTGATATATATCCTATTGTCCCAGTATTTCCAACATCCTGGGTTCTCCACTGACACTTAGGTTTCAGCTTCAGAGTTTCACCTACAGCTCCCAGGAGCTACATAGAGTAAGTTCAACTCTGTTACACACTGCCCATCCTCCTCAGAGTTCTGGAATTTTTGTGCAAGCCTCAGTGAGTGACCCCTACCCCTGACAATTGTATTCTGCATAAATGCAAAACCAGCACCACCGGGATGTGATACTGTGCCAGGCAGTTTTTATATCAACTCAACACAAGCTAAAGCTGAAAGACGATGGAAAACTCCCTCCATGTGATCTGGTTGTAGGACACGTTCTTAACTAGTGACTGATGTGGGACAGGCCAGCCCATTAAGTGCTATGAGAAAGTAGGCTGAAAAAAATCATGAGGAGTACTCCTTGAAGGCAGGGCAGAGAAAGAAAAAAGGAGGGGGAGGAGGAGGACGAGGACGAGGACGAGGAAGAGGACAAAGAGAAGGAGGAAAAGGAGAAGGAGAAAGAGGAGAAGAAGAAAGGCAGTTTTACCAGAACAGTTTTAGAAATAAGTCACAGAGAGAGAACAAACTAGACACAGGTGAAGACAGAATGAGCCAGAGAATGAGAATGAGCCAGAAGATTAGAACAGATTGCCAGAGTTAGTATGGGGCCAAGCAGAGCAATTCAGTAAGAACCGAGAGAAGCTAGACTGAATCAGTCAGCTTGGAGAGGAGTTTTGAGCCCATAAAAACATTCTCACGAACCACAGTACCACATACAAGAAATACATATAATAAAAAATTAACAAGCACAACGAAATAAAAGTTATTCTGAGTCAAAGTGCACTCTCGGAAGAAATAAGGTAGAACACTTACATCTTGTAGACATAAAGCTTAGCCTCACCATTGACTGGGGCTCCGTGGAGGGGGAAAAATACTTCAAAAAGGAAAGCTTGCGGTGTAGACTTAGAAATGCTAATAGTAAGTCTGTTCGTGCTAATAGAAAAATGATCAGGCAGGAAGCTGGGACATGGATCAATTTATACAGGAAACTCGGTGGTGTTTTTAAGGAACACAGGATATGTCTGTCTTAGTGTCTTAAGATCACATTTACTCTAGTTCTTCAGACTGTCTACCTCTATGGTAAGTCTGAATGGATAAAAGGAGCCTCTGCCATGTTTAAACAGGTTATCAGTAATGTCAATTTCTCCGTAAGAAAAGGGATCTAAGACACTTAAAAGGGATTTAAGATGCAAGTTTCAAAAAGCAAGTCTTGTATCTTGTAATGATCTCCTGGTGGGACATCCACAATGGACTTGAGGGAGCTGCTTGTGGTGTGCACTGGGAATGAGATCTGAATAGATGTAAGGAAAATGGTCCTTTTTCCCTCACAGGCTAAGCAGTAGGGCCACCCCAGCCTTCATATCTCTCAGAAGAGTTTCCTTGGTTAGAGACACTTTACTGCTAGGAGAAGAGGGCCCTCCTACTGAAAGATCTGTTAAAAGATCTCGGGGCCTTAGGACTTGTTCATGAAAACAGGGGAGAGGCCTTTGAATTTCCTTGGAGAGTTGATTCAGAAATCATAGCCTCTAAATCCTCTAAGAGTCCCTCTAAGAGAGAGAAAGTTACCTCATTCCTCAGGAAGTAGCAAGTCTTGTTGCCTGGCTTGAGGTTTTTCTGGAGATCTGAACCCACATGAGCAAAAAGAAATGAAGAGAGGTTAAATTCCCTCTCCACTACAGCCTCCACAATGCAATGGGTCACAGGTCTACCCTGTAGACCAGGGTAGAATAGACCAAGGTTCATAGAGTACACTGCAGCAGAACAGTGGGCGGGGAGCAACACAAGAAGTGATGATGGGCTGGAGCATCTCCAATTTAGAAGAGTCCTCATTTGATTAGGGTGGGCTACCCAGAGTGCAATTTCCCAGCACCTAATTTACATAATGTAGATTCGTCCTAATTGAGCTGTATTCCACTCTAGGCATTGTGGGTATGCCTCTATGCATGTAGTTTCCTGTTGTACAATTTCCATCCCACAAACAAAGGCACTTTTTTTTTTTTTTTTTTTTTTGGTTTTCCGAGACAGGGTTTCTCTGTGTAGCCTTGGCTGTCCTGGAACTCACTTTGTAGACCAGGCTGACCTCGAACTCAGAAATCTGCCTGCCTCCGCCTCCCAAGTGCTGGGATTAAAGGCATGCGCCATCATGCCCAGCTAAACAAAGGCACTTCTAAGGCACTGAGTTGCAGCTAATTTTGATTAGCCATTTGGGTGGGACAGACCCTCTTCTGGGAGACCTTTCTGAAGGAGACTTCCACAGGAGACCCATTCATTCCCTTTGGTCTCTGAGCCATGACCTTATCTCCACAGATGTCAAGGGAGAAGTCTGGCTCCAGTAAGAGAGAGCAGTCCACTAGAACACAGAAAATCAGTTTCCATGAACATTCCACTCTGCCATCTGCCAGATGGCATTGAAGAAAATAGAAAAGCTTGCAAAAGACTTTTTGCCTGTGTACTGGCTGGTTGTGTGTGTCAACTTGACACAAGCTGGAGTTATCACAGAGAAAAGAACTTCAGTTTGGGGAAGTGCCTCCATGAGATCCAGCTGTGGGGCATTTTCTCAATTAGTGATCAATCGGGGAGGGTCTCTTGTGGGTGGTGCCATCCCCAGGCTGGTAGTCTTGGGTTCTATAAGAGAGCAGGCTGAGCAAGCCAGGGAAAGCAAGCCAGTAAGTAACATCCCTCCATGGCCTCAGCATCAGCTCCTGCTTCCTGACCTGCTTGAGTTCCAGTCCTGACTTCTTTCAGTGATGAACAGCAATGTGGAAGTGTAAGCAGAATAAACCCTTTCCTCCCCAACTGCTTCTTGGTCATGATGCTTGTGCTGGAATAGAAACTCTGACTAAGACAGTCAGAGTTGGGGTTTTTTGTTTGTTTGTTTTTTTAAAAAGACGCATCCCAGAAATGTGACACACTCCTCAGTGTCCCTTGTCTGGAGATAAAGTCTCTGCATAGCAGATTTCCCTATCCCTGCGTGGTGCTTTTCAGTTAAAATGCCAGTCAGGGTTACTAATTGGCATTCTAGGGATAGCTATCTCTGCTTGAGGGTAAGTTTTTTTTTTTAAAGATTTAAACAGATGAGTAAACTAAAAAGAGGCAAGATAAGAAACTGGTGTGGAAAAGAAGAAGAAGAAATTGAGTAAATTACTTAACAGTTTCAGAAAGAATTCAACTACAGGCTTAAAACAGCCCTGTGCCACTCCTGAAGCATAGTTTACACAGTGCATGATGCTGGTGTAGGTAAGAGTTTGGATCTCTCTGTCTGTCTCTGTCTCTGTCTCTGTCTCTGTCTCTGTCTCTGTCTCTGTCTCTGTCTCTGTCTCTCTCTCTCTCTCTCTCTCTGTGTGTGTGTGTGTGTGTGTGTGTGTGTGTGTGTGTGTGTATGGGGAGAGGGGTTATCATTGCACTAGCTTTATCATCCTTCTCCAGTCCTTGTCCTTGTTTTGGGAGGACAGACAGAATTGGAGGCTCAGAAAACAGCAGCTTAACCTTGATGCTGATATGAGGAGAGTCTTCAGTCAAGGGCTCTCTGGCCTCCCCGTGGCCTCATCCTGAGGAATGCCTGGTGCTCCTCTCTCAGTGCAAGGAGAATCTTTCTCCCAGGCTACCCCAGGGGACAAGGGATGTTTCCTTCCCAGAAGGAATGCAACTGTTAAAAAATTGGCAATCACTGGGAAATGTTAATTAACCCTTCGAGAAGAAACTGAAACTCAGACATCATGCATACAGCCTGGAGGAACTGTGTTTTCTCTGGACTCACCCATTCGACCTGAAAATCATTCACAAATTCAAAACTGTCTAAAGCCCTCTCACTTCCCTTGGCCTAAAAGAATGCCACAGTTTGGGTCTAGGGTAGAGAGACTGACTGGTCAGTGAACTCCCAGGATCTTCTTCTCTCTTTCCTCCAACAGACACAGGCAACCGTGCATGTCTACCTTTTTTATGTGAGTACTGGGGCTTCTGACTCAGCCCTTCAAGCTTTCAGAGAAAATGGGCTTTCCTCCTGAGCTACCTCAAAGCTCCTCCTCTTTGATGTCTTTTGATATGTGTATAATCTTTCTTTTGAATTCTTTGTCTGGGATTCCAACTTAGTTACTCTCCTTAGGGGTCATTGCTTTGGGACTGGTCATTTTTCAGGGGGACATGTTGCCTGGAATTCTCATATTACTTGCATTTTTGTTTAGGGGCTTTGCATCTGGAGTTAGGTCATTGGTTGAAGTTTTTGAAAGTTACCCTTCTTTATTTACAATTTTTAAGAATTATTTTATTTTTTGCAAATGGGTGTTTTGTCAGAACGTGCACCACGTCTGTACCGTGTGTCTAGAGCCTGTGGTTGCCAGAAGAGAGCATTAGATCCTCTGGAACTGGGGTTAAAGACTTCAAACATAATCTTTCTTACCTCCATTGTGGAGAAGCAAACTAATTTCTCCATGGTAATCTGGATTATTCACCCCTTCTAACACCTGTTCCTTTCTTAGTCTATTGATTTAAGAATATCAGAAACCCAAAGTGGCCAGGAAGAAGTCTGAGCTTCCAATTCAATGGAATTTTTGTGATGTCTCCTGGCAGGAGCACTCCCCAACCCCCTGGAACCAAAACCTCTAAATCAGCAGAACTTAAGGTTCTAGGAACTGGAAGCAAAAAAATATTTCTAGTGGGTCCATAGGGATGATAGTAGAACTATTTCTTTGATTCCTGGACCCATGAATGCTGGCTGTAGGAGAAGCCATACCATATACTGGATGCTGATTCAAAGTACATCTTGACTTCCAGCAAAGCTACCACCACCTAATTGATGCTGTAACCTTTTCAAGAGACCATGCCACCCTTCTGTCTTTAGACCAGCTGCTCCACGACTGGCAGGCAGCAACAGCTGTAGCCATGTCAGTAGCAAAAGAGAACTTCCTAGGTCATAGAGAAAGGGGGAAGGTGAAGTATAGATGGTGATGTAGGTAGACAGCAAGGCAATGGCTGTAAAAAGCCCTCAGAGCCATGGTGAGAAACTGTGCAGATTAACTAAAGGTCTCTTTACTCAACAAAACCTAGATTCAGCTAAACATAATAACAAAAATCTGTACTATAAAATACTTGGCTTGATAACTCACTTGACTATGCAAAAGGATGAGGAGTTGGCATTCGCTGACTTTACAGTTCTCCTCCCTCATCCCTTGGGGACAGTGCCTGGACTTTCCATTAAGAAACCAGTTGTCTATGGAGAAACAATTTCCCAATCTTAGCCTTGAGATTTGGGATCACCACACCTCCCAGCTCCAAGGTGACCTCATGGTCCAGGCATGACCATTGTGAGTATTCTGGTCCCCTGGACTGTTGTGAAGGAAGGACTGCTCCCCGTTACCCTTTACTCTGTGACAAGTAGACTTGTGAGCAGGCAAGAGGAAACTCTTTTATCTGTGGCCCTAGGCCTTTGAGTTTCTGTGCCCTAAGAAACTTAGAGCTCTAAGGTCTGAGAGCCAGGAGTCTATTGCTCTATATTTTAGAAATTAGTGTTACCAGAACAGTTTGGTTCACAGCCTAGGCTCTAGGCTTAGTCATCTGTTCCTAATATGTCCATTAAAGATACGAGTAGCCGTGAAAAACAGAGAAAGATTTATTCAATGTGGTCACACTTGAAATAGAAACAAATGAAGGAGTTCAGTGATCCCTCCCATCCCAAGTTTATCTTTGGAATATTGGCATGAAAGTTAGTTTCTGAAATTGGTAAGAAGACCTTAAATCCAAGCAAAAGGTAGTTGGTTAGTCCCATGACATTCATACCACTATTGCACCAATGGGCCCATCTGGTTGCATGCCCTTTATGAGCATGGCTTTTGGAATCACCATCACCAAAAGTCATCTTTGCGGCAGGCAGCATAATGATGCTGCAAGGATGTCATCACCTAAATCACTGGACCCTGTGACCATGTCACGTTACTTGGCAAAGGAGGCTTTGCAGATGTGGTGAACTATGGGTTTGCAGAAGGAGATTACCTCTTCCAGGCCACCAGGGAAAGTCCTCCCCCTCTGGCCTGAGTGGAGACAGTGACCGGATTACTTTGCAGTCACTGAGGTTTATCTTATTTGGAGTGCCACTTTCCAAGGCCAGTGACATCTGTCTGGAGCAGGGCAGCCTGACTGGAATGTGTCTTCAACTGTTGAAGCGTCTTCTGCAGCTGCCCAGGTGTCCTCAGAGTGCTTGATAAGAGTCTAAAACAGTCTGGCTGCCATGAAGTTGCTTGGCTGCCAGTTCCCTAATCAGAACACCCCTTCATTTGCTATATACTGTGATGGGTCTATAAACATCCATCCTGGCTTTATGATTAAGGCATTCACTGGAATGTGGTTAACCTACTAGGGGCCATATGCTTAAAGAAAACTGACCTCCCTCTCCCAGCAGCTAGCAGTTGCTAATAGTTCTTCTGCCAGCCATGGGTGGGACTTTATGCACACCTCCCCTCTTCATGCTGGGATTTTGTCTGGCTTGACCTTGTGCATGCTGCCATAATTACTGTGAGATTGTAATGTACAACTGCCTAGTTGAGTCCCCAAAACACTGTAATCATCCACATTCCCTGACTCTTAAAATATTTCTTTTCTTTTCTTTTCTTTTCTTTTATTTTCTTTTCTTTTCTTTTTCTTTCTTTTCTTTTTTCTTTTCTTTTTTTTTTGATGCAATCTGCACGAGGATTTTTATTCCAAGAGTGCTCTGGGACCCACAATCGTATGCCACGCAGGGGTAGAGGATCGTGGGCCACCGACTAGCTGGGAGAGAGGGTATTTAAAGAAAGAAACCACAACTCAGGGAGGTGGGGAGGGCGTTGTTGGAAAATACCAAAAATACCAGTTAAAAGCCACAAGGAGGTGCAAAGTCACAAGGACAAGCACATTTGCATAGCAGGTTCCAGGAGTGATCAGGGTGACTTTCTTTGAACGAATACTCCCCGAACCCAGGAAGCAGGTGGGTAGAGGAATGTCGCTATCTGTTTTATGATTACCATGCCTTGAGGCATTGGGTCACGAAGGTCACATTCTCAAGCCTGGGCCTAAAGGCCTAGAATTTATGTTTTTATGTTTCACTTTTTCATTCCCTACTTCTATTTGTTAGTAGTTCTAATCTTAGAACTAGACACTATCTTCTCCATGACACACTTGATCCCTTAGGGCATGGTACTGTTGTCTCAAAACTAAAAGCTGCACTGTACTAAGTCTTGCTCTAATAAAGGCGACTAGCCTATCTAACACACATGGACCTATAATTAAAATCAAAAGGGGTCCCATAAGGGTAGAAAGTAGGGTGGTCAAGAGTACAAGATAAGGGCCTTTCCACCGAGTCTCGAGGTTTTCTGTGTGGTGGCGTCTGATGTAGATCTGATCTTTAACTTGGAAGTGATGTGGGGCTTGCAGGTCTCCTCTGGAGCTGCTTCCATGCTTGCTGTCTCACCCACTCAAGCGCCTTGAGCCTAGAGAATAAAGGCTGGGAAAACAGCACATCAGCACTATGTACAGAGGCTATTTTTACCAGTGGAGGAGGCGCCCCTGTAGAGTAATTCATAGGGGGTCAGTCCAAACTGTCCAGGGTGTTTCTAACCCTGAAGANCACAAAGGGTAGGAGAGCTATCCAACCATTAATGCCAGTCTCCACTGTTAATTTGGTAAGGGTCTCTGTAATGGTTCTATTCATCCTCTCTACCTGTCCTGAACTTTGGGGCCTGTATGCACAATGTAACTTCTAATCAATCCCCAATATCTTGACCAGTCCCTGACTAACCTGGGCAACAAAGGCAGGTCCATTATCAGACCCAATTAATTACCTTCGGTATCCCAAACTTCAGGAAGATTTCCTCTAGGTTCTTCTTGGCCATCACATTGGCCATCTCAGTCCTGGTAGGAAAAGCTTCTACCCAGCTTGAAAAGGTGTCTATAAAACCTTATAAGTACTTGTTACCATATNTAGCTGGCTTAGATTTTGTAAAATCTATCTCCCAGTAGGCCCCAGGCCGGTTGCCCCTGAGCCTCTTCTCAGGAGTATACATGGAGTGTCCTGCATTCGTCATAGCACAGGTGTTGCAACTTCTGACTATTTCTTCTGCCAAGTCAGAGGGTCCTATAACATAGTAGTCGGAGGACCTAACCACACCTTTTAATTCCTTGGCCCCCAAGTGGGTCAAGTAATGTAAGTTAGTAACATAGTTGTGTCCTTCTTCCCATGGAAGGACTAGTTTTCCTTCTCTGTTTCTACTACCCCATATGGGGTTTCTTTTACCAGTCCTAATTTATCCATAACTTGATAGTCTTCAGGGGTGTATCTAAAGCTGGTCTCTCTGACATCATAATAATCTTTAGGCTCCTTGACTGCCAGGATCATTGCTCCTTGGGCCACCTGTTCGGCAGTTAGGTCTGCCATCTGATTCCTTTAGCCACAGCATCTTATGTCTTTCTCTGCAGATGTCAACGCCCTCTTTGTCTGTATATTGCTCCTTACAGTGGCAAAAGCATACCTGCTGTCAGTGTAAATGTTGATAGACTTCCCCTTTGCCATTCGTAGAGCTTGTATCACAGCCACAAGTTCGGCTTTCTTGGCTGAAGTCTCTTCAGGGAGGCTGTTGGCCTAGATCACCTGCTTTCTGTCCACCACTGCTGCCCCCGCTTTCCACTTACCTTCAACCACGAAGTTACTGTCATCCATGTACCAGCTCGGACTCCCAGGCCAAGGCTGATCCTTTCTTCTGCCAGAATGTCAGCGCAGTGATGAGTAGGTGAAGAGTCACCAGTCTCGGGCAGTAGGGTAGCGGGATCAAGGACAGCAGGGGAAGCAAAGGTCACTCGTTCAGTCAACAAAAGGCTCTGATAATGTGTTATACGAGTGTTGGTCATCCATCGGCCAGGGGGCTGTCGGATAATGCTTTCAAGAGCATGGGGTGCCACTACAGTTATTTGTTGTCCCAGAGTGAACTTATCAGCATCATTGACAAGCAGAGCTAAGGCAGGAATAGCTTTCAAGCAGGAAAGCCACCCGCTGGCAGCAGGGTCTAACTTCTTGGACAGGTAAGCCACTGGCCTTTTCCAAAGTCTCAAAGTCTGAGTAAGGACCGCTCTGGTGACCTCTGCTCTCTGATCCACATAAAGAGTGAAAGGCTTGGTTAGGTCAGGCAAGGCCAAGGCTGGGGCCTGGCCATCACTAAGGCCTTTTTAATTTCTTCAAAGGCTTTCTGATGATCTGGGGTCCACACAAACACCTTCCCTTCCTTAGTTAGGGAGTACAATGGGGCAGCTAAGGTCGCAAACCCAGGTATCCAAGGCCTGCAGAAGCCAGCAGTGTCCAAGAATTCTCTTACTTGCCTTGGTGTAGTTGGGGTGGGGATCTGAGTTACAGTCTTTTCTGGATTTCCTTAGCCACTGCTTCTCGAAGGATGTAAGTAACTTCAGTCTGACACAGCTGAGCCTTTTTATCTGAGGCTCGGTACCCCAACTCATAATTCTGTTAAACACTTTGGTCTTCTGTTGCCCAGGTTCCCTATCTGTCTAGGTCCTGTCTTTTGTTTTTTTTTAACCACTGCGGCCAAGATTCTAGTCAAATTTCTCTCTTGTCTACGATCCCTCCTGTTCACTTCCTTCTACCTCCTACCTCTCTCTCTCTCTCTCTCTCTCTCTCTCTCTCTCTCTCTCTCTCTCTCCCCTCTCATAGTGCACCTTCTCTGCCTCTTTCACTAGATCACGTAACTGTCTCCTGTAACCCTTCCAATCTCTGAAGTTTCTGATATACGGGGCGACTGCCTTATGAAGGTCAGGGCCACTGAGGCCTTCTGGGCTTGAGGTAGGATCAAAGGGAGTGAACTTCCTGAAGGCTTCCATAAGCCTTTCAAGGACCACCAAGGGAGGTTCTGTCAGCTCCTGCATTACCTCTCTTACCTTAGCCAAATTAGTGGGCCATCTTGAGGCACCTTGGAGACCAGAGTCTGGAGATAGATTTTCAAACTCTCCCTACCTTTAGCCGTGTTGTAGTCCCAACCGGGTCGAGTCAAAGGTAATCCCATGTCGATCTTATTTTGTAGCTGTGTAGGCTGCCTGTTGGCTCCTGGGATATTTTTTTTTCTAGCCTCTAACAGAATTTTCTCTCAATCCTTGGTTGTGAAGAGAGTCAGTAGCAGCTGCTAGCAATCATCCCAAATAGGCTGATGAGAGAACATAAGGGACTCCACCAACCCTGTGAGGTGTTAGGGATCCTCTGTGAAAAGGGGAGGGGGTTAGTTTTCCAATTATAAAGATCAGCAGAGGAAAATGACCAGTACTGAAGGGGTTGAAGGTTGGGCCAGTCCACTAGAGTCCATCTGGACTCTGTGCTCTGTGGCTCCATGTACCTGAAATGGGTCTGCCTCCCACCACCCCGGGGGGTTCAGGGTTCCCTGTCGGTGGGGGTTGAGGCTGCGGATAAGTGGAAGGTATTGTACTAGGCCACTCAGGAGGCTTCATAGATTTTGGAGGAGCCGATGGATTTAGCTGGTGGCTCTGATTTGGGAGAAGCCTTCACTTTGGATTTCTCTTGTAACACCAGAGCACAACCACAATTTTGGGAAACAAAACCCAATTTTAACAGTGTAAACAATCTATTTTCTTTAAAAATCAACACCAAAAACATTACTTGCTACAAAGTTTGACTGCCTGTTCCTACACACAAACGCAAACAGGTGCAGCCCCCATTACCTCAGAGACACTGCCCTAAATCCTATCTTTTATAAGTCTGGTTTCTAGGATAAGAATTACATAGAATAGTACCCGATTCAGGCGTATCTTTAGAGATCTGTCTCCTTGGGTTGTCTCATACTGCATGTTGTAGTTCTAAATTACTCCAACTCAGAGTTACCAGTTTTAAGCTGACTTTCTGTTACCAGTGTTACAAATTTTTAATCATATCCAATAACTTATGAGTCAATAATCTATAACCAAGACATATAAAACATATACCTTTAAAACTATTCAGAAACAAAAAATGAAATGGCTGCATAGATTTGCTTATTTAAACCAAACAAAATTCTTAATTTTTCTAGCTGTAATTTCAAGAGAGGAGAAATTTGTTATCTGACGGATTTAATAATCACACGCACAGAGATTTTTGTAGGAAAAACAGCCATCAGTTCCCTTATCATAGAACTTGAGAAGCTGCTGGTCCCTTTAAGAGCAGCGTTTAAGATCAGCTCCTGGCAGGGCTTCTCCAGCCACACTCAGCTCTTAACTGCAGGTGCAGGGCTCCAAAGACCAACTGGTACTGTTTATTTATTTCTTTTTTTTTTTTCTTCCGTGGGTTTTCGGAAGGCCAGGACTCAGGAGCCTGGCTTCTGCTGGCACACCCAAGGCTTGACCCAGGGCGGAGAATTCTGGACCAGGTCTTGCCATTACTGTAATGACTGTGGGTCAGGATGCAATTTTGGTCCTTCCTGAAAGATAATGGCTTTGATCTCAAAAATTATAGTCAAGTCAAAAGTTCCCTCCGGTGGCCAATCAATGCCAAAAGGTGACCACTCAGAGGTGCAAACAGTCCGCCAAGGTCCTTTCTTGATCTCCACAGAAAGGTTATGGGCTCCAGTCCCAACTTCAGTCCAATGGTTAAGAGTCAAACTAGGGGGTCGTCACAGTCTGTCTCATCGTCTTAGTCACAAAGAATACAAACAGCACACATACTGTCAACAAACGCAAACACACACACACCAAATGAAAGACCCAGAGGGCTGCTGAATCAGATGGCCGGTTCTCAACAAGAGGGTTACAGTATTGCTACCAACCTGCAGATGGGACGGAGGTCCCCACAGATGGGACAGAGGTCCCCACACACAGATGGGACAGAGGTCCCCACACACAGATGGGACAGAGGTCCTTACACACAGATGGGACAGAGGTCCTTACACACAGATGGGACAGAGGTCCTTACACACAGATGGGACAGAGATCCCCACAGAAGGGACGGAGCTCCAACAAATGGGACAAAGTCCCCACAAATGCCACGAATGGGACAGATTCCCTACAAACGGGGCATCCCCAGGGCAATTCACAAATGGGACAGAGCCCCTACAAATGGGACGAAGTCCCCACAAATGCCACAAGTGGGATGGAGTACCTACAAATGGGGCATCCCCCAAGGCCATTCACAAATGGGACAGAATCCTTACAAATGGGACGAGGGTCCCCCAAATGCCACAAATGGGGTGGAGTCCCTACAAATGGGGCATCCTCCAAGGCGGATCCAAACTCAGGCTGATCCAAACTTAGGCTGATCAGTATAAACTCAGGCAGCACCAAAGGAAGAGAGACACAAACAATCCAACACAACAAATGCACGTTCGTTTCAGAAAACAGAAAACAGACACTCAGAACGAAGACACTGGCCGGCACGCACACATTCCAGAGGGGATCCCCATACCTCCAAGTCGGTTCTCGAGTGTGAGGAGTGATCATGTTTCCTGGCCAATGCACCAAATGAAAGACCCACAATGTGAGGACTCCCCCACGTTCTGACACCCCAAATCACTCATGAGAAACCGTCTTGATGCAAACTGCGTGAGGATTTTTATTCCAAAAGCACTCTGGGACCCACAATCATATGCCACGCAGGGGTAGAGGATTGTGGGCCTCTTACAATATTTCTGTCCATTTATTGGCCATGATCCTTAAGCCTTGGGAGGCATGTGATATAGACATCCCATTTAGGACTTAGTATTAATAAATCTCTTATTCTCTACATCTTGACCAGTTGTGAGTCTCTCTATTACTATCCAGAGTAAAATTGTGGATAGTAATAAAGATGGTCCTCTGATAAGGTTCAGAGATATGGTAATGTACGGGTATGATGATATGTACTAAGGACCTGGTTTAATACTATGTCCATTAGCAGAAGAATAGGCATTTCTCATCTAGAGCCTAGGAACTTTGTATCCACAGGTTCTTGGCACTGATATTAGTGATAAGTATGGACACATACACACAAATATAGTTTTTTAAAGTTTAAATTGAGTTAGACTTTAATGAGACTCAATGCCCCAACTAGATACCATAGACTAGCAAATAGAGGAACAGGAAATGGAATGTGTTGACGTCTTTTGAAGTTGTTAACCAGTGAATTCTCATAGACACCCCCCCCACACACACACAAATTACAGGTTATTGTCAATGTTCTTGGTTATCATCTAGAACCTGAAGGAAAACCCTCTTGATGAAAATATCACATAGTTTAGTCATAGAATGAGGAGAAACAAACCAAGCTGGTACTCACCTGAAAGCTTCAACCCTATTGGATAGCTTTCATATGATGTGTGTCTCTGGCAGAAAAAAAGAATACTCACCAATCACCTGTGGCCAACTGCTAGTGGGAGACAATATGCACACAGAAAATACATCTCTGAGTGTTACCTCAGAAGCAACCCTCCCAGTAATTTGTGCACACTGGTGACCGTGGCAGAGGCCCTGTGAACTCTGCATGCCCTTAAGACCATAAGCAAGAGCTGGTAGAATGAACCTGTCATCCCCGATGGTTGGGCCATAAAGACAGAAAGATCAAAGGCTCAAGGCCTACCTGGGCTACAAAGCAAGCTGAAGTCCAGCTTGGGAAACGTATTGAAACTCTATCTCAAAATGAAAAGTGGGCTGGGCTGTAGCTGGGTGGCATAATATCTGCCTGGCATGGATAGAGCCCAGGCTCAATGCATAGCAATGAAACGAAGAAAAATGAAGCAAGAATCCTCCCGGAGAAGGTGTTTGTGTCTGCTGGGGACACGCGACACATTTAAAAGAATCATGGCAACTACTGAATCAGAAAACTTTTCAGAAAAGGAAATGCCCTCACACTGAAGCTTTGGCCATGAGCAATATTAAAAAGCAGTAACTGGCCAGCTATGGTGGCACGTGCCTGCAATCCCATCATTCCGGAGACATCTTAGGCTACATGGGGAGACCCTGTTTGTAAACTGCCCTCCTCCACAAAAACCAAATCACAACAATCCAAATCATGATCAGTAAATTAAAACAACATAGCATGTGACTGGAGAGATGGCTCAGCAATTAAGAGCACTGGCTGCTCTTCTAGAGGACCTGGGTTCAATTCCCAGCATCCTCATGGTAGCTCACATTTATCTGAAACCCCAGTTCCAGGGGATTCAATGCTCTCTGCTGGCTTCTGTGGGCACTGCATACATGTGGTATATAGGCATACAAATAAGCAAAACACCCAAACACATAAAACAAAAGCAAACATTTTTCTTAATTGCTTCTAACAAAACAAAACATGGTCTTCCACCCTGAGAAGTGTTTGCTAGGGCTGCAAAGCTAACTCTTCACATAGCCAGACAGGGAATGGACAACATTTAGAACAAAGAAACTATAGCATTATGGCGCTGACCAGAAAGCACACTGTTCAGGAAATGCAGAAAGTGTTTTTGTAGTTAAAGAAAAAACGTTTTAAAAAGTGAAAAGTATGTGTCTCTGGGATAACCTGGATATAGAAAGTGCTGCTTTTTAGACTGTATTTCAGTATTCAGCATTTTATTTAAAGCCAGACTTTTTAAAAACACAAATTCCAGATCTATTCTTAGTGTAGGACTGTGGAAATATGATGACTGAGTATCGGACAGATCGTTTAAGAGCATCCTTGGTATAATTTCAACTTGTTTGCAAGAAAAGCAGAAGAAAGACAGAAGGAGAAACCCCAGCCTTTTATTGTAATGCACAGAAATTGAAATGTATGTAGGTGAACATCCAAGATGATTCTCCACTCTCCAGACTCAGCACAATACACAGCTAAGTCAATTTTAAAGACAGACAAATATCGTATCACTCCTTTATGCTTCTATCAGCATGAACCACCTTTGTGTAGACAGAATTAATTAGAAAATTTCACTGAAGTTATCTGTCATATATACAAGTCTGCAGATTCATTCCAGACTGCAGGCAGCATCCAAACTCTAACCAACCCTGCTAAGTGTCTAGGTCTTGTCTCATGGCAAATCTGAGTCCAGACCTGTCCTAAAGGATTTAAGTTTATTGCCTGAAGTCACAGCAGCCTCCCTGTGACCATGGAACATTAGAGTCATCAGAATGTCCTCAAGGCCCAGGTCGCCAGTTCCTAACTCATCTCTCTCTATGTTAAAAGCCCAGCCTCCAGGAAGACCCAGGGGAAATGAATGAACATGGAAGAACAGATTTGTCATAACTCGCTGGCTTGCTCCCAAGCTAGGTTTTTCCTGTGGGTCCTGTGGAGTGGGGCAGCAGAAGGAGAAGCTTCAGGAGAGTGAGGGGCATAAGGAAGTACTGTACCTGGGAGCCTGGAGCTGAGCATCCTTGTATCAGGGCGGAGGGGCCTTGTAAATGGCTGTCAGCCCTGTCTCTGTCACTAGGGAAACAGGAGAGGCAGATGGACCACTTTGGTGAATGTAGAGCAGGTGGTTACAACCTGGGGTCGCCTGAAAGGTTCACTTTCACTTAAACGCTTTGAAGCAGCATCAACCACAAACTTAAAGTGCTAATAGTATATTCAAAGCAGGCCGTCTTGAGGTGAGTGAAATAAGAGACAGGCTGTGAATTAAGGCAGAGACATTAATGAGAGCATGCTCCTCTAATTTCCAATGGGGTACAGCGAACGGAAAGAAATCCTGGCCTGCACCTATGTGTTTGTTAGTTTTCTGTTTGTTTGGTCGTTTGGTTGTTTTGTTTTGTTTTTATTAACTCAATATAAATTACAATTATCTGGGAACAGGGAACTTTGACTGAGAAAACGCCTCCATCAAATTGATTACAGGCAAGTCTGTGGGGCAATTCTTTAATTAATAATTAATGTGGGAAGGTCCAGCCCACTGTGGGTGAGGCCACCCCTTATTAGGTGATCCTGGGTAGTATAAGAAAGCAGACTGAGCAAGCCATGAAGAACAAATCAGTAAGGGGCGCTCCTCCATCTTCTCTGTTTCAGTGCCTGCCTCCAGGGCCCTGCCTCTAGGTCCCTGAACTTGCTTCCTTTCATGATAGGCTGTAAGAAGGAAGATGAAATAACTTCCTCCCACATTCCTTTTGCTTGTGGTTATCACAGCAATTAGGAAGCAAACTAGTAAAAATTATGTCGCCGTCCATTATAAAGATGCCGAAGCTCCCACAGCAAAGGCCTCCTCACCCTGAAGGACTTCCCTGAGGAAACTTTCAGATGCTCCTGAAGCATTCTCCAGTAGCCCCTTCACCAGACTCGGCGGCAGTACTTACAATTGGTCTTACGATAACGTGTTTATTGACCAGCTTGGATTGAGGGATTTATTCAAATGTTTCAGAATAGGTGAATGAAAGACTTGAAGTTCTGTGACATTTACTACTGCTTGGATCAAACAGGGGACTTAACAAATGTGCAGAATGTATGATTTTGCTTGCATAGTCAATACAGCCCCTCGGTGAGATATTTGAAACTATAAAACACTAATACTTGGATGGCTGTGTGGCGTGTCTGTGCGATTAGATTTTCATTAGAAAGAATACAAACATTTCTTCTGTCTAATAAAAAAGAGATCCAAGATTACTGAAGCTTTTCAAAGATGAAATGCACTGTGGATTTATGTCACAACCCTCTTCAGAAACTTCCTTCCAAGCTGGTATGGGCCGCTGTATCTCTCCATTGCGGTCTCCTAACAATCAGGGATGCTGATTTGGGGATAACCTCGCTTCTTTAATTTTAAGCTCACAGTGAGCCAAACTCTATAGTAGGTGCATTTACCAGATGGTGTGACTTGAACGAATTCTACAGAGCTCACATGTTAGATACTTGGTCCCTAAATGACTGCTCATATTATTTGGAAGTAAGGTCTGTAGTTGACGGTAGGATTAGATGTGGTCATGGGGTAGTGTTGAGGCAAAAAGGCAGTGAGTTTAAGCCCAGCCTGGGCCATAGAATCTCAAAAAAAAAAAAATGGATCACAAGTTCTAAAGAACAACATCACATTTAATAATGATCACATCCAATCATCACAGTGTGAGGCTCAATCCCAAGCTACTGTCTTTTCACACTCTCGGGAGGTACTTACAAAAAATAACAAGCCTTTAAGGAAACACAAATGCTGAAGGGCAATTAGCTAGTCTTACCGACCTGCCCTTGATCCCAGCTAATATCATGGCGTTTTCTGAATTCTCAGAAAATTAGGACATTTAAATTTATCTTATGCTCTTTTAAACAAAAAGCATCCAAGGACACACACCAGATCAATACAGATCTGAGACTCTGAGACTGTGGGGCATCAGAAGTCATTTCACTCATTGGCTCCATTGTCTTTCAGGAGCCGGTGTTTGACAGATCAAAGAGAAGGAAGATGTTCAAGGATGCTGCACTTCAAGACTGATTTAAAAAACAAACAAACAAACAAACAAACAAACAAAAAACACCAAAATTGCCCCTTCTGACTTGGTTCTTTTCATAAGACACAGGGAAAGATATCACATTATAGCCAGACCCTCCAACGAGAAAGAACCTTTCACTCCTGTGAAGGTGTGGTTTCCTTAGGCCACTTGCTTGGATCCCCTCCCCTCACCTCACGCTCTCTAGGGAGCAGCCCTCTATCTGCCACCATCAGGACCATGAGTGGCAATGGCACGCACACCAATGGAACAGAAGAGAAGACCCAGTCTGGACAAAGATGCCAAAAATGCACATTGACAAAAAGACAGTCTCTTCAGCCAATGGTGCTTCAGGACCGGGAAAGTCGAATATAGAAGAACAAAACTAGTGCCTTAGCTCTCACCAGCAAGAATCAACTCCAAAAACATCAAGACCTGAAAGCAGGGAGAACAGTTTTAAGACACAGACACAAGACTCTGAACAGGTCTCCAGCTGCTCAGGAAATAAGGCCAACTGGCAAATGGGACCCTGTGAAAGTAAATAGCTCTGAGCAGCAGAGGGAGCAGCCTCAGTAGCCACCAGAGAAATAAAAACCGAAGCTACACGGAGGGGCCAGGAGCTCAGTGGCTAAGAACACTGCTGTCTTCCAGAGACCCTGGGTTGGATTCTCAGCAGCTAGATGGCCGCTCACAACCCTCTGTAAGTCCGGTGCCAGGGGACCTGATCTCTTCTTCTGGCCGCCTCAGGCACCAGACACACACGTGGTACATAGACACACAGGGCACCGGACACACACGTGGTACATAGACACACAGGGCACCGGACACACACGTGGTACATAGACACACAGGGCACCAGACACACACGTGGTACATAGACACACAGGGCACCGGACACACACGTGGTACATAGACATACAGGCAAGCAAAATACCCAAAAAACACCACCACCATCAAACCTACATTGAGATTCCATCTTTCCCCAGCCATAAAGGCAGACATAAAGGCTGGAGAGGATGTGGGCAAAGGGCACAGCTACTGGGCATGTAAACTAGTCCAGCCACCATGGAAATCAGTATGGGCGTTTCTTAGAAAATGAAGAGTAGATCTTCCCTATGACCCAGCTATATCACTAATGGATATTAACTTAAAGGACTCTAAAAGGACACATTACTTCTCAGCCTCACTGTTCACACCTGCTAGGTATGCAGCAACAGAAGATGGGATAAAATGTACCACAAACTCGACGGAAAAGGTCTCGGCCATACAAACAATACATTATGTTGCTTGCATAACAATAGGCTAAAATGGTAATAATAGTATTGAACTAATTAAGCTAGTTTTATTTGTGGTCTCATGCACATATATATAAAATGAAAACATAAATAACACTGTTTAGAACAATGGTGAGAGCCAGAAGCAGTGAAAAAGAGAAGGTAGGGGGGTTGAGGAAAATGTTCTCAGAGTCTATGAGAAAAGAAATTCAATTCTTTATAAAAGATGTAACTAGGAACTAAGACAACTGGAAAGATGGCTCAGTGGTTAAGAACACTGCTCCTCTTCCAGAGAACCCAGGGTTCAGTTCCCACACCCACATAGCAGTTCATAACCAGTCTTTACACTCTTCTAGCCTCTTTACGCATGAAGCATTCAAGTAATGCATAGACTTATCTGCAGTCAAAACACCAATACATAACATAATAAATAAATAAATAAATAAATAAATAAATGAATGAATAAATAAATAAATAAATACTTTTAAAAGATGTATTTAAAGATACAACATCTACAATGTGCATTCTCTTAGACGATTAATTTTATGGTGCTGGAGATACATTTTAAATTTTAATTTAGCCAACCTGGTATGGTGGTACTTTGCTGTGATGCCAACACTTGGGAAGCTGGAGTCCAGGGATCAG
Source organism: Mus pahari (assembly GCF_900095145.1). Classification (NCBI taxonomy): domain Eukaryota; kingdom Metazoa; phylum Chordata; class Mammalia; order Rodentia; family Muridae; genus Mus; species Mus pahari. The sequence goes on from NC_034592.1 coordinate 115,561,086, forward strand.
GAGTCATCCCCAACTGCAGAGTGAGTCTGAGGCCAGCTTGAGCACATGGGGCTCTGTTTCAAAAAAAAAAAAAAGAAAAGAAAAGAAAAGAAAAGAAAAAGAAAAATCAAATAAAAATAAATTGATTTGAGTTTTAACAAAAATAAGTAAATCACAGGATGCTTGTGGACTTGTTAGTTTTGTAGAACCTAAAGAGTAGGAGAGTTTCTATTAGTATATACTCTGCCTCTTAAATAGAAACACTCTGAATATCCATGAAAAGGCTCCATTTAGAGGGCAACAGCAGACCTTCAGCTGACAGATTGTGGTCCTCGACTGCCATGCTGAGAATAACTCTTGAGGTGTCTAGATCTTCCGTAGGGAGCTATGGCTCCCAAGGTGCCAACTCCTGCAGCAAGAGAAGAGTGAGGTGGGCCAGCTGGGGAGAAGCTCCCCTTGATGACTGTAGCCCTTCTCAGGATTCTAGACAATGAGATCTACAAAGGGTGCCATTTCTAGACACATTAGACCACTTTTCAGGCACTGAGAATGATATCATCCAAGAGTGACAGTGACGACTGAAAAATGTAATTGTCAAGGACTGACCAACTGTGAGCTTAGGGTGCAAGCACTAGTCTGGGAAGACCCTTTCTTTATGATATCATGCGTGTGGGAAATTAAAGCTTCCAGAAATATAATAATGCCCCAAATTAAACAACCAGGATTCATACCCCCATCTGCAAAACTACCTCGCCACTGTGCCACTGCCTCAGAATCAGGAAAGCCATTTAGTTTAAGTACGAAGATCTAACAATTAGGGGACTGACCGTGTAAGTCCCTGATCTGAGGGCCAGTGGGCACAAAAATACCAGGGCTCAAAGATAAGATGGCTGCCTTAGCTTAAGCCGAGAGAGCAAATGTCCCCCTCCACCACCACTTGTTGTGGGATATTTATTTGATTACACTGTAAGCCCCAAGATTCTGTTATTTAGTGAAAAAAAACAAACAAACAAAAAACAACAACCTGTTCTAGTTGTGGTGTGGCTCAGCCTTGGCACAGACCTCTGACTGGTCTATAGGCATGCCCCTAGTACACACCTTTAATCTCTAACATTGAAGATAAAGTTAGTTTGTAGAAGGAAGCACCACATTTGAAAGTGGTGTCTAATTGAGTGGCAGACAAAGTGACAAATCAGAGAAAGATATGACAGAACAGGATATGCCTAACTCTAATGAGAAGAGAGGAAAGGGAAGCTACTTAAGAGAGCAGTGGAGAGAGAGAGAGGGAGAGGGAGAGGAAGAGGGGGAGGGAGAGGGAGA
>NC_034592.1:115562541-115569895 GCF_900095145.1 Mus pahari
GAGAGGGAGAAGGAGAAGGAGAGGGAGATGGAGAGGGAGGGGAAGAGGGGGAGAGGGGGAGGGGGGACAATTTTACCAGGAGAGTTTTAGAAAGACAGGTTGAAGAGAGAACAAGCTAGACACAGGTGAAGACAGAATGAGCCAGAGAGTGAGAAGGAACCAGAAGATTAGAACAGATTGAGAGATAGTTTGAGGTCAAGCAGAGCAATTCAGGAGAAGCCCAGAGAAGCCAGATTGAATCAGTCAGCATGGAGAGATGTTTGAGCCAGAACAGCTCAATTGAATCATCCAGGCAGAGACTAGAAATAACTAGAAAGGGTGAGCTTATTCAGCAGTAAGTCTCAGAGGCTGAAAATATTCTAGGCCTAGATAAGATTGTAGAGAGGCTAGAAGCTTCCAGGACTATGCCTAGGTTAGCAGATGGAGGCAGTAAACCTCTGCGACAATTATTACAGGAGAATAAAGGCCACTTTTATAACTGTTTTGTTCTCTTCAGGCTTTCAGTGGATTGAATGATGCCTACCTTGCTAGAAAAGACAGATGGCAGAGCTGGTGCACACCTTTCATCCGAGCATTCAAGAGGCAGAGGCAGACAGACCTCTATGTCTGAGGCCAGTCTGCTCTACAGAGTTCCAGGACAACCAGGGCTTCACAGAGAAACTCCTCCACCAAAAACGATGTAGATAGATAGCCTTTACTTACGTTGCCAGTTCGATCACTAATCTCCCCTAGAAACACAGGCACACACCCACCCAAAACATCAGCTGTGTAGACACCCCTTAGCCCAGTCAACGCAATATAAAATTGAACGTGACATGCTAACTGTGCTGACTCTCCTTTGCCACTTCTGAGGCTGTCCGCTGGTCTGATAATCAAGATCTTGGTTAGATAGGACACACATTTTGAACCACACAAGAATGTTCCCTAACCCTTACTCTGGACCCCAGGTCTTTCTCTCCAGTTAGCAGATGTGACCAAGGCTTTGAGGGTTTAGCAGAGAAAACCGTGCACTCAAATCTGAGAGATGGCATTGTAAGTTTCCCTCACATGGAACTGTATCAAGAATTCCTGTCATTCTGCCATTATTATGTATCTATGACTTTGACTTCAAACCCAAACAGAAGCTTGTCTGCTACATTGGCCCTTGGCTGCTACATAGACCTTAGCCATCTGTTGGGCAGTTTGCCCAAGTCTTGTCTCGCTGTGGCAGCCTGTATTTACTTACAATAGGACTCTTTAGTGTAAGAGTTGACTTTACTAGAGACCAAAGTAATAGAATAGTTATTATGCTTTGTCTCCTTTGATAAACCAAGATGCTTTCACAGAGAATCGTTGTTTTCAGACACTTGAACATACAAGGAACTTCGCTTTTCCATACTGTGTTTACAAACACCAGATGGGAAAGAGTGGGGAACTTGAGTGAGACTCTCTGGGAAGAGTAGCACTCACTCTGTCTGCCCTCTGATGGTGTACACACACAGCACTCAAAGCAAAAGAAAGACATCTCGCTCCAAATGCTGACACATACTGCTAAAGCACAAGTAATCAACCTGTGAGCCATGATTTTAGAACTCATTTACAGAAGGTAATTCTTCAAGAGGAATGCTTTTGTCTGGTTGTGTGTGTGTGGGGGGGGGTTGTTTTGTTGGGGTTTTTTGCTTTTGTTTTTTTATGCATATTGGTGTTCTGCCTGCTTGTAACCTGTTTCTGAGAGTGTCAGATCCCCTGGAACTGGAGTTACAGACAGATGTAGGTGTGAGGAATTAAACCCAGGTCCTTTGAAAGAACAGCCAGTGCTCTTAACCTCTGAGCCATCTCTCCAGTTTTTTAACTTTATTTTAAATTTTGCTTAGTCTTTACTTGTCGTAAGTTACGTCCTTTGAACTGCATAACTTAAAAAACCATAGATTTATACATTAGTATACAGCCTTTGAAAGCATCTGTGGTTCGCCCTCCCTCCTTTTCCCCTCTCTCCCTAACTTAACTGTATTTATAAAAACAAAACAAAACAAAACAAAACAAAAATAAAACAAAAAACACCCTCACCAGCTTTTCTCTGACTTGTCCCTCGTCCTGAAGTTCTTTTCAGAGATGAACCCAGTCAACATTCTAGAATGGATGGGAGAGGCTCATGCTAACTGAGAAGATACTGAAGGATGCTGAGGGAGAAGCCGTTTTCTTTAAGAGTGTGGTTACCAGTAGGCTGCCCAAACTACCATGGGTGGCTGATGCTATACACATGTACATGAAGGCAGCATTAAAGAGGATCTTAAGGGAGGGGACCATGCTAGGGGGACCAGAGGAAGTGGGAAGGGAGAGGTGAAGACGGATATGATCCAGGTACATTGTATACACATTTGAAGTTATCAGAGAATAAATTTTAAAATTCTAAAACAACAAATAATGGAGTTTTATTTTTTATAGCTAGTCAAAATACCTAAATAAAATATTTCATGTTAAGATAATTCTAAATTTCTTATTCACATTGACACACATAAAACCATTAACAAATGAAACTGAATGATCCAAGCTTGTAAGTAGTTGTTGTGGGAGAGTCTTTCTGAGGAGACACAACCAAATGCATGTTTGCTATGAATCAGACACCAAAGTAATGATTACTCCAAAATCCAACTTGGTAAACCAATGAGGTATCAAGATTATTCATAATGGGTAAGGGATTTCTTACAGAAGCAAATCAAAGACAGCTGCATCACCAAAAAGCCTGCCTTAGCGACAACCCACCCTGTGTGGCTCAAATGGTCAGGGAATCTCCTCCCGTAGCAGGTGTTTATTACGTCTATAACCTGGGGAGGGACTTCATGAATCTTAACAATTACAGGAACTTCCTGAGATTTGTGAGGTGTTTACCTCTAGAGATTCATAATCCTTCCTTCCTAGAGAAAAATTTTCAATTAGGAGGAAAATGTTACATAACAATAGGATGGGTACTTTTCTATTTATAACTAAAGGTTAATTATTAATTGTTAAAGAAAAAGAAAAAATCCTAATATAAAATGCTATCAGTAAGCTTTCCATGCCCCAAATATTTTTATATTTTAAAAAATGATAGCCGGGTGTGGTGGCGCATGCCTTTAAGCCCAGCAATTGGGAGGCAGAGGCAGGCAGATTTTTGAGTTCGAGGCCAACCTGGTCTACAAAGTGAGTTCCAGGACAGCCAGGGCTATACAGAGAAACCCTGTCTCGGAAAAAAAAAAAAAATAATGCTTACCTAATACTGTTCATACAACCAGTCAACTATGATCCATGTGAGGACCTACCTCCTAGGGGGATTTTTGGTTTCTGACAACTGTTTTTGCAACTCTCCACTGTTTTTCCTGGGAAAATATAGCTTTAGACATTTGAACCACACTGATCATACATACCCTACCAGCTCCAATAATCTCCACTAAGTACTTGTCAGATGGCTTAATCTTCTTTCTGTACGTATGCACTGCTTTTCGAAATTCACACATTAAACTAAAAATTTCCCACTCTTCCCCAAACATTTACATAACTATAGGAGTGTCAGCCACAATTCCACAAATCTCATCCAACCCAAATTGTAAGACAGTTGCCGACCTTATAATAAAATCTCATTGGAAAACAAGCATCATGGTACTTGCCTGTCACCTCAACACTTGGAAGCCTCAGGCAGAAGGATTATTAATTCCATGCCTGGGCTCTATGGTAGGACCTTTTTTATAAACAAAAGGTTAAAAATTATATTGGGAGACTCTGGCATATATCAGAGCCACAAGGTCAAACTTCAGATGTATTTATCTCCAAGTTGGGTATATGCTTGCAATCCCAGCACTTGGGAGGCTGAGAGAGATGTGTCTCCAATTCAAGGTTATTCCTTTCTGAAGGAAGGAAGGAAGGAGAGAGGGAAAGAGGGATGAGAGAAGAGAAAGAAAGAACCAAAGGAAAGGGGGTAATTTTTTTTTTAAACCACCTAATAGTTAAACAAAATGAATTGAATTTTAAAAGCCATCCCTCTGGTTTCCAGGAATAATAAGGATTTTTCCTAAGAAGAGACACTGCAAGGTTGCATGAAAGTATTGTTGAAAACATTCCTTATGTTTCTAAAATGTAGACAAACTATCCTGAATGCAGGCTGCTAACTACCTCTGTTCTTTGTGAGGGAATTTCTGAGGATATTTTTCATAAAGTGGTAATTTTGCAGACAATATAAGATTCAAAAACCCCAAGGACATGCTTGGTACAAACATGCCAACCACATCGAACAGCTCCTGGCGATTCCCCTTTGGCGGCCTCCTGTGCCAGCATTTCACTAAGAAAAAAGTCCCCTTTCTAGCAATCTCCTTAACTGCCTTAATTTGACACTGTCTGAAAGTGATACTTAAGCTGTGCTAAATCACATTTAATTGCAGCAGTCTGCTCTCTGTTATTTGCTATCTCTTCCACTTCCCCCTTAAGCTCTCAGAACCCCCAAAGAAAACAAAATATTCCTTAATTCAAGTGCTTCCATCCCCAGTGATTTTTTTGCCTATCTCTGTCAATTACCCTGATATATGCAAAAGCAGTAACAGCCACGTTAACATGTCAAGGAAAGCTAACCCTGCAACCGGATTCTAAGTACTCAGCATTGGGCTATCTGTTCCCATGCAGCTCGCTGGAGATGTCATCTCGCCCAAGTCACTCTGCATCCACACACAGCAGGGTTTGGGTAAGGAGTTCCTAGAGCAGCTATGACCCATGTGGAGTTGCTCTAGTGGCTAAGGGAAAGCCAGGAAAGCCAGAGGAGACAGCAGACAGTTAAAAGAACCACAGGGAGATCACAAGTCTTAGCCAGGCTACAGAGGCTCCTGGTTTTTTGAGGAACTTTGTGCTGGAGCCAGTGTGGCTCCTTGGCATTCATTACGTGTGTGTGTGTGTGTGTGTGTGTGTGTGTGTGTGTGTGTGTGTGGTAGCTTAGTTAAACAAAGGACATTGCATGTAAATGGCAATTGTTCTAACAATGAACTATATCCTTAACCCCTTCAATTTTTGGTTTTTGGTTTTTGGTTTTTGTTTTTTTTTGAAAAGTTTTAAGACAGGGTCACACTGGGTCACCCCAACTCTGATGTAGTTTTCATGAGTCTCCCTTCTTTTAGGTGTGGGACACTTTCCCTCTATTTAGGTATTCCAGGAGTTCCTGGGTTTCTAGCATCAAGAACTTTTCAGGGAGCGAGGGAGCATGGCCTCTTACCCAGAGCACTTTCAACCCCTTACACGTCCTCAATTCTGACCACTTTGAAAATGCAACCAGAATGACTTCCAGCCAAGTCCATGAACAGTTTCTGAGAAAAGCCCATGGGAACTATAACACTTTCGCAGTTACCTTACATGAGGTCCAGTTTCCTCTGGAGAACATCAAGTGGAGGGAATTCAGTCTCTGAATTTCCTAGAGCCAGGTCAGACTTGGTGAAGGGTAGATGGCCCTTTCCTTTGTCCATTTATAATCTCTCAACTTTTGATCCCTACCCCACCCTCGTATACACATATACACAGAACCCATTACCATCATCTGTGTGTCACTCCTCTGATATAAGCCCTGGGTGAGGGATGTCTCCAGTCAGTAGAATATTTAGCTTTTGCCTTTATGTCTGCTTCATTTTATCATGTGCTGAGCATAACGTTTGTAAACTCTCTATTGAAACTGTTTGTGTCCAAGATTGTCACCCTCTCTGGAAGAGGACTTGCTTTGCTTTGGGGAGTAACATTTGGGGAATTAGTCATCTAGTATTGAATTAATCTCATTTTTTCACAAGCAGCACGGGAATATTTAACACCTGCTATAGTTATATAGTTTCCAAAGAGTATTGCCCCTGAGTGCTTCAGATTCCCTTGTTAATATGTATATAAAACATTTTAGCCCCAAATTTAGATTTCAAAACAATGATATTATCGTGGAGTTTGATGTAGCTGGCTCAAAGTGAGCAATGGGTCATTTTGGGTCATGTGCAGATACTCAAATCCCGGTTCATCTGGTGGCAAAGCTCTCGAATTGATGGAAGAGGAACTGAGAATAATAAATTGATGCTGTAGAGGATTAACTACACTTGCTTAGGAAATATTGTTACTCAAAACTGAATTTAGCTGAAGAAGTGGCCCCCGGGTCTCTGATTAGGAAGAGTGGAACCACCCTGGATAACAGCTGCCCAGGAAGAGCAGCCCTGGCCTTGGGTCACCATGACAGTATTTTACATCATAAATCCCCCATCTGTCCAAGCAACCAAACTCTGGGATTTCTGTCTCTGTGAAACTGTTCCAAGTGTAACCCAGGGCTGTATAAGCTGATCAGGATTTCCATCCAGGGCTGGTTCCTTTTGGTGCATCAGCCATCGAAGAGTTCTTCCTTTATTAATCCTTTATTGCACCTTCCTTTATTAAGTGGTGCAGTGATTCCTCACCTCGAAGGCTTGTTAATTCTATACTGATACGACCCTGAGCTCCCTACCTACCCTCGAGTCAAGCCACTCTTTTTTTTTCTTTAGTTTGGCAATGGTTCTGAAATGCTGAGTCTGTTGGTGGTGTCCAGTAGATGAGCTGCACTGTAAAGGCTGGAACCTTTGAGTGTGGTAAGAGGTGAGGAATCTGGGTTAATGAGCAAAGGATGGGACCAAGGGGGCGAGTGGGAGGGTCAGGTTAACTGCCACAGTCATTGTGCTTTTAGTTTGTTAGCCCTGACCCCAGCAACCAGAAAGTCTCAGTGGGTGAACTTCTGAGCACTCTTTTATGCTGTTGACAACCCTCCCACAAAGCTTCCATTGGACAGAGCTAGGCTTTTCTTAGGCAGTGTGAGGTTGGCAGAATAGAAATTGACTTGATCCTGTCCCAGAAAGGCTGCAACCTACTGAGTTTAACCTGAGCCTCAAGGAACTATCCAATCCCGGAGGATCCCCCAGGGTTTGCAGAACAGAGTCTCTGTGGGAGTCTCTGCAGCAAGGGAACAGTGTGCCGCTCTTCTCTTTCTCAAAGTTGATTCTGTACTGATACTTAATAAGTGCCTCTCTGCCAGTGTCTCCAAGTCCATTATTTAAACCTTGAAAATCAAAGCTCTGTGTCTTCTATGGAAAGAACCCTTGACTCACCATGGGAAGCCATATAAATATTGATTGACATTCCAATGGCAGTGACCACAGGGGTTGTTTTTCACAAAGTTCAATGTCTATTACTTTGAAAGACTTCCCTCAACTGAGGCTCTGAGAAGTGTAGTTATTTTTCTGGCTGCCTGCGGTCCAGGTCTCTTTCTTTCCTTTCTTTCTTTCTTTCTTTCTTTCTTTCTTTCTTTCTTTCTTTCTTTCTTTCTTTCTTTCTTTCTTTCTTTCTTTCTTTCTTTCTTTCTTTCTTT
>NC_034592.1:115570215-115584998 GCF_900095145.1 Mus pahari
ATTAAAGGTGTGTGCCACCACACCTTTAATCCCAGATGACCTTGGACTCGGAGATCTCCCTGTCTTCTCAAGATCTCCATACCAAAATCCAGATCAGAAACTTCTATCTCCCAGTCTCCAGATTAGGTCCACTGGTGAGCCTTCCAATTCTGGATTGTAGTTCATTTCAAATATAGTCAAGTTGACAACCAGGAATAGCCACTACACTTCCTTCCTTCCTTCCTTCCTTTCCTCTTCTTTATCCACCCTCCCTCCTCTTTTTTTTTGATGCTACTGATGTTGCTAATAATTGAAGCCCCGGGCTCGTATTGAAAGGGAAAATTTTATAGATTCAAGGTTTGGAAATGTAAAATTAAAAGAGTAAGTTTCAAAATTCAAAGACTCAGGGCTGAACACTGTGAAAAGCAAGCCCAGGCAAGTCCAGGCATAACAGGGCTCACCCTGCAGCTAGGAATACCCGGCCATAAAGATAAGGAAAAGAATGCAGCAAAAAAAAAAAAAAAGAATGCAGGAACTGACCCGAGCTATCAGGGCTGACTCAACAGCCATCTGGCAGGGTAGCACCTCCCCTTAGCTTACTAAGAGTCATACATTAACCAGACATCCTGCTGTCCCCGAGAAACCTCAGGTCCTTGAAATTCCTAAACATTTTAGCCTGCACGTACTATTCTGCTGACTTGTAATCGCCTTGCTATGTTTGAATGAGCCAATCACATGTAACCGCGCCAATTCTCCCCATCCCCTGACCCTTACCCTATAAAACCCCCTAGCTTTCTGGCCACGAGGTCAGCACCTCTGCCTCCTGCATGAGGTATTTCAGCCCGGAGCTCCGCCATTAAACTGCCTCGTGCTTTCGCATCAAGGTCTGTCTATCGTGTTTCTCTGGGACACCCTGACTCCCGTGACCTGAGAACCTAAGGGGGTCCCCGAGAGGGGGTCATACAGTATCTCAACAATAATCCTTTCTGCCAACTTGCATCTTTTTGTTGTTTTAAAGATGTTTTCTTAAATGTTGCCTAATTTGATGCAAGTTATGACACAAGTTATAACTCCAAGGGGCAAACAGGGTGAGCTTCTCCCCACAGAGGAGAAAACATAGCCCCCTCACTCAAAACAGTCCTCTCTCCCCTTAAGAAGTGCCCTACACATATGGAGGACACTTAAATCTGCTTTATGAACGCAGCCCTTTTATGAACGGAAAGCTCTGGTAACTAAAGAAGCTTAAGTCCCTGTAGCAGAGTGCTGACCTAGCATGCAGAAGGCTCTGGGTTTGAACCTCAGCACCAAAGGGGGAAAGGAGGAAGGAGGAAGAGATGAATTACCGTAGACAAAACTAGTGCTTAAAAATCCTGGCTTTTCTTTTCAATTAAGTGATGGGTCAAACACAGAGATTACAGAAAATAACTCAGGAACCAATCAGCATTGGGAACTTGGTTGGCATGTTGCCACACATGAATGATGGACTCATCGTGGCTGCCCTATGAAAAGTCACAGAAACAGTTGGGCCTCCTCTGTCTTTGTCTCTCCAGCAAGACTGTCTCCACCCTGAACGACACCTCCTTTGTGTGCACTGAGCAGAGCTGTCTCAAGCAGAAAGCTATCACGAGTAGACTACAGAGCTTTCAGCTTCTACCCACAAGAGAGACTATACTGCCTTCTATTGCTGCAGCTTCAGGAAGGAAGGGCTTGTCTGGGTTCACAGCCAGCCCATCATGGCGGGGAAGGCATGGCAGCAGGAATGTGAGGTGGCTGGTCATATGGTCAGGGAGCAGACAGACAGGGGTGCAGATGCTCAGTCAGCTCGCTCCTCTTATTCAGCCCAGGCAATGGTTATCATTCTCATCTAGGGTGTGTCTTCCTACCTCAATTAACCCAATCTAGACACGCCCTCATAAACACATCCAAAAGTCTTAGGTGATTCTAGATCCTGTCAAGTTGACAATATCAACTATTATAATTGTACATTGAAAGTACAAGTCTCCAGGGGCCCCTTGTCCCAGGCTGAGTCACCTGTGTGCAACTGGGGCCCAAAAGCCTGCATTTGCAGATTCCCTCTTCACTTCCTACCCCTGTGTTCCTTCCACACATGGGAACTGACTTCATGGAAGTGAGGCTAGTACTGTTCCTAACATGGCCATGGTTGCATGAAGTTGTTTCCTAGCTTTAGTGTTATATCCAAATACACTCACCATAAATTGAAAGTATCATTGGTCAAAATGCATTTAATACACCTAATGTAGTAAGCATCCTGTCTCAGTAATATATATGTCACACTGGAGTACTGACTGTCACTACCCGGAAATAGGACAAAATCCAATCTGACTTTTGGTTTTCTTTTCTTTTTCTCCTTTCCTTTTCTTTTCTTTTTATAACAGGGCTTTATCTGTAGCCCAGGCCAGTATCTAACTTGTAGAAATTCTCTTACCACAGATTCCTGAGTGCTGAAATTATAGGTGTGTTCCTCCATGCCTAACCTGCCTACCTCCACTCCATTCTGCAAAGAACAAAGAATATGCAACATCTGGCTCTCTTTTCTCCTTTCATGTTCTATTGTTTCCCATCCCCTCCCCTCTCCCCTCTCTCTCCCTCTCCTCTCCCCCTCCTCCCCCTCCCTCCCCTCTCCCACTCTCCCCTTCTCCCCCATCCCCTCTCCCCTGCCCCCCATCAAGTCTCTCTCTCACTCACACTCACCTACTAGATTTCACAGATCTGAGAAAACATGTGATATTGGACTCTTTGACTCATTTTCCTTGACATAATAATCTCCAGTTCATCTGCTTTCCAGCAAGTGACATAATTTCATCATTTTTTATGGCAGAATAAAAGTCCATTGTTTGTGCATGCTACATTTTTTTTGCCTATTCATCTCTGAATAGTTCAATTTATGACCCTCTGAGAAACCTCTATGCTGACTTCAACAACAGCTATGCTAGTTGGGACTGCCTCTGACAGTGAGTACTCGTTTCTCTTTCCCCACATCCTCACCAGCATTTGTTTTCTTTGTTCTCTTGTTGACATCCTTCCTTCTGACCGTGGTGAGGTGGAATCTCAAAGCAGAGTTTTGTTTTGTTTCAAAATAGGGTCTCACTCTATACCCCTGGCTAGTCTGGAACTGGCTTTGTAGACCAACCTAGCCTTGAACTCAGAGATCTACCTGAGTGCTGGGATTAAAGGTATGCACCTCCACTTAGAGTCACAAAGTAGTTTTAATTTGCATTTTCCCCAGGATTAACAATGTTGACCACGGGCTGGTGAGATGGCTCAGTGGGTAAGAGCACCCGACTGCTCTTCCAAAGGTCCTGAGTTCAAATCCCAGCAACCATATGGTGGCTCATAACCATCCTTAACCATCTGTAACAAGATCTGACGCCCTCTTCTGGAGTGTCTGAAGACAGCTACAGAGTAATTACATATAATAAATAAATAAAGCTTAAAAAAAAAAAAAACAATGTTGACCACTTATTAAAATACTTATTGTCCATTTGCATTTCAACTCAGTTGAGGACAGGCTGGTCATTGCTTTTGTTTGGGTTGTTGCAGCTCTTTATACACTCTTGATATTCACACCCTATCTGAAGTATAAGTGATAATAATTTTCTCCCATCCTGTTCGTTCTGGTGATATTTTCTTTGCTGTGCAGAAGCTTTTTAATTTTTCATTCTTGGGGTGGGGGTGGGGAGGCAATTTCCTGTGCTATTGGAGTCCTGATGGGAAATTTGTGCTATGCCTAGATCTTGAAGTGTTTTCTTCTAGTGTTTCAGCATTTCGGTTTCTAGATTAAGGTCTCATTTTGAGTTGATGTTTGTGGGATTAGGGATGTAAATCTAATGTCACTCCTCAGGTCACTACTCAGTCTTGCTACATTTGTTCAATGGACTTTTTCTGATATGTTTTGATACCTTTGATAGACATTAGGTACCCATGTCTATGTGGGTTTAATTCTGGATCCTCTATTCTGTCCCATTCATGTTTGGGCCCATTTTGTGCTGGTGCCATGATGTTTTATTAGTGTAGCTTGGGATGATAGGTTGAAACCAGGCATTTAGGTACCTGTAGTGCAGCTCTTTTACCTTGGATAGCTTTGGTGTTTGAGCCTTTCGTGTTTCCTTATAAAGTTTTGGGTTGCTGTTTTAGTGAAGAGCAGTGTCTTAGTAAGGGTTACTATTGCTGTGATGAAACACTAAGTTGTGGAGGAGGGGGTTTATTTGGCTTACTCTTCCATATCATCATCACAGGAAGTCAGAACAGGGCAGGAACCTGGCGGCAGGAAGTGATGCTGATGGAGGAAGAATGCTGCTTACTGGCTTGTTCCTCATGGCTTGCTCAGCCTGCTTCCTTATAGAACCCAGGACTGCTACCAGCCCAGGGGTGGCACCACCCACAGTGGGCTGGGCCCTTCCCCGTGGATCACTAGTTAAAAGAGTTTCCTATGGGCTCTCATACAGCCCAGTCTCATGGAGGCGTTTTCTTAATTGTGGTCCCCTTCTCTCAGATGACTTTAGCTTGCATCAAGGTGACATATAATATAAGCATCCGGCACAATACTATTCACATTTGTATTTGGGTTGCACTGAACCTGTAGACTGCTTGTGGGTGGTACAGCTATTGTTATACTAATTCTACTAATCAATGAACATGGACAGTCTTCCATCTTCTTGTATGTTCTTCAGTGTCTTCCTGGCATATCTTAAATTTTCTTTTAAAGGCTCCTCACCTCCTTGCTTGAGTTCATTCCTACCTATTTTACTTCTTTGAGCCAACCATAAATGAGATTTTTCTACACAGCAACCTTATTATTGGCATATTTTTAATAACTAGTGATTTTTGATTATTTTGTATCCTTCTACTATGCTGAGAGTATGTGCCACGTCTAAGGCATTGCTTTCCTTTAGAAAAATTAACATGGCATTCTCTAGTCCTCATTTATTTGAACATTAATTTTTAAAGATGCTATTTTCTTTTAATATTCTGTCCAAAATACATGGTCATATTTTAGTAGAAAGCTGCTTAAACACAGTGTTCTAAATTACTAGTCTACATCTCTGAAGCAGAAAAAAAAAATCAGAGTTTTAAATCAAAAGGCAGTTATTTGAGGTCTCTGCACTCTTTGAATTACACAAAAAAACTAATTTCCACAAACACAGGACCACTGTTACCCACTAATAGACCACATTTTCCCTCAAGGCACTTTCCTCACAGTGTTTGTAGGGGAGAGAAATTTGAGTTTTAGCTACAAGGCAAAACATTGTATAAACCCAGTCAGTGCTGCTGGGGTAAGTTTCTTAAGTTGGCAAATAGTACTGAAGAAAGCAATTTTTATTTGGCAGTAAAAAGAGAAGATTCTTTTATGGAACAGCAAATAACTATGATAGCAAAGAACTCTTCAACAGGAAAGAAAAAGGTAAAGACCACTTCTGACCATACCTTCTGACCACACCACGCTCTCTACCATACCTTCTGACCACACCCTCTGACCACACCACATTCTCTACCATATCTTCTGACCACAAATGCCTGGACCCTTACAGGACACTCAGCACATGCCTCACAGGCAGGAGGCAAAGCATATTTGTGTTTTGTGTAGTGTTTCAGTATGCGTATTTAACGAATGTCCTGCGAGAATGTTTGACAACACGCAAGTCTTTTGACAGATGGTTCTAGAAATACCATGATGAATGTATATAATGTGCAAATATGGATTTGTCCCTTGGATTATGATAGCTATTTTAATTCTGATATCTGCTCTCTGTGATCTTGTCCAAACTCTTGGGACTTGTGTCCTACCTCCATTCCTACATAATGAGCCTCTACTTCATTTTGGTCTCCAGCAAGATCCATTTTCTCATTATTTTCCGTGATTTACTGAAATGATATTTTCAAAGCTCAAAATATTTTATGACACATACAGTTTGACACAATTCATCATTTGTTATCATACTCAGCATCTAATAATATAAAACCATTAAAAGATGCCTTTAATGAAATAGTCCTTTGGTGTTAAAATTATTAAAAAGCATTAGGCCAAAGAGAATTCATCAATGCATAGATGGATTTATTCATTCATGAATGAAGTGAACTGTTTTTGGCCTTATTAACAAAATCAAAGATTTGAGATCCCACATCTTACAATAAATAAATCCAAATTCTTTAAATCCTAAGGGTTCAGTTTGTCACAGGTCAGTTGTAAATAGCACATCCAGACTTTCTCATTGTTCGGCAGTTTGTGATAATGGAACATTGAAAACCGCATGCAACCTGTGAGAGAAGCAGCCTGTGCACTCACCAGGTGATTGTTATGCCATTTTGGTGAGTGTGGGATGTATTGTTTGAGTACAAGTGCTCTTTCCCTATTGTTTTATGTTTATAAAATAGAAAAAACTGTTTTTGTTTTTTACATGGTCCACGTCTCGTGGCTGACTTCCTCAAGGCCTTCAGTGGTTTGGGTGCAGGGGAAGGATGTCGTAGACAGAGGGTCTCTGTGGACTTGGCTGACATCCTTTAGGGTTGTTGGGGAGGTCAGGACAGGCAGATGAACAGAGGCTGCCATGTGCCTCTGTTCCTGTCTCTGCTCACTGGGGATTCCCACATCTTGGCAGCTTTCTGGGCAGTGGCCGGTGGCTGTACAGTCTTCTCAGACCACTAAGACTTCTGGTAGAGTGTTGATAAAGATGATTTCATTTCTTCCTTTCTCATCTGCATCCCTTCTATGTCTTTCTCTTGCTAAGCATTCACTCATGATGTTGAGTGAGAAGTGAGAGTCCTGGTTTTTGGGGGAGATGACTTCAGTGCCTTCTATACTTGGTATAATGTAGGCTATACATTTTGTTGGCACATCTTTCATTATGTTAAGGTATGTTCCTTCTACTCCTAGTTTCTACAGAGGATTTTTGTCATGAAAAGATTTGACCTTCATTAAAATCCTTTTCTGATCAATTGTGACGATCATGTGATTTCCGAGCCTACCTCCTATATTTAGATGCTTTTTGTCTTAGTTTGGGTTTTATTGCTGTGAAGAGACACCATGACCAAGGCAACTCTTGTAAAGACAATCATTTAGCTGGGGCTGCCTTAGTGTTTCAGAGTTTCAATCCGTTGTTATCATGGTGGGAGGCATGGCATCATCCAGGCAGACACGGTGCTGGAGGAGCTGAGAGTTCTACATCTTGATATAAAGGCAACCAGGAGGAGACCATTTTTTGGCACAGTGTGGAGCCTGAGCATATGAGACCTCAAAGCCCACCTACGTAGTGACACGCCTCCTCCAACAAGGCCACACCTCTTCCAACAAGGCCACACCTCCTAATAGTGCCACTCAGTATGGCCAAGCATTCAAACACATGAAATCTATGGGGGCTAAACATATTCAAACCACCACATTACACTGCTTCATTTGCATGTGCTGAAACACCCTTGCTCCCCTGGAATGAGAATGAATATCCTGTTCATGGTGAGTCACATTTTCTATGTGCTGTTGAATTCAATTTGCCAGCACTTTACTGAGAGTGTTTCTGTGTTTATCAGGAAAAGATGATCTATAGTTTTGTCTTTATCCAGCTTTGATCTCAGGGTAATACTGGCCACATAGGCTGAGGTCGGAGTGTCCCTTCCCTTTGTATTTCATGAAATAGCTTGGAGAACATTGGTGTTAGTCCTTATTTAGGGCTTGGTAGAAGTTGGCTGTGAATGAATCCAACCTGAGCTCCTGTTTGTTAAGAGGCATGTTACTGCTTTAATTTCATTGTTCACTATAGATCTAAGTGGTTCATACTTTCTCAATGTGGAAGGTCATATGTGTCTAGGAATTTGTCCATTTCTTTTGGGTTTCCAGGTTTTGGAATATGTGGTATTTTGAATGAGAAATGTGCTTATAGGCTCAGGCATGTGAATGCTTGCTCCCCAGTTGGTGGGGGAACTACTTGGGGAAGTTTAGGGAGCACAGCCTTGTTGGAGGAAGTTTGTCCCCCCGGGGTGGTCTTGGAGAGCTCAGAGCCTTGCCCTATCTCCTGTTCACTCTTTGTTTAGCACTTGCAGTTCAAGATATCAGTTGTCAGCATCCTGTTCTGGCCATCATGCCTGTGACTTGCTGTCATGAGTTACTGCTCTTATGGACTCTACTATGACCCTCTGAGACTGTGAGCCTAAATAAACTCTTTCTTCTATAGGTTACCTTGCTCATGGTGTTTCATCACAGCAGCAGAAACGTAACCAATGCAGCATTACACAGCACAGCCCCCAATAGGCTCTAAAGCTTCTTGGGACTGTGGCTTTATCTTGGGCTAGGGTGAACTCTTTTGAATCAGAGAAGCCCTGGCTTACACTGTGAAAGGCTTTGGTTCTCCTGTGATCTCACCTGTCTATCAGAAACTTTCATCTCTTTCTGTTTTTGGTATAGACTCTGTCCGTTGTCGCTCTGATTTCTATCAACCTCTGTACCACACAATCATACAAAGGCTGCTTAATCTGCCATCCTAGTATGACCCCTGTTTTGATTTGAGTATAGAATGTCCTTCACGGGCTCATGTGTTTGAACACTTGGTCTCTAGCTGATAACACCATTTTAAGAGGCGGTGGGACCTTTAGGATGTAGGACATGTCTCGCTGATGCAAACATCCAGGGAAGGCTATCTTACCTCCAGTTCAGTCTAGATCTTCGCCTCCAGATCTGCTGAGACGTGAAGAGCCCAGCCACAGGCTTCCTCAGTTGTGAAGCAAGCTGCTCCAACCACATGTCTTCCTGCTAGTGATGCCACGAAGCTATGAGCCAAAATCAGTCCTCCCTCAGTAACTGATACATCCCTTATCAAAGTATGTTTTTTAAATGTGTATAGTTTTTAACTATTATTTTCGACCTACAGTTTTTCAAAGGCATCTACGGAACCATTGTAATCCAGAGATGATCTGAGTTTATTTCATCCTCTGGCTCCTTTGAGAACCCGACTCTGCCTGTGGCACCTTCGTCTTCTGCTGCCCTCTAGTGGTGACTCCTTTGGGTTTCCCCATCCCTCATTAGCATCCCAGGGACTAAAACTGCAGGGATGCATCTTTTTGCTTCCCATTGCTACTTTTGGATGTTCCCTGGACCAATTAATTTAGGACATTTGTCTGAGCAAAGAAAAACAAAATAAAGCAGAAACAGGATATCAAATCTGGCAGTTCTCAGAATCAGCACAAGTTCTACGAACTCTAGACAGCCATGTGATCATACAACATTTTAGAGAATTGGAGGTGAGAAACAGAATGTAACTTAATGGAGTACGCCTTATTCAGCCGCTCAGCTGGTTACCGCTCAGTTAATCAGCTACAAGACCCACTGTACCAACCAGCATGCAACGGCTGTGGTCAAACTCAATATCAATTGGATCTTTATGCTTAGGTGGGAATCTAGACCACATCCAAGGACTCATGCAAACTTTTTGTAATACTAATAAATTGTTTATATAGTGTCTTACTTTTAGCCCAGGCTGGCACGGAACCCACACAAAGCCCAGACTGACCTTGAAGTCTTGGCAAGCCTCTTGCTTGTGCTTTCCAAGTACTAGGATTAGGTTTGCATACCCAACCCCCACAAATATTTTTCTACCTTGTTGCTAAAACCTCCAACTTTGTATACTATATGGTCTCAATGTGTGTTAGTCAGGATTTTCATATCTGTGACAAAAACTTCAGCAAAATAACTTGAGGGTTTTTTTTTTTTTCAGTTCAAGGTAGTAAACCCAGGGCCTTGTTTATGCAAGCCAGACATTACCACTGGGTCACATCTCTAGGCACTAGCGAGACTGTGTTTATGGACTCCATCTTATAGAGAACGTTGTGGCAGTGGGAGCCTGTGGAAGAGCAGGCTGTTTACCTCATGTCAAACAGGAAACAGGTACATCTTTCAGAAGCCTCCTGTGACCTGCTCGGTCTCATCCACTACATGCCACCCAGGAAGTAGCAGAAACCTGTTCCCCGGGGAAGTATAGCTCCTTCTTATGGGACACACATAAGGCCAGCCTTCCACTTGTTCCAGTGTTTTCTCTAGCCTATGCCCTCCATTCCTCTCTACTCAGCCACATACAATCAGGCTGTTGGTTTTCTCACAAGGCAAGAAGACGAGGAGGAGGAGGAAGGGGGAAGAAGAAGAAAAAGAAGAGGAAGAGAAAGAAAGAAAAAAGAAAGGAAGGAAGGGAGGGAGGGAGGGAGGGAGGGAGGGAGGGTGGGAGTTTAAAAGCCCATGCCAGAAGCTGGGAGATAGCTCGATGGTTGAAGAATTTGATGTACAAGTATGAAGACTGGAATTTAGATCTCCAGAACCTAAGGAAAAATCTGGGTGGGCATGGGAGCCCACCTGCAAATCCAGCTCTCTGAGGGTGGAAACAAGGGGTCCTAAAGCAAGCTGACTACACACACTAGCTATATTTGGGTTCACTCAATAAATAAGATGGAAAATCAGCAGAGTCCCAACATCAATCTCAGGCTTCCATAGACACAGGTAACACACTTACATGCATCTACAGACATGCATCTACCCCAAGCTAACATACACACAGTCACACATGAGAGAAGGAGGCCTATGTCACTCTACTTTTCCCAATGACAACCTACCTCATTGCTGTCCTTTTGAAATTGTGTATTTGTTTCTCTTCATCCTAGTTCTTGTTGACAATGTAGCATTTTAACTTTTATTGAGATATTACCTATTTGATTCACATATATTATTGTACATATACACCTTGTCCATCAGTCATAAAGATGCATCTTAATGGATGCTCAGAAATTTAAGCCCATCCAAATAACCAGAACTAGGTTTTTTAAAAAATGTATGAGAAGCCAGTTTCTCAAACTCAACAATAGAAAACCCAACATCTCTATTCAAATCCAGGCAAAAACCTGGATATTTCACTAAAGAGTATAAAATTGGTCAAACAACACCTGCAAGGGCACTCGATAATCTTTAGGAACGTGCAAATCAAAGCTAATGAGTAGCACAAGCTTACAGGAGGATCACCAGCTCAAAGGACATAGTATAAGCTCTGGAGTATATACCATGTCCTTCAGGGAAGCAAGCAAAGGTTCCTCTTTCCCACATGCCCATGGGTACACAGCCCTCTCCTGCCCTTCACAGCATGACAGCCTGAGGGGCCATGAGCTGAGATGCAGTCATTGCCTTACTGGGAGGTCTCAGATGCACGTGAAGGGAGGCCTGTTGCTAACAGCAGCTGCTGTGGCAGGGTAAGTGCTTAGGGAAGGCGACTAAGCGCCATCTGAAGCTCAGAACACCACCTGTATCCCACCCTTCCTGACAGTCACATTTCCAGGCCATCCATGCCTTCCCTGCCTGAGGTGCCTTCAAGCATGTTCTTGGAGCATGAGTGTAATGAGGTTTGATGAGATTCCAGCACCTTCCTGAGTTTCTAATACATGTCCTCAAAGAGTAATACCCGATATTATAAAACTCTTCAGTGGGTCATTTTTGAGGCCTAGGTAATCCCTGGTGTGTGGCTTACACAGAGGTGGGACATGGTAGCTTATGTGGCATTCCACATGAAGAAGCTTCTAGAGATGGCCCTGACTTTGAATACGGCAAGATCTTGCAGAGAAGAGCTGTCTCTAAGTCCAGAGACAAGTCTATCGGGCATGTAGCACACAGCTTCCCATCCCTTCTCTTCCTGCTGCAGCCTTTAGAGGCCTTTCGGATCGGCAGCTGGCGAGCCAATCAGAATCATCCGGCTGTTGGTTTCCCTGGAAACAGAATCAGTTAAACCGTCAGAGCCCCAACCAGACTGTCTGGTGAATCTGGACAAGATGGCCCTTCTGAGTCAGTCTGGACTTCAGACTGAGGCGCACTCGTGAGTCAGGGGAATATAGGTGGAAAGGTGGAAATCAGGCTCAAGCCAGCCAGACACACACACCATGTGGGTGTGCCCAGCACCTTGGGGGATGAAACAGCTTCTAGTGGAGGGACTCCCCTGGATAGGAAGCCACCGTGCCTGGTAAGAGTGACACACCACACTAAGGCTGCAGCATGCCAGCTCCTCCTGGTTCCAGCCATGTCCCAGGGATGGATGTTTCTGTGCAGCCTGCCCCCCCCCCCTTTTTTTGAGTGGTTGGAGGCAAGCTGTGATGGGGAGGAGGAAGTGGATAGAGGAGCTCAAAGCAGGTGGATGGGGAGGTACCGGGATCTGATCAGTCAGAGAGCAGAGGGGGGTCCCTCAGAGAATGGAGACATGAATCATCAGGGGCTTTATGCTATGTCTCAGCATCTATCGCCCCTTTACATCATGGCCTCAAAGGAGAGACAACTGGTACTGAGCTCAAGTTCAATCTTAAAGGCACACATACGCATAAAGATACAGTCAGATAGACAGAGGCAGCTACAGAGACACAAGACTACAGACCCACTGTACTCTTCCCTGTGCAACAGGGAACGGAAGGCAAGCCTTCAGGACGCCTTTTGTGAAGGAGCGCTCTGGGATCTGCTTGGGCCCCCTCCATGTCAGAGTGAGCTCTTGGGAGCTGGGTAGTTAGAAGGGGACTATGAGAATCAAAATTGTTTAAAGTGCAGACTCTAAGAGTGTGTATGAGGCTAGGACATGAAATGTGAGAGCAGGAAGAGGGGGTCCCATGTGAAAATGGGGCTCACAGCCAGCCCATCTGTGTCAGAGGGCTGCAGGCATTTGCATATAAACTAGAAACACTGCCCAGGGCAGAGAGGGAACTCCTACCCTGCTGCACATCTCACAGTGTCACTGTCCCCATCTGTGGTGTCTCTATGCTGTCAGCACTTGCAGCCAGCCAGGTTCTTCCTTCCTCTGAGATGGTTGCCCTCAGCAGTCCTCTTTTGGGGACTGATATGTTCCCCTGGGGACAATGGTCAGGACACCTGTCCCTCCCTCACACCTCTCAGCCTAGCAGAGATGAGGGCTGAGATCCAAATCCGCAGATAGTCAGGACTTTGGTCTCAAAAGGAAAGGCAGAAATAGCCAGCTCATCTATCTGGGTGGAGAGGCTCTGGGGATGGCACCTAGACTCGGGGAAACTCTGCTACCCCACAATCTGTCAATGTCCTCAAACTCAGCAACCCTTTCAGAGATGCAGGACAAACATGCTGAGAAGGAACTCAAGGAAACAATTCAATTCACAATCACAACAAATCAAAACCCAAACCAAACAAACAAACAAAACCCACTTGGGCTAAAAATGTAGCTAAGGAAGTAAAAGGCCCTATAAATACTCAAGAGAAAAATGGAAGGCACTAGATGGTGGAAAGACATCCCATACCATGGACTAGAAGAGCGGATGCTGTAAAAAATGGCTGCCTTGCCAAAAGCAATCTACAGACCCAATCCACTGTCCATTAAACCCCAACAGAACTAGAAAAGAAAGAATCCTAAAGGTCGTATGGAAAGTGCCATGGCCTGAAGAGTGGCAAGGCCTGCAACAAGAGGCAAGGACATGAATGCCCCTCCCCTGTCTTCTGGCATCTGCCAGAGATGTCTATGGCTAACATGCATCTCTCTGTCTGTGCCCAGGAGCCACACACCCTTGAGGTGACCAGCCAGAAGATGGTCATCCATTGCCCTGATGATAGGCTTTGTGCTAAGCAACAGATGCAGAATAACCCTAAGTCATTGTTAATACTGTTCCAATCTTTAGCAAGAAGGGCCTTGATGCTAACTCCTAAGACTTATGTGGTCCTTGTGTTCTTCAATAAAGCCTCTTTGCCAGACCAAAACACCTCATAAACAAACAAACACAACAACAACAACAACAACAACAACAAAAACTACATGGAAGCACCAAAGACTCCAGATAAAGCGACCCTGAGCAAAACTCATGTCTGAGGCAGCACTATGTCCGCTTTTGATCTGTACTCCAAAGCCATAGTATCAAAGCAGCATAGCACTGGCACAGACACAGGCATGGAGAGCAGAAGAACAGATTAACAGAGCCAGATGTAAACCTGTGTAGCCATAGTAACCTGAGTTTTGACAAAGATGCGGGAAGACGGCCTCTTTAGAAAGCACACTGGGGAAACAGGACATCATGTGTAGAAGAATGTAACTGGATCCCAAAAGTTTGCCCTGCACAGAAATCAAATCCAACCGGATCACAGACCTGAACCTCTGACACCATTAAAAGAAAAAGCAGAGAAAACCCTGCAAGATGGAAGCACAAGCAAGGACTTCATCACCAGGATGCCTGTCACTCAGGAAATTAGACCAACAGCTGACAAATGGGATCATATGAAATTCAAAAGCTTGTCTACAGCAAAGGAAATGAGTAAGCGAAGAGATGGTCCACAGAACGGGATAAATTCTCTGTTAGTTACACATCTGATGGAAAGTATCCAGACTAAACAAAGAATTCAAAATACTAAAGAAATCAACTCAATTAATGGGCTACTGGAAGGGATGGCTCCTAAAGCATGAGACCCAAATGGTCAGTAACCATGAAAGCTGCCCACCAAATGCCCATCAGTGAAATGCAAACCAAAGCCACACTGAGATTCCATCTTACTCCCTTAGAATGGCTGTCATTAAGAAAGTAATAACATTCAGGAGTGGTGGTGCACGCCTTTAATCCCTATACTCAGAAGGCAGAGGCAGATGGTTTGATCTCTGAGTTTGAGGCCAGCCTGGTCTACACAGTGAGTTCCAGAACAGTCAGGACCATGTAGAGAGACCCTGTATCAAAAAGAAAGAAAGAGAAAGAAAGAAAGAAAGAAAGAAAGAAAGAAAGAAAGAAAGAAAGAAAGAAAGAAAGAAAGAAAGAAAGAAAGAAAGGAAGGAAGGAAGGAAGGA